>NW_021604593.1:1705078-1807733 GCF_004785775.1 Grammomys surdaster
GAGAAGGAGAAGGAGAAGGAGAAGGAGAAGGAGAAGGAGAAGGAGAAGGAGAAGGAGAAGGAGAAGGAGAAGGAGAAGGAGAAGAAGAAGAAGAAGAAGAAGAAGAAGAAGAAGAAGAAGAAGAAGAAGACGACGACGACTTGGGGACTGGAAAATCTTCAGTCCTGCATATAATTATAGGCTGCTAATGTGTTTTGGTTTGGTTTGGTGTTTTTTTTTTTTGTCAATTTTAAGAACTAGAAAGGACTTTTTCCAATGTGTCCTGTTGCTTTTCACCATTTCTTCCTCAGTCTCTGGGAAAACATAAGGCATGTGGTCCAGCAGCAGAGCAGATTGGAAGAGTTCCATTCGTTGCCATCCTTCCACTCCCTATCTCCACATCTTAGGATGGCTCCATTCAACATGTTTGATGTACCTCCTAAATACAACCACGTAGGACTTAAAGGAACCAATGTCTCTTTTACTCTCTCCAATGTTTAAAATTAAATTATTATGACAATGAACTCTCTATATAAACAAATACAGCTCTTTAACTAAAAAAGCAGTGAGGTGCTAATGATAGTCACAAGACAGTCTTTGATCCCAAGTAGAGGCAGGCAGATCTCTTTGAGTTCGAGGCCAGCCTGGTCTACAAAGTCCAGGACAGCCAACATTTGTTACACAGAGAAACCGTGTCTCAAAGAACAAACAAAACAAAATCCAAAAAGTCACAAGATAGCCTGGGACATTGGGTCCTTTCCATTGCATGTAAGGGAACACAGTTGAGCAAGCTCCAGGATTTGACTCCCCCTTCACATGCCTCCTATCACCCCTTCGTTTGCTTGCTAGACTCAATTTGTTAGTCTATTTTCATACCCCTCATTTCTTGCCACCCCACCCCCACACTGTCCAAATTGGCCCTCCAGTCCTGAAACCATTTGCCGGAAATTCATTAAGCTGAACACATGGGAAATTACAGAGGCGATCTTACTTGTCACTTAGGCTCCAATATAGAAAGTAATTTTAAGAGGACAGTGCGGGGAGGCTATTTTCATCTTGGATGTCTGTGCTGAGCTCTCTTCTCTTACACCCGCTCCGTCCCTTCCCGGCTATCTCCCCTTTGCTTTGCTTCTTCCTCAAACTAAATGCTGCCCTTTTAAGTATTGATCCCAGCTTCAGCTTCACCTTTGAGCTCATCACAGATCGTCTCATCTCACGCTTTAGAGTCTGTTTCTGACTTCTGACATGCAGCAGGCCCTGTGCTAGGCACCAGGAGGGGTGAATGAAAAGGCAGAGTCCTTGCTGTTACAGAATTATAGCCTGATGAAGGTGGGCCTTGGGGACGGTGGGTTTAGATTTGCTCACTGAGAAGCTGGCAAGAATATATTTGTATCATTCTGATTCTGATATATTACCACCCAGTAAACAGGGATGAAAATATAGCCAGAAGCCTGGCACGTTTACTAGGAAATAAGCCTGTTACCCAAACAAGTAAGAAAACACAAAGCCTTGGCATGTATGTGATATATCTTAGACCCCTGGGTAAAGAGAAGTTGGGTTTGGAGACAGATACAGGTTTGAGTCTGACTATCCTACTCACAAATTAGTAGTTCAACTCTAAGATAAGTAACCTCTGGGCCTCAGTTTCCTCACCTATAAATTAGGAACAGTATCTGAGCATGGCAGTATGTGCCTATAGTCACAGTTATGGAGCATGCAGAGCCAGGAGGATTGCTTGGGGCTATCCTACACAATGTACCAGGATGCACTCTCTTAAACACACACACACACACACACACACACACACACACACACATAGTTTAATCTCTTCCTACTTAAAATGTTTTTTTGAAGCAGGAGTGAGGGTGGGGGTGGTCACTCTGAAGCTCAGGTTGTCCAGGAAGTCACTATGTAGCTCAGACTGAACTCAGACTTACAGTAATCTTTTTGTTTCAGCCTACAGAGTTCTAGTGACCTCTTATGTATAACTTAATTTTCTTTTTAATTTAAAAAATAGGGGGCTGGAGAGATGGCTCAGTGGTTAAGAGCACTGACTGCTCTTCCAGAGGTCCTGAGTTCAAATCCCAGCAACCACATGGTGGCTCACAACCATCTGTAATGAGATTTGATGCCCTCTTCTGGTGTGTCTGAAGACAGCTACAGTGTACTCATAAATAAAATAAATAAATCTTAAAAAATAGGAATCTGAGCAAGGTGTGGTGTCATACACCTTTAATCCCACAACTCAGGATGCAGAGGTAGGCAGCTCTCTGTGAGTTTGGGGTCAACTTGGTCTACAGAGTAAGTTCCAGGACAGCCAGGGCTACACAGAGAATACTTGTCTTGAAAAATCAATCAAATAAAATAAGAGTCTGGGTGGGGGATACAGCTTAGGCAGTAAAGTAAAGGCTGTGGGACAATGGTGACACGACCAACCAGGTGCAGCATGCTCTTGTAATCTCAGCAGAGACTGTTTTCAGGCTAGCCACTTTAGACTAATCAAGTCTCAGGCCAGTAGAGACTTTGTATCAAACAAAAATGTAGACAGCTCCTGAGGAAGAACAATACCCAAAGCTGTCCTTTGATTTCCTCACAGGCATGTGCACCTGCACATATGAGCAAACACACATTAAAATCCATGTGCTCATACAGAGTAACAGTAGCCTCATTAGAGTTGTTATGGGGATCGAATGCTCTGTCATGTAACAGGCCACACAAATGCCTGTTTGTCAGTTCTCTTCTCTATCCTACTGTTGAATTTCACAATGAAAAACTATATGGGTCAGTGGGCCACTGAGACTGTGTGGTGGGTAAAAGTGCTTGCTGCCTAGCCTAATGCCCCAAGTTTGATCTGTAGGACTTACATGATAGAAATGGACTTCCACATGTTCTAAAATGGTACACGTGTGCCCATGCATGCGTAAACACATGCTCATTCTCTCTTATATACATACGAAACAAATGAATGACGTTTGTAAATGTGAGTGAACATGTGCTGGGGATGTAGTACTGCTGACAGTGGGCCAGGATGCACTAAACAAGACGAGTCACACACAGGACCTGACCGCTTGGTGCCTGCCTTTAATTCTAGTGCTTGGGAGATGGAAGCAAAATGCATCGAGCTCAAGGTCATCCTTAGCTATATAGTTTGAGGCCAACCTGAACTAAATGAGACCCTATCCCAAAACAAATACAAATAAATAAACAAATGCAAGATAGCTCTTGCTAGCAAAGACCTGTACTACCAATTCCTCCAGAGGCTGAGGCAGGAGAATCAGGAGTTCAAAGCCTGCCTGTCTTATACAGTGAATTCCAAACTAGCCTAGTCAACTTAGTGAGACACTGACTCTAAATTTGAAAAAAAAAAAAAAAAGTAAAGTGTATGTGTGCATGTGTGAGTGCTGTGTGTGTGTGTGTGTATGTGTGTGTATGTATGTATGTATGTATGTATGTGTATTGTAACTACTTTCACACTAACCTAAGGCCCTGTGTAACCATCAGTTCAAAATGGATCAACATCTTTAACACAAAACCTGGTACTTTGGAACTGTCTGAGGGAAATAGGCCAAATGCTTCAAGACACAGATGCGGACAGGAAGGCTTCTGAAGAGGGTTTCAGCGATACAGCACTCACAGAACCTCGAGGATGAACAAATAGGATGCAATTAAAAAGCAACTGCACAGCATAGGAGACAATTGTCAGCGAAGAGACAGCCTGACGAATGGGAGGAAATATTTGCTAATATATCTAATTAATATCTAGGCGATTACTATCTAGAGTCTATTAAGAACAGTAAAAAAGTAATCACCAAAACCTCAAATCATAAAGTCAACAAATGGACTGATGAATCAAAATGACATTTTTAAAAAAAGAATTATTTATTTACACGGTTGCTGTCTTCAGACACACCAGAAGAGGGCACATGATGTTGTTGCTGAGAATTGAACTCAGGACCTCTGGAAGAGCAGTCAGTGCTCTTAACTGCATAGCTAACTGTCTAGTCCCCCAAAATGACAGTTCTTAAAGGAAGAAATGCAAATGGCTGATAAATATTTGAGAAAATGTACAATCAACCTTAGTCATCAGGAAAATGTAAATTAAAATGGTTTTGAGACAGAAAGAAAGAAAAAGTACAACAAATGCTGGTGGGATGTGATTCAGCACTGTGGAATCTAGTGTGGAAGGCTCCCCAAAATATAAAAATAGATCTACGACATGAGCCTGCTGCATCGCTCCTGGGACATAAGCCTAAAGAATTCTATAGTAAGCCAGTAAATCATAGAGATCCTTAGGAATCCATGCTTATTGCTGTATGCACTGTTCTCAATAGCCAGTGTATGGAACTAACCATAGATGAATGGATAAGAAAAATGTACCACATATTGAATAATGAACTTTTTTTTTGTTTTTTTTGTTTTTTTGTTTTTTTTTTTTCGAGACAGGGTTTCTCTGTGTAGCCCTGGCTGTCCTGGAACTCACTCTGTAGACCAGGCTGGCCTCAAACTCAGAAATCCGCCTGCCTCTGCCTCCCAAGTGCTGGGATTAAAGGCGTGCACCACCACTGCCCGGCGAATAATGGACTTTTATTCCACTATAAAGAATACTGAAATTAATGACATTCATAATAAAACAGAACTGGCAATCATATAAGTGAAATAAGCAAGAATCAGAAAGACCAAATTTAATTTTTAGTTAAGTTTAATTTTTTGTTTTTGAAACAATGTCTCATTTTGTAGATCAGGCTGGCCTAGAACTCACAAGAGACCTGCCTGCCTCTGTGTACTGAATGCTGGGATTAAAGGTGTGTGCTGGGTCCCAGCTGTTTGGGTTGTTGTTTTGCAGCTGGTACTGTTTTGGTTCCCCTGCTGGAGTTGGCAGAGGTAACACTCAAGGGCGATTGTGGGTTCCAGGCTCCTCTCCTGTGCGCCCCATCCTGGGGAAAGTTCAGTTCCCTTTGTTCTACAAGTTACACAGAAAGGACTTAAAGGTTAGACTTCTCTCTTCTTGGCAGCATTCCTTCCTTCCTTCCTTCCTTCCTTCCTCCCTTCCTTCCTTCTTCTTTTCCTCTTTCTCACTGTCCCTTGCTTCCCTTCTGTGCCTCCTCTCTCTGTTTCTTCCTCTTTCTCTTCTTTCTTCCTAGTTTCCATCCCAGCTGTTGGATCTCATCACCGACTTTACCTCTCAGATCCGGAACTCCATATTTAGACCTGGCTGGCTGAATTCACCTGTCTCTGCCTCCCAAGTGCTGGGATCAGAGGTGTGCACCACCACACCTGCTTTTTGAAAGGTTTTGGGGATTTTTTTTTGCTGTTGTTTCATTTGTTGAGACAGGATTTCTCTCTGTATATCCATGCCTGTCCTGGAACTCGATCTGTAGGTCAGGCTGGCCTTGAACTCGAAGAGATTCACTTGACTCTGCCTCCCAAGTGCTGGGACAAAAGTTGTTCACCAGCACCAGGGACTTGAAAGTTTTAATACACTGATGTGAAGGATCAGGAAGGCTAGAATACTGGACCACACGTTTCCCACACTTTTTAGTCTATTTTTTTTTTCTTTATAGAGCTGGGAGACAAAGTCTTTAACCTAGGCCGACCATGAAGTCACTACATAGTTGAGGATGACCTTGAACTTCCAATACTTCTGTCTTTGCCTTCAGAGAGAGAGAGAGAGAAAGAGAGAGAGAGCGCATGTGTGTGTGCTGGGATCACAGTTGTGTACCACAAAACTGTGTATTACTGGTGATCAAACCCAGTCCTCCATTCATGCAATTAAAATACTCTACATTCCCAGCACTAGATTTTTCTTAAATGCACTCACATTCATTTCTTAATTCAATCATTACAACTACCCTACAATAGGAGAGAGAATTTGTATTATTCCATTTTATGGATGCGTAATGCTGAGGACCAAGGAGTTTACATATCTGATCAGTAATTCATAATTAGCCAACAAGCAATAGAGGCAAGTCTTCCGTTGTTGTTGTTGCTGCTGCTGTGGTTGTGTGTGTGTTTTGAGAGAGGAGTCTTACTATGTCTCTGGGAGGCCTCAAACCCATGAGCTTCTTTCTTGCCTCAGCTACTGCCTGCATCACCACAATGCCCAATTCAAAGTGATTTATAGTCTTAGCCTGTCTGAATTGCCTCGAAATGAATTTAAAGATAATGTAACCATGCCCTATCATAATATGGGACATGGTATATTATATGAAAACTAGAAAACATACTATAAGCCAGGCGGTGGTGGCACACGGAAGTCGAAACTATATAGCTGGAAGGCAGTGGTGGCGCACGCCTTTAATCCCAGCACTTGGGAGGCAGAGGCAGGCGGATTTCTGAGTTCGAGGCCAGTCTGGTCTACAGAGTGAGTTCCAGGACAGCCAGGGCTACACAGAGAAACCCTGTCTCGAAAAACCAAAAACCAAAAAAAAAAAAAAAAAAAAGAAAGAAAGAAAACATACTATAAACTGGTGAACTTGACATCCAATTTTTTTCTAGTTAACTAAAGTATGATAAAGCCATTATGTTTTGATACTGTTCCATAGACTAGAAAAAGAACAATAATAAACATCAATGAAAATACAAATTCTTGCCTTTGTGAAACTTTCATTCTAGTTAGTGTGTGTGTGGGAACAGAAATAACATACACATAAAATATATTAATTATCCCTTTATATGATATATTATGCAGTTATAACAGCTAAGAATAAAAATAAGCTAAAGACTAGGATAGGAAGACATGGAGGCTGCAATTTAAGAGGGGGATGGGGAGTTGGAGGGCTGGAGAGATGGCTCAGAGGTTAAGAGCACTGGCTGCTTTTCCAGAGGTCCTGAGTTCAATTCCCAGCAACCACATGGTGGCTCACAACCATTTGTAATGAGATCTGGTGCCCTCTTCTGGACTGTAGGCAAACATGCAGGCAGAACGCTGTATTCATAATAAATAAATAAATCTTTAAAAATTAAATAAAGAGGGAGAAAGGGCCAGTGAGATGGCACACTAGGTAAAGAGGCTTGCACATGGTTGAAGGAGAAGCTAACTTCCACAGTTGTCCTTTGACCTCCACAAGTGTACTTTGCCATTCCTGTGCCTACACACACACACACAGACACACAGACACACACACACACACACAGACACACACCTAAAATGTAGTTTTAAAAGGACAGGGAAGGATCATGAACAGCCAGATCAAGGGCCAGAGAGATGGCTCAGTGGTTGAGATGATTTGCTGCTCTTGCCGAAGTCTCAGCGCCTCATGATTATCTGACAAACAGTTCCTAGGCTCCAATACCCTCTTCTGACCTTTGAGGTCGACAGGCACACATGTGATGATCAGACATACGTGCAGCCAAAAGACCTATGCACATAAAACAAAAAGTAAATAAAATTTAAAATAAAATGGAAAAAAAAGCTATTCTGGGAAAGTAGCATTTGAGAAAAGACCTAAAGGAGCTGGGGCCGGGGCTCTGCCAGCAGTGCCTGCCTGGCCTGGGGAAGCCCTGAGTTTCATCCTCTGCACTGAGTAAAGCAGGTGAGGTAGCTCGTACCTGTGATCCCAGCACGTGGGAGGGAGAGGCAGGAGAATCAAGAGTTCAGGGTCACTCCTGACTTCAGTAGGAGTTCAAAGTCAGCCTGACTCACATCCTGTCTCAAAAAGGAAACACAAACTAATTCAAAGGGCGAGAGTTAGACCCAAGGGTGAAACTGAGCTGGAGGGGCAGCTGGGTATCAGGGGATGAGGCCAGAGAGACTGTGGGGAGAGACTCCAGCCAGATTTATAAGGTATAACCAGATTTATAAGGTAACAACATGATATAATAAGATGATATAATAAAAATGCCATATGGCAAGTCTGTTATACTGCTGCAAAACAAATTACCCCAACACTTTAAGAGCTTAAAATAACAAATACAAGTGTTTGTCTCAGAAGTTTCTGAGAGGTGGGAGATGAGGTGACTTAAGGTCACCCAGTAGGCTTGCAGTCAGTCACTGGACAGTAATCTTGTAATTTTCTCCCCCTCTCCCCTGGAGCTAAGGACCAAACCCAGGACTTTGTCCTTGCTAGGTAATTACTCTACCACTGAGCTAAATCCCCAACCCCAGATCTGATGTAATTTCGTCTAGGGCTGAAGGACCTATTTCTAAGATCATGCACATGGCTGCTGATATGAACTTCTCCATGGCAACTGGCTTCTCCAGTACCAGTGATCAAGAAGACCAAGAGATGTGACCAAGAGTCTTTTATAACTTAATTCTGGAAATTAAACAGGATTACTCCTGCCATGTGCCATTGGCCATACAGATAAATCCTGGCACCAGGTGGAAGGGGACTACAAACGCCTGAGAATCAGAAAAAAGGGGATCACTAGACAGTGCTGTAGAAGCTGGTCTATTAGACCCTTCCTCAAGGGCAGGCATCGGTGAGTAAAACCTCCTCAGAGGATAGCACGGTGGATAAAAGTGATTTCTGGAACCTACAGCCTATGGTGGAAGGGGAGAACTGACTCCCAAAAGTTGTTCTCTGATCTTTATAACATGGCATGTGTTATCATCATCACCACTATCACCACCACCACCATCATCACCACCACCACCATCACCATCACCACCACCATCATCACTACCACCACCACCACCATCACCATCATCACTACCACCACCACCACCACCATCATCATCACCATTACCACCACCACCATCATCACCACCATCACCACCATCACCACCACCATCATCACCATCACCACCACCACCATCACCACCACCATCACCACCACCATCATCACCATCATCACCACCACCATCACCACCACCATCACCACCACCATCACCACCACCATCACCACCACCATCATCATCACCATCACCACCACCATCACCACCACCATCACCACCATCATCACCACCAACATCAATAATAGTAATAATAGTAATAAACCTTCAAACTAACCATCTCTTGAACTGTGTGGTCCTCAGAGCACTGGAGCTCACAACCCTCTCTGGGGAGAGGCTGGAACAGGAATAACCCAGATTAAGAAAGTTGCTGGGAATCCATGTCAATTCAGCAAGAGCAAGCTCGTTATTTTCCCTCAAAGGTCTGATTCTTCAGGCTTGCATTCATTATCTTACCCATCCGATTAAGTCTACTTGCAATAATCTTAAACCTGCACAGAAACAAGACTCACTCTGAGGAGATCTACAGAATTTCAAAGGCAGGCTGGTACTCCTCTGGGTAAATTAACCTTGAGAGGACACTGGAGTTTTATGAAAACTATCTAACTGGCTATCCTTTCAGAACCTTCCTTTTTGTAGGAGATAGGCATCCTGCCTTGCCTAAGATGAATGACTAACGACAATAATCAAAACATTTGCCTTGTCCCTGAGGGCCAGTACTGGATTTGTCCAGAACAAAGACGCGGTTCTCTTGAGGCCCAGAGCCAGCCTCCCCCTCCTCCCAGGCTCCCAGGCCTTTGCAGTCTCAGTCGGTTTCCTCAGATGAGCAGCAGATGGCGCTGTAGCCTCAGCAGCGAGCAGCTGAAGCTCCTGGCAAGTGCAGGGCCCTGAAGAAAAGGCAGGCTGCTAGTTTAGCATCTGGAGGTTCTTGAGGTAGAAGTTTCTGCTCTGTGATTGCAAATGAAGATGCTGTGGGAGCTGGAATTTCAGAAAGCTGGGCCTGAGCTCTCAATCAGGAAACAGGTGGTGGACAGAGAGCCATTTTAAAAAGCATCTTTTCTAATACAGACAAAAATTGATGGCTGGAGGGACTCTTTTTCTTCAACTGGCTTTGAGGGGTTTGCAGGGAGTTATGTCCCGGCTCCCTTACCCAGTGACCCAAATGAGAAGCTACACCTAAAGGTGCCTGCCTGCGATTGGACTGGGATCCAGCCTGGAGATTCCAGCGTTTCCTACAGACCTTCCCTGTGCCTGTCTCCTTCCCTCCCTGCGGTTGCTCCCTTTTTCCTCTGGCATCCATCACTTTATGCTTTCCCCTCTAGAGACCAATTTCTCTGCTCTTCTCCAGTACAAAGAAGAAGCCTTGTTACCAAACAAGGAAAAGGGCCGTGGCACTGGATTGCTGACACACCTGTCTTCAGGGATTCAGGCTCTTTCCAGGGGGCTCTCTTCACTCCCTTCTGCTGCTTGACGGCTAGTTCCACCTGGGCCCAGACACAGGGAGGTCCAGAGGTTATCAAAAGAATGTATTTTCTTTCTCCATCACCTGTGCTCCTGCTTCCTCTCTCCAGAGGTGAAAGGGATTTCTCAGTAGGACTGAGAAGTTCATTGGATGCTCATAGGTCACTGGAATGTCAGTTAGAAGACAGGCCCTGTCTATTTTTGTTCCCTACTGTACCCACATAATAGAGGTTCAATAAGCAGTTATTAAAAAGCAACTGAGTGAGTGGGGCTGTTAAGATGGTTCAGCAGTTAAGAGCATTTGCTGGCCTTGCAGAAGACCTTGGTTTAACTCCCAGCCCCCTCGTGGGGAGGCTCACAACTACCTTTACTCCAGTTCTAGGCAATCAAATGCCCTCTCTGGCCCATGAGGAAACCTATATGCATGTAGCGCGCACACACGCACACACACACACATACACACACACACACCGAGAGAGAGACACAAACATACACACAGAGAAATTTAAAAATAATGAGTGAATGGTCATTCAGCTGGTAAAATGCCTGTCATGGAAGTGTGAGACCTTGAGCTGGAGTCCCTAATGACCACATAAAACACAAGCAGGGCAGCTTGGGGTACACACATTTGCAAACCCAACACTAGAAGGGACAAAATGGGCAGAGTCCTAGAGGTCCTTACCCAGCCTAGGCAGGTCTAATGACAGGCCCTGTCTCAAAAAAAGAGGTGAAGAGCAATACAGGAAGATGCCTGATGTCTGGCCTCCCCATGATCACATGTGTATGTGCACCAGCAAACACATGTGCATACACACACATGCACACAGAGTGTCAGAAACATGAATTCTGAGCTCTGTAGAAGGCAATAAGGGTAAAAACATAAAAATGCAATCCCAGTAAATAGAAAAGAGGAAAACCCAATTAATCATCTTTAACTAGACTAGAAGATGAGGCTGTGGGTAAAAACTATATGGCACTTGTATTTGTATCCTGAAGACGGAGAAATAATCACTTATCCATTCAGCAGTTATCCCTGTGACCTGCTAGACTCTTGGCAACAGCCCAGATACAGGGCTGTAGTTAAAAATACACTAGTTGAGGTCCCGATGTGGTGGCACAATACTTTAACTCCAACACTCTGGAGGCAAAGGCAGGCACATTTCTGTGAGTTCAAGGTCAGCTTGGGCTACATAAATTCCAGGACAGCCAGGACCATATAGAGAGACCCTGTCTCAAAAAAACAAAAACCAAAGGGCTGGAGAGATGGCTCAGTGGTTGAGAGCATTGTTTGCTTATCCAGAGGACCCAAGTTCAGTTCCCAGCACCTACATGGCAACTCACAACTGTCTCTAACTTCAATTCCAGAGGACCCAACACCCCCCTCCCAGACATACATGTAGGCAAAACACCAATACACATGAAATAAAAATAAATAAATTAGTTGTGTGTAACTTGGAGATATATGTGTGTGTGTTTGGTTTTTAATATATATACATATATGTATATATGTATATATAATATATTCAGTTCAGTGGCTAGTTCAGTGGCCCTCAACCTTCCAAATGCTATGACCCTTTAATATAGTCCCTCCTCAGGTTGTGGTAACCCCTCAACTATAAAATTATTCCATTGCAACTTCATAGCTGTAATTTTGCTACTGTTATGAGTTGTCATGTAAATATCTGATATGCAGGATAGCTGATATATGACCACTCCCCGCCAAGGGGTTGCAACTCTCAGGTTGAGGACCCCTGAACAAGTTGAATGTGGGAGACAGAGAAGCAATAGACAGGCAATAGCAAACAGGATCGATATTGTACTGGGTGTAAGCCTGTGTTATAGCAGAAAACAGAGTGGCTTGCCTAGTCTAGAGTTCTAGGAGGCTTTTTAATGGAGGGACTTTGTCTTAGTTAGGGCTGCTATTGCTGTGCTAAAGCGCCATGACCAAAAGCAACTTGGGAAGGAAAGGGTTTACTCAGCTTACATTTCGCTGTTCATCGTCAAAGGAAGTCAGGACAGGAACTCAAGCAGGGTGGGAACCTGGAGGCAGGAGCTGATGCAGAGGCCATGGAGGGGTGCTGCTTACTGGCTTGCTCCCTATGGGTTGCTCAGCCTGCTTTCTTATAGAACCAAGGACCACCAACCCAGAGATAGCACCACTCCCAATGGGCTGGGCCCTCCCTCCACATCAATCACAAACTAAGAAAACGCCCTACAGCCTTGTCTACAGCCAGTTCTTGTGGAAGCATTTACTTAACAGGTTCTTTCCTCCCTGATGACAGCCTGTGTCGATTTGACATAAAATCATCCAGCACAGAGTTTAAGCTGAGAACCACCACAAAGATTTAATAGAATTTAGCTGGAAAAAGTAGGGAAAGAGTCTAGATCAAATAAGTATCATGCAGGGTCAAGGGAGAAAGTACGTTTCAAAGAGCTGAGCAAAGGTGTTAGGGGTTGTGGCTGAAGTAACAGCAGGCTAGTAAAGGCGGTCAGAAGGCAAGGAGTGGGAGAGGTGCGCAGAATAGCGTGAAGTGAGCTATTCTGGAGTGGGGAAAACTTTGAAAAGTTTTAAGAAGGGAAGCAATAAGATTAACTGCATTTTACATTACTCTGTCTCTCTCACTTTCTTTCCTTCCTTCCTCTCTCCTTTCCTTCCTTTCTTCTTCCTTCCTTTCTTTCTTGATAGGGTCTTACTGTGTAATTCTAGCTGGCTTGGAACACACTATGTAGCCCTGACTATCCTTGAACTCATAGAGATCTACTTGCCTCGACCTCCCAAGTGCTGTAATTAAAGGTGAGCGCCAGAGTGCATCATAGTATCTGGGTGCTTTCTAAAGACAGAAAAGGTAAGCTCAGAGGGAGGGTTGTCCTGGAGGTCATCTAGGGAGCGGAGGTGATGCTAGTGGGCGGCAAGGTCGTTTTTGTCCTGGTTTCACGAGTTGAGCATTTTCTAGGACGTTCATGTTGTTGCATATCTTTGGATTGTGAGAGAACACAGGAGTTGATGGTAGGAAACGGGGCCAGAGGAGCTGATCTCTGAGAGCTTTGCTAGCTAAGGATGAGACCAGACTCCTTTTGTTAGAGCCAAGGAAGGGGGAATAGCCACTCTCTGCAAGGACGGAGCAAACACATCACACAAAGCCCAAAGGATGTGCAAACAGTGTCCATGGAAGTAAATGAGGGTGTGAGTGAGCAGCGGGCCAAAGGGCTAGGGAGAGTAGAAAGAGACGGTCTGCTTGGCAGATAAGCAAGCAAGGTAGGGCTAAATGTATTCCATCAGAATCTGAAAATCCCTCTGGGGGTTTAGCTCCTTGGTAAAATGCTTGCCTACTGTGTGCAAGGCTCTGGATTTGATCCCCAGCACTGTGAAAAATGAACAACAACAACAAAATCTGAATGTCCCTATCCTAAAATGGGTCACTTGGGCCCCCAAGATGACTCAGCAGTTAAAGCATTTGCCATTAAAGCCTGATGGCCTGAATTTAATCCCAGGAACCCATGTAGTGGAGAGAACTGACTACCTTGTTGGTTGCCCTCTGATCTCCACACACCAGTGTACAGACACATGTACACACACACACACACAACACACAACACACACACAGAGAATAATGTAATTTTAAAAATAAGACAAGTTCCTGACTTATTCTCTCTTCTGCCTACAGACCTAAAGGCATCCTACAGATATTTCTATTTTTTTTTCCCTAAAGAAAAGACTTAGAAAAAGGTAGAGAGCGTGAGTCACTTAACATAATGGTTAAGGGACTGGGTTCTGCCTCTTCCTTGTTTTGTAACTCAGAGCAAATAATTTAATGGAGCCACTTTTCTCACCTGTTGGTGCTGAAAGCCTGAAATGAGCTTAATGTGAACAGAAAAATCCCCTAATGAAGCTTCACTATCCATTGTCGGTGTTCTTGGTGTCAGCCAAATGGAGCAGAGCACACAGGGCAGAAAGAGAACAGGATGCAACAGAAGAGGACCGAGGGGAAGGGGAATGGGATCCGATTGCTCAGAGGTCTTCTATGGCTTCCATAACCCACACTACAGAATCGTCCACTGCTATGACTCTGAGTGTTGTCCCCAGTTCATGCACTGGAAACAAACCCCAGTATAACACCCCCAGGAGGCGGAGCTCAGTGAGAGGTGACTAGGTCTTAGATTGCTTGGAATGGATTTCAACATTCCTAGAGTGGACTGGTTAGAAAAGCGAGTTTAATTCCTCCTTACTCTCTTCCTTTCCTATGCTCCTTTGTTTTTCTTGAATATATATTTGCACATTGGTGTGTATGCAGATACACACACACACACACACACACACACACACACACACACACACTTGCCTCTGTGTGGAGGACAGAGGTCAAAGGTGGGCATCTTTCCTCAGGAGCTGTCCAACCTGCTTTTTGAGACAGAATCTCTCCCTTGGGCCTGGACCTTAATCATTAGGCTAGACTGGCTGGCCCGTGGGCCCCGGGGATCTGCCTGTCTCTGCTTTCTCAGTGCTGGGATTATTATTTTACACCACCACCACTGGCTGTCTAGTTGAAGACTGAGCTCAGACCCTCATTTCATGCTTGGATGGCAAGCAGTTTACTGAGTTAGTTCCCAGCATCCCTCTCCCCATCCTTGTTTTGGAGACAAGGTTCATTATGTAGCTCAGGCTGGTTTGGAACTTGCTATATTAGACCAAATTGACCTCAAACTCATAGAGATCCATCTGCCTTTGCCTCCTGAGTGCTGGGATTAGAAGTGTGAGCTATCACCATGTCCAGCCCATTTTGTTCCCAACACCCAAATGGTGCCTCATAACCATTTGGAACTCCAGTTCCAGGGGATATAATGCCCTCTTCTGGTCTCTGCAGGCACTACATGTGCATGGTATACACACATGCTGACAAAATGTTCATACACAAAAGAAAAAAAACTAAATATGAAAAAATAAGTAAAAGATAGGATTTCATGTAGCTCAGGCCATCCTTGAATCCACTATGTAACCAAGGACAAGGTTGAATTTCAGATCCTCTTCCCTTTACCCTCCAAGCACTGGGATTAAAGACTAGAATTATAGTGTGTGCCAGCACACCTGGTTCACCCAGTGCTTGGGACTAAACTCCAGCTTTGTACATTCTAGGCAAACACTATACCGACTGAGCTATAGCTCAGCCTTCCGGTGCTTCCTTACCATTTGGAGTCTGCCATGGCATGCTCCAGCAAGAAGACTTTCATCAGATATTAGCCATTAATCTTGCCTCTAAAAGTGTAAGAAATGACTCCCTGTCCTTTATAAATTATCCACTCTTAGGTATTGTGTAGCACAACACATCAATCAAAGACGGTTTCATCTGGCCATCCTGGCTCCTCTCCCATCGCTTACAATGTAATTTTCTAGATTAAACATGACATTGTCACTCATAAAATTGTATCAGGCCCTTCAAGTTCTTGCACGAGCTGTTCTTCTGGAAACAAAGTGGTCTTTCACTGCTGTCTTTGTATCAAGTATGGAGAAGCCAAAGCTATAAGAGACCTGGGGGAGGCATTGGGAAAAGACTCAGCACTGTGTGTGCTGAGACATAGTGTCTTAAAGAGAAAGAGGATCAGGACACAGTTAATGCGGATCAAATTATGACTTGTGTCAGAGTGCTTAGACAAGACAGAGGAGCAGACATTGGTGTATGTGCTTCTTTAGACCAGGAGACTAAGACTGAAGAAGAAAAGGAAAGGGCTTAGCAACCCCAACACTGTCCTGAACCTTCACACCCTCCATGTTTTTCCCCTCCTACCTCCCACCAGGGTCCAGGTTCTCTGAGAAGAATTGTAAACCTGCATATTGCTCAGGCGTCTATTTGTTCCATTCAGGAGCCTCAGCCAAGGCCCCCAGATACAGAGTACAGTTATGTGGAGACGTAGAAAGGCATGTACACAGGGATGGAGATGTGGATTGATGCTTAAGAGCAGACGCTTCTCCAGCAGAGGATTTGGGTTTCCTTTCCTGAACCCACAGAATGGCTCACAGCCACGCCTGTGCTCCATGTGGGTGCCTGGTGCCTGCAGAGTCCAGAAGAGGGCGCCAGATCCCCTGGAGCTGAGTCAAAGACAGCCGTGAGCCAGCGCGTGAGTGCTGGAAGTTGGACTTCAACTTTGGAAGAGCAGTCATTGCTCTTAGTGGCTGAGCTATCTCTCCAGTTTATTTTCTGAAATAGGTTTTCACATTAAACCTGGAGCTCAGCGATAGGGCTAGCTTGGCTGGCCCCTCCTCTTTCTGCCTCCACAGAGCTGGCATTATGCCGCATCCTGCCACCTCTTTTCCTTTCACTACTCATTTTTTGTCTTGATATGCTGAAGGTGCTCACCTATTTGCCTCTGCCCCCAGAATGCTTGGATTAAAGGTGTGCGTCACCATGCCTGGGCCTCTACCTTAGTTTTTGAGAATGAGTTTCTCACTGAACTGGGGTCTTGACATTTCAGCCAGACTAGCTGGGATTCACCTGTCTGCTCCCTAAGCACCGGGGTTGCACGTATTGCTGCCATCCTGGTTCTGGAGACTCACTCGGGTCCTCAAGTTTGCACGGTACTGTGGTTTGAATATGAAACATCCCCCATAAATTCTCCCATTTGGAGTTGGTCTCCATTTGGTGGCGCTGTTTGGGAAAGTTGAGAACTTTTAGGAGGTGGAACCTCACTGGAAGAAGTAGGTCAGGAAGGGTGGGCCTTGAGGTATTATAGCCTGACCTACTTCCTGTTCACTTCCTGAGTGTGGGTCCAAGGCAAACAGCCTCCTGTTTCTGCCACCATTCCTCACCTGTTGGCTACTAGTTATTCTCCACCATGATGAATTCTGAGCCCCAGCACTGTAAGCCAGAATAAACCCTCTCTGCCTTGGCTGCTTCTGTCAGTTCAGGCTGAGCACCCTTTGAAGCAAAGACCTTGTTTTCTATTGCATAATCAGCCCTATAGCACACTGTGTGGGACACAATCTGTAAATATTGATCAGATAAATAGATAGGTTCCCATTTGATCCATAGAGAAGCCACAGTTGCTGAGAATGGGGGTGTATGTGTGTAATTCCAGAGCTGGAGAGGCTGAGGCAGGAGGATAGTAACTTTGAAGGCAGCCTGAACTGCAGAGAGATTGGGCAGGAGGACTAAAAAGGTTACAGGATTAAATATATTCAGTTAAGTTTGTGTTTGGAGATTCTTTGAGCTCAGTTCTGATGCCCAAGGGCACACATTCTCTGAATAAAGGCTTGTAGGGAGGCGGGTTATGGAATGTCATGGGATACAAGCCTTAGAAGACTTTGATACCTCACCAAAAGTGAGCTCAAAAGGAACCTTGTGGCTCTCCTTATTTTCCTACCCTCTCCTAAGTAAGGACAAAACCGAGAGCCTGGCACAGCCTCTAAAGACCTGGGAATTTAGCTGGGCATGGTGGCTCATGCCCATAATCCTGGCCCTTCAGCCATGGAGCCAGGGGTTTGAGTTCATCTCAGCTATGTAAGGAATCCCAGTCTGTCCTGGCGTATGTGAGGCTCTGTCTAACAAACAAACAACAACACAAAAATGACCTGGAATCTTTCTCCCTCTCCCCAGCAGCTAGCCTGGCTTCTGCATACCCATCCCATGTCTGCTGCTGAATCTTGGCAGCGGAGACAGTGGACTTTCTTCTATCCATTGCTTCTGTCTATCTTGCCTAAAGCCTTCTTTCCCTCAGCATCTTCCCCTCTATTCATTCTCCTGGTTCTGGCTCTCTCATCATCGTCCCTCCCCTTCTCCTCCTCTTTCCTTCCCTCCCTTCATAAAGCAATAGCCTGCTCTTTTCTTCCAAAATTGAAGGGCAGTGGTGTAGTAAAACAAATTGCTGTCAACAGAAGTACATTTTCACTGTATTTATCCCCATGCGGGGAAGATTTATCAGGGTCTCTCACCCTGCACTGTTATGTAAATGTGGCAATCCAATGAAAATACAGCATCTAAGGAGCCCGAGGATAGAGCCGCCATAAAAACTATCAATTACCCACTGAGGCTTCAGTCTGCTTAACTCGCTCATTACCTTGCCTGCTCTTAGGGTACATTTTGGCAGGTTGTGGCAGCTAATAAAAGATGCTTTCTGCTTTCTTGGGTCCTAGGAGGTCATCTAGAGGACCGAATGTTTGTAAAGTGCCTGAAAAATTATCAAGTGCTACATAATTCAAGGGTATTATTATTTCTGCTGTCATGTGGGCCATCTCTCTGCTTCTGGTTTGACAGATGTCAGCTCTGTCTGCAACCCATAGCTAATCCTAGGCATGCGTGTCTGTAGCTTCCTTTTGCTGTCTATGTCTATAAGCAATACTCCCCTCTATCCTATTTTTAGGTAGGTAGTCCCTAGGCACCCCAGAATCACACAGATGTTTGCTTGTCCTGTAGGTTTAATAGGAAGATTAAGGGGGCTGAAAATTCTCTGAGCAGCTCTTGCCATTTCCGGCTCATTGGAGTGGAGGGTGGGATGGACCTATCTGAAGCAGGAGAGCAGTTAGGGTTAGCCCCTCCCTTACAGGACCTGAGCCACAGTATTGAAGCCTGAGGATGCCATATGCTATCCACAGTTGCTCAAAGGTTGTACTCAGAGGGGCCTACATTGTCCTGTGGTCACAAGGCTGGCAGGAGAACCTTGTAACTTAGGTGTAGGAGGCAAGGTGTGGGTTTGAGCCCCAGCTTTGCTTCCTGAAGTTAGTTCTCGCTCACTTTTCTCATTTGCAGCGCACCAGTGACACAGTGTCTGCTTCATAGAGTTGATGTGAGGATAAATGAGACAGAGCACGTGAAGAGCTGATCATGTAGGAGAATAATTTTGTCGTTTGAAGTGCCAGAGTGCTTTCTAGATCAGGAGCCTTCCCCTTCCAAGACCTAGCCACCTTCCCCAGAAAAGGGCTGGAGTTCTGGGTTGTGCCTGCTTCTCTTGGGATGAGGCTGTTTCAACCCAGCAGTCCTCTGGGGATGCAGTTGAAGTTCTGGAGGAGGTAACAGAAAGGCAAGAAGAGTTTTGGGGGAGGTGGGTGTCTCTTACTTAGAAATGTCAAGAGTCAGCGCTGGAAGTGAGGGAGGTGGCGGGGGTGGAGGGAGGAGGAAAGAGTATAGGACGTCTCTAAGCTGCCAGCCGGATGAGGCCGCAGTTTTGGGGCCCTGGCACTTCCTGCCACCCCCAGTCTTGGGAATGAGTCACTAGAGGGAGGAGTGATGGAGGCAGCATGCCCCCAGAGCATCAGGCTCTGTTCCCCTGAAAGGGGTATGGTGGGAGGGAGAGCTAGAGCTCAGGGGGAAGGGGTGGGGTGGGCGGGGCCTCAGGGGAGCAAGGAGGAGCTTCCAAGGCTCAGCTTACTTTCTGTGCACCAGGAACAGGTCCTGCCTGCCACTGAGTGCCAGCTCAGGGCCCACAAAGGACCAGCGGAACCCATCTACAATTGCTCTTCAGGCTTCTGCCTCAGTTTGCCCAGTTTTCTCCAGAGGAGGATGCTTCGTATCCTTTCGATCATCTACGGTAGAGGAGGGGACCAAGTCCATGCCTCCCTGTTTCATCTGGCCAACTCAAAGTCTCCTTCCGTCCATAGTCTTCCTTTGGCTCTGAACATCTTATCCCCGATTTTGTTCTGTCTATTGGCTCATTTGGGAGGATTTTTTTTCTCCTATGAATGCTTGATCCTTTTGTACAGATTTGGCAAATTGAGTTAGTCTCCCTCCTCCTCCTCTTCCCTCTTTTTCCAAGACAGGGTTTCTCTGTGTAGCCTTGGCTGTCCCAGAGCTCACTCTGTAGACCAGGCTGGCCTCAAACTTAGAGATTCACCTGCCTCTGCCTCTGCCTCTGCCAGGATTAAAGGTGTGAGCCACCACCACCTGACTCAGTTTTCTTCTTTAACTGGTATTTTTCTTTTCTTTTTCTTTTTTTTTTTCTTTCTTTCTTTCTTTCTTTCTTTTTTTTTTTTTTTGGTTTTTCGAGACAGGGTTTCTCTGTGTAGCCCTGGCTGTCCTGGAACTCACTCTGTAGACCAGGCTGGCCTCGAACTCAGAAATCCGCCTGCTTCTGCCTCCCAAGTGCTGGGATTAAAGGCGTGTGCCACCACCGCCCGGCAACTGGTATTTTTCTAACTCTTCTTTATGGTTCACATTTGCTAAATACTTGCTACAGGCTAGGTTCTTTACACATATTTGTAATGTACTTAATCCTCATAATGACCTAATGCACATTTCACAAATAAGAATACTAGGGCCAGTAAGTTCCTAAGATTTCGGAGTCAACAGGTGTCAGAGCTGAAGTTTGGTTGCAAAGTACTCTCATTTTTATTGCCTTAAGAGTTTTGGGGCCTGGGATATTGCTGTTGGTAGAGTGCATGTGTAGCATGCATAAAGCCCTGGGATCAATCCCCAGGACCACATAAAACTGGACATAGTGCTGGGCGGTGGTGGCACACGCCTTTAATCCCAGCACTTGGGAGGCAGAGGCAGGCGGATTTCTGAGTTCGAGGCCAGCCTGGTCTACAGAATGAGTTTCAGGATAGCCAGGGTTTCTACACAGAGAAACCCTGTCTCAAAAAACAAATAATAATAATAATAACAACAACAATATAAAATTATCTTAAAATACAACAGTCATGTGTCTTAGCTATAATAATGTCTTCTGCTCATTCTCTTTCTGCCTTAGCCTCCCCTGTACTGGGGTTATAGATGTGATCCACTATGCTCAGCCTCTAAATACTTCTGAAACATCCTGTCTCTCAGTAATGTCACAATAGTATTAGATTTCATGAACTTTGGAGGGGACAAACATTCAAGCCAGAGCATCCTCAATCCTCACCGGGATACAACCCATCAGTCCTAAAGAGAAGAGGTGGGGAGGGGCCTGCAGAGAGAGGAAAGAGCAGGAAGAAGCAGAGAGGAGGGGAGTGCTCATCCATAGGGAGTAGAGAACTCAGATGCAGAAGAGTCATAGGCTGGCCAGGAGGGAGGATCTTGGGAAATGGAATTCTTCCTCATCAGATATGTCTTTGATTAAGTGCATATATCAGAAGATGACCCGGCTCCCCAACACCATGATTATTCCTGCATTTTTTTCTAGTATCTCTTCCAAATACCTAGTGAATAGGTATTTAGAGGGATACTAAATATCCCTTGATTTGTGAGATTTAATACTAGGCCCCTGTTTAAAAATCTGTCTCAATATGAAAAGATGCTTGGAGTACAGCTCTGCGGTAGAGTAGCTTGTGTAGCATGCTTGAGGTTCTGGGTTCCATCCCCAGAACAAAACAAAAGAGGGTATTTACAGGCAGTCACGGCAACTCCTTCCTGCAGTCTTACTCTAGAGACTGAGGCAGGCAGAACTAGGTTACATGGCAAGCATGAGGCTAGGCACGGCTACAGAGAGAGATTGTCTCAAGAAAACAAAGCAACGGGGAGAAGGTTAGGGAAAGACAGGCATTTCATTTTCCACCAGGGCCTCATTAGCCAAGGCTAGCTTAGAACATGCTATGAGATTGAGGATGACCTTGAACTTGGCTCACTCTGCTGCCACCTGCAAAGCTACAACTTCTGGCCTGTGACAGTCTGTGAAGAGCTAGGGATGGAACCCAGGGCTTTGTGCATGACAGGCAAACACTGCATCAACTAAGCTACACCCTTAGCCAGCTACGATGGTGGGAGTGGCATGCTTTGCTTCTAGTCAGGAGATACTGGCCTATGGAGGATGGGCATGACCTCCAACGGAGCTCTACTCTTGGGTGTATGGGGTTGGGATTAGAACCCTGACTCTCTTTTTCTCTTCCTCCCTCCCTCACTCCCTCTTTTCCTTCTTTTCCTTTGACAGGGTCTCATATAATCTAAACTGGCCTCAAGCTCTGTGCCCAAGAATGATCTTGCATTTTATTTCTCTTGCTTCTACTTCTAGTGCTGAGCTTTCCAGAAATGTGCCACAATGCCCAGTTTTATGGGATGTTGAGGACTGAACACCAGGGCTCCTGCATGTCAGGTGAAGCACTCATTAGCTGAGCTGTAACCCTAACAGTGATTTTCTTACAGCTATGTGATCTGCTGACCGCAGCTGAGCCCAGCGAGTCTTGCTACAGTTGGTTCTGTCTGTGTCTCAACCAAGACCTTCTTTGTAACTAAAGGCTGGGGAGGGGATGAGACAGTGAGAGTTGGGGGTCCAAGCTAGAGGAAAAGCAAGCTTAACTCCCTGCTAGTGAATAGAGGAAGGATGGTTGAAATTGCTCACTTAGCAAACGATTTAGCCAGCTGTAGAAAATCCCATTAAATGACAATTCTTATCTCAGTGTCTGGTTTCTGGGAAGCGCAATTCTGGGCTTTCATGAGGACCAGGGCAATTTCTTCTGAATTCAGTCAAGCGGGCATCACTAGTGAGAAGCCAAAAAAAACAGAGATGAGCAAAACCTTCCCAGCCTCCTGCTTTTTCCCGACCCTTATACAAGGTCTCCATATCATCTGTCAATTACCTGGTTAGCTGAGGCTTTCCTCTGCCTATTGTAATATAAATAGTGAGCATTTTGTTGCTCCTCATTAAACATTGTAATCAGAACCAATTACTAAATGCGACTCTGGAAAGTCGTGATTTAAGATCCTGCCCTCAGTTGTGACTAGGCTTTGTCTGGAGACAATGTGATAATGTGGTGACAACCAAACAAATTGTTCTACAGATGTGAGGTCCCTACTTCTAGACTAGGTTTCATCCTGGTGAAAATTCACTGCTCCCCCACCCCCACCCCCTCCTCAAGGGACCCAAACTCTGTACTTTGCTTTAAAAGAGAAAGCTGTATATATCTTCCAAAAGCTTAGGTGGTTGTAGGTGGGCCTGCCCAGTTCCCCCTGCAGACTCATGCCTGTGGGCAAGACAAAAAATGTGGGCCTTGAAGACAGTGCCAGAACAGTGGAGATGTTAGATCACAGATGCTGCCCCTGTAAGCAGTCTGCCATACCTAGCATCCTATCTAATAGCTTCCTGGAGTTGCTAAACTCCTAGCCCCAAGGTCCAGTGAGACAATACGATCACTTCCTAAAGTATGGCCTTGTCAGGTGTCTCCACCAATCTGCTAAACTGAGACCGTTCCCTTGTAAAGTTTAAGAAAGTAGGGAACTTTCTTTGTCCTGTTGGCTGCTGTTGGAGCTCCTCATTTTTCCAGCCTCTTGCTGTGAGTGGCCAGCATTATCAAAGGGCCTGTCTGCAGTGAACCAGAACTTCAGGTTTATTCTTCTTTCTTATTAACATGCTGGTGCCAAAGGACTGGGTAAACTGAGGTAACACTCTGGGCCTTGCCACTCTGACTCTTTGTCCCGAGGAGCTTTGCCTCTTACTGTTTTCAGCCTTTCAAAACCCTTTCCAGTCCTCTGAGACCTGTTGTCCTGAACCTTCCCCCTTGGGTGTTTGGGTCTATTGGCTTCCATAATTCACACACCCATCCTTTTCTTCTGCCCATTGCTCTCTACCAGCTCCAGAATGAGCCCTACAGCAGGCCCCTTCATGTGGTGGACAACAACCTATGTAATCCCAGCAGTTGAGAGACTGAGGCAGGAAGATCAGTAGTTCAAGATCATCCTGGGCTACACAGTGAGTTAAGACCAATCTAGGTTACATAAGATCCTGTGTTAAAAACAAACAAACAAACAAACAAACAAACGTGTGTATGAAGAACTGAATTGGTTGTGTATAAATACATTTAGCACCACAATTCAGTAGTGGTAGTGTATTTATATGTGCATGGTGAGTGTATGTGTGTTGCATACCTTTCATTCCAGCACTTGAAAGGCAAAGGCAGATGGATCTCTGTGAGTTTGAGGCCAGCCTAGTCTACAGAGCAGGTTCCAGGACAGTCAGAGCTGTACAAAGAAACTTTGTCTCAAAACAAAGAAACAAGCAAATAAACTGTAAAAGAAAAACAACAACAATACAACAGAACATGGGGAGATAGCTTAGTTGGTAGAGTACCATTGTAGCCTGAAGACCTGAGTGTGTGATCCCCAGTATTCATGTGGGAAAATGTGGGTTGTAGTGGTGTATCCTTGTAATCTCAAAGTGGGAGGTAGAGACGGGGCGATCCCTAGGGCTTGCTAGCTGGCTTGTCTAGCCCAGTTGGTGAACTCTGGGTTCAGTGAGAGATTCTGTCTCAAAAACTGAGGTGGAGGATGTTAGAGAAAGACAACAGATCCTGACCTCTGGCCTCTGTAGGGCACTAGCCCTGGATTTGATACCCAGAATTACATGTGCGCGCGCACACACACACACACACACACACACACACACACAGAGAGAGAGAGAGAGAGAGAGAGAGAGAGCGAAAGAGAAAGAGAGAGAGAGAGAGAGAGACAAAGGAGATATTTAAAAACAGTAGAAGGCAACCTGAGCATGGTGGTATGAGCCTAAATACCAACATTTGGGAAAATGAGGGGCGGGAGGATTGCCATTAGTTTGAGGCCAACTTGGGTTACATAGTCAGTTTAAGGTCAGCTGTGGCTACATAGCAAATAAAATTTAAAAAGATAAATAAGATTAAAAAATAAAAATGTGTCTCCATTTTGATTTCTGTTTTGTCCCATGAGTCTAGGTGTGTTTACAAATACATGGGGCCCTTGTCTTCCTGCTGAGTTCCATGATTAGATAAAGCAGTTTGTTAATTTTTTTGATGCCTGATGAGAGGTTCATTCTGGTTTAGTTTGTGATCAGTTTCTTTTAGATGGTCCATGGGTACCTGAAAGAATGATTGTTGGCAGCCTGACAGGGCTGTGAGCATAAATAGTCAGTAATGCATATAGGACACTTCAAACTGTGCTTAGCACCTCTGAGATCTCAACAATTGGCAACTTTCACTTTTGTCATTACTATTGTTCCTGGTAGATGACAGTCTCCCTCATGGCTCTGTCACCCGGTGCCCTAGGAATGGAGGAAATTGAGCCCTGTCCTACAGGTCAGCACTCTACAGCTCTTTCCCTGATGGTAGGGTTGGAAGATCCTTGACACACAGAAAGCACCATCTTATTTATTATACTAAAAAAGAGTTCAGAGCTGTAATCCCAGCACTTGGAAGGTAATGGAGACAAGAGCGACAAAATTCCAAGATGACGCTTTCTATATATGGAATTTCAGGCCAACCTGGGCTATGGGAGAGCCAGCCTCAACAAACAAACAAACAAACAAACAAACACACGTTTAGTTCAGAGTAAGTTATGGCTACCTACACTGGAGCCCTCACTCGCTATGTGGTACTTTCCTACCTTCAAACTCCATTTGCCATGCGTGTGAGAATGAACATAATCTTGCACTTGTGGGGCTGCTGGGGGAGTAATTGGAAAGCCTCTGGCATGGGGCTAGCCAGAAAGCAGATCTTTGAGAAGTGTTGAATTTTCTCCCTAGGCTTCCACCGAGTCTCCGGGGACTGAGGAAGTGAAGTTGAAGTTGTAATGGTACAGCCGCCTCCGCTCTCCTTTCCTGGACTTCTCTCCTTAGAAAAGCCTCCTTCGCATCCCTGCAAGACTGCACTTGTCTGAGGCCCTTCCCCAGAGAGCAGCTTGGAACCAGCTGTGACTGGGAGAGAAAGAAGAGGATATTGGCACATTCAAATCAGCACCTAGCCTCCTGCCGAGTTAGCATGACACCTGCTCAGACAAAATTCTCTCTTTTTCCCTCTTATGTGGAGCAGCCTAATTAAATTTTCAGCCTACCAGTTACCATATCCTGCAGACGACAAACTCCTCACACCCTGATAGCAGGACCAAACAAACTGGGGCTTGCCCCTGCCCTATCTCAGATTCTTAGGTTCCATTAGTGTCTCAAAGTCACACACACCCTGCCTTTCCATGGATCTGCACCTGCTCCTCAAGCCTGCCTGTAACCTCTCCCTCTTCTCCTTTAAACCTCCATCCCAGTGTGCAAAGTGGATCGGCTGATTTTTGTACCTGTATATCCGAAGAGAAGGCATGAAACGTAAGCATGGTGGGTAGGAGTAAAGGGAACTTCTGGACTGGGGAGTTTCAAACGTGTTCTGAGGATGAAGGTGGCCATTTTGCCTCTGTTCCCGCACTTACCTCTCTTTCCTCTGCATTCGCTCATTCTGTTCCTCCCACGCGGATTCTAGCACTGACAGGGTTCATTTTGTCAGCTCCTACCTCCAGGCTGCCAGGGAAAACCCACAGGATCCTGGTCACTGGCTTCGGTGTCTGAATTCCCAGACCCTGGAACCTTTGCTGCTTTTTGGTAATCTTTATAATCTCTTTCATTGTCCTCTTATGGACACTTGGAGCTGTTACCGATTTTAACTTGTGAATTATGCTGCTATGGGCCTTCTCTTTCCTGCCCTTTTATGGGGATATATTCCTCCCTCTTTGGGTAAAATGGGAGTGGATTTGCAGGTCAAAGAGTTTTGCTTCATCAGAAAGTGCCAACAATTTTCCAAATCGGTGCTTTTACATTAGTTGAGTCCCTTATTAAAAAGAAAGACCCCTGGGCTCTGTTCTGCACTTACTGAACCAGAATACTGTAGGTATAAGGGCCAGGAAATAGCGTGCTTAAAGGCTCTCCATATGATTTTTGTGTAGCTGTTATTGGCTGGCCTGGAATTAGCTATACAAACCAGGCTGGCCTTGGATTTGTGGGAATGCTCCTGTCTCTGCTTCTCGACTCGAGGTCGTTGGATGTCCTTACTTGTCTCTTTAATTGGCAGGTTGCAATGGGTGGCAGAGACCATTAGGGCTGCTGGAACTGGGGTCCCTGCTCTAAACTTCCAGTTTCTTTCTTTCTTTTTTTTTCTTTTCTTTTTTTTTGGTTTTTCGAGACAGGGTTTCTCTATGTAGTTCTGGCTGTCATGGAACTCACTCTGTAGACCACGCTGGCCTCGAACTCAGAAATCCACCTGCCTCTGCCTCCCAAGTGCTGGGATTAAAGGCGTGCGCCACCACCGCCCGGCCTTCCAGTATCATTCTTAGAAAAACCAGAGTTTTTTTTGCTTTGGGGACAGGAACTTGGATTGCCTAAACTGACCTTGAACTTTTCACATTGCTGAGGCTGGCCTTGAACTCCCAATCCTATTGCCTCCATATCCCAAGTCTTGGGATTACATACATGTACAGCCACACCCAGAATTAGGTGCTAGATCCAACAACTTCTTTCCAGGGTTCTTTGTGTTTGACCTCTCCCTGGTGCCTTATTTTGCTGGCTCAACTTTCTTGGAACTTTTCCAATTTCTGCTATACTTTCTCTCTGCTTCTCTGTCAATTCTCTTTGGGTTTCCCCTGACTACAAATCCTCTCTCTTTCCCTCCTTTTTTTCTTCCTTCCTTTATTTTTCTTTTCTTTTAGATTTCATGGGTGTTTCTCTCTCTCTCTCTCTCTCTCTCTCTGTGTGTGTGTGTGTGTGTGTGTGTGTGTTTTGAGACAGAGTTTCTCTGTGTAGCTCTCGCTGTCTAGAAACTTACACTGTAGACCCAGCTGGCCTTGAACTCCTTGAACTCACAGATCCCCAGTGCTGGGATTAAAGCATGAACCACCACTGCTCTACTATTTTTAAGTGTGTGTGTGTGTGTGTGTGTGTGTGTGTGTGTGTGTGTGTGTGTGCGCGCGCGCGCGCGCGCATGCAGGTGCCTGGAAAAGCCAGAGGTGTCAGATGCCCTGGAGATGGAGCTATAGGTGGTTGTGTGCTGCCTGATATAGGTGCTAGGAACTGAACCTAAGTGCATGTCAAGAGCAAGACACACACTTAACTGATGAGTCATCACTCCAGCCCCAAATAATACAATTTTAAGTGAGTCTTTAAATTCACAGGTCATACTACATGGTTGCTTTCTCCAGTTTATCTACAAATGATCTAGTTCCAGGTAAATTTAGGAGGGATCCAAGAAGACTCTTTAAACAAAGCCAACAGCCATCAGAAAGAAGCCTTTGAACAAGAGAAAGAAACCAACTTGGTGGTTACATCTATCAAAGACCTATCAATAAGGACTTAAAATAGGACACCCAGAACAATTCTGTAGCTTCACTTTGTGTTTTTGGAAGAGAAAGCCAATTGTTTACTTTATACCAATTATAAAATCCAAAACAACCACAAATATGGCATTTCTAGCCGTCAGTAGTGATTTGTGAAACAAGTTATTCCAAAGAACAGAAAAACAAAACAAAACAACCCAAAAACCACACACACTCACACACACACACACACACACACACATCCAAAACACTCAACATTCTGTTGATCCGATTGCATTTTTCTGGGTGTCTGCTAGGGAGATCATGATTAGAGAGGACAGTTGAGTCACCAGAAAAGACCCATGAAAGCAAATACTGACCCACTGCCAGCCCTTGTTTGAATTTGGTGTAGCATTAGTTATTTATGTTAGTATGTGTGTATTCACGAGTGAATGCTTGACTGTGTCAAGGAACCTTTGTGTTGGTCAGAGGACACCTTTGTGGAATAGGTTCATTCCACTAAGTGTGGCCCAGAGATCTAGTTTAGGTTGTCAGGTTTGGTGCCAAGGGCCTTTACATGCTGAGTCATCTTTTTGGCTCTTGAATTTTTTAAAAAAAATGCTGCTCCAGTTGGTGTTTCCCAAACCTAGGGTTTGTGAATAGTTGGTGTTTAGGAAAGTTTATTTAATTTCAGGATTAATTTTTTAAAAAGATTTATTTATTTTATGTATATGAGTATACTGTAGCTGTCTTCAGACACACCAGAAGAGAGCATCAGACCCCATTACAGATGGTTGTGAGCCACCATGTGGTTGCTGGGAATTGAACTCAAGACCTCTGAAAGAGCAGTCAGTGCTCTTAACCACTGAGCCATCTCTCCAGCCCCCAGGATTAGTCTTTGAGACGAATAATGTCAGCATAATGTGTAATACTCAAATGACCTTCTGATTCAGCACTTTCAGGAAATTTTACTGACCCAGTTTGCACTTGAATTATTTATTTATTTGAGATAAGGTCTCATGTAACCCAGGCTGGCCTCAAACTTGCTGTGTAGCTATGGTTGGCCTATACTTTTTATCTTGCTTTGACTTCTCAATATTGGGATTATGGTTATGGACCACTGCACCTGGCTATACCTGTATTTATTGATTGGCTATGTCAAATGCTCTTCTGAAATGATGGCATTTAGGTTGTGATGATATAACTATTTTTATTTCATTGTTTGTATAGACATCCTCTG
The DNA here is from genome assembly GCF_004785775.1 of Grammomys surdaster. NCBI lineage: Eukaryota > Metazoa > Chordata > Mammalia > Rodentia > Muridae > Grammomys > Grammomys surdaster. The sequence continues at coordinate 1,734,360 of NW_021604593.1, forward strand.
CATTTAGAACATGCTTGATAATTATAAATATGTGTTGTTGTTGTTTTCTGGGCAGGGCGTAATGGCACATATCTGTAATCCCAGCAGTTGGAAGGCTAAGGCAGGAGGATTGAGAGTTTGAAGGCAGTCAAACTACATAATGAGATCATGTCTCAAGAAAAGACTACATATGAGGCTGGCAAGATAATTCAGTAGATAAAGGCATTTGAGTTTGATCCCTGGGCCCCACACGATAGAAGAAGAGAGGTGACTCTTCCTAGTTGTCTGACCTCAAAGTGCTCCCTGTGGTATATGCATGCATTCATCTATATAAACATACATAAATATAATATAAACATTTCTAAAAAAGACTATACATCACAAATTCACAATCCCCCTGCCTTAGTGTCCTGGTTGCTAGGTACTATTAGAGCAATATTGAATTTTATTATTTATTTCTTTAGGCAGGATCTCTTATGTAGTTCAACCTGGCTTCAAACTCTCTATGTAGGCCAGGATGGTCTCAAATTCATGATGTTTCTTCTGCCTCTACCTCTTGAATGCTGAGATTACACACATGTATCAAGAAGCCTTCCCTTTTAAATTTTTATTTACTTATTTATTTGAATAAATAAATGAAACTTATCAAATAAAGTTCCAAGATCCCTGTGGATTGCTATAGTTAGAAATCTTTACAACATGACACATAAGCTCTTTACAATCAAAGTAGGAATATTCAACCTGTAATTTTACCAGACAGTCTGGGCAGGATGTGGGGGTGTGGAGCTTTTTAGAAAATAAAAAAAGAAATGAAAGTATAAAGGATTTATATACATTCTGACAGGGTGGCCATGATATGCAAATGACATGCAAATATAATGCAAACGAGGCACAACTACTCATGCAAATGAGCATCCTGTCTTTAGAACCAACTGCTGGTTATTCACTTATCTGTCTGCAGTACTGACAGTAAATCTTTCAAAAGCTTGAGATTCAACTTGCTTTGGTGGAGATGTGTATGTATTGTAGAGGAGGGAGTGGCAGGAGGGGGGGGTGCCTCTCAAGGAAGAGTCAGTGTGATGCTGTAAGCCTGAAGCTTAGCATTAGTTCAATATGGCAGAAGGTCTAGTATACAGTTTTTCTGCCATGACACTCCAGAAGCTGGTCTTTGGGGGAAACAAACTGAGGAATTTGGTTTCCTATAGCCTTTCAAGTTTTTACCTCAACAGATCCTTCAAGCCCCATCACACACCATCTGGGCTCTTGTCTAGAGAGGAGAGGGTGGGTAGGCAGAGCTCCTGGCCTCGAGTCCTCACCATAAGGACCAACGAAGAGCTCCTAAGAGCTCTTGTAAATCATAGCTGGAGGAGGCTGAGAGCATGGTGTGGCATTCTGCACTTGCTGATCCCCCACGGCAGAATGTAGCTAAAAGCTGAATTTCTAGGCCTGTTAGAACTGGATGGGAGGTACAACAAGAAGCGGGACTTGGGAGAAACATAGCTTTGTAGTCTCATGCCAGAGATGCGGTAACTGACAACATTGGGACGCTTACTTGAAAATCTAAAGGAAAAAACTGTCAACGAGTTCTTTTTCTTCCCATTATAAAAAACTGGTTTTTTTGGTGTGTTTTTTTTTTTCCTTTTCTTGCTGTGAAAGGAAATTTCTGGTCACACAGGCTCTTCCCTATTGAGAACATCGATATTGGGCACACAAAATAAAAGGGCTAATAGGATACATATTTTAACCACAGTTCAAAAATTATTAGCTTTTCTTCTTGGATACTTAGCAGTAAGACCTGGGTAAAAATATTACTGCCTATCTGTATAAACTTGGGCAATGTTTTCAACTTTTTTCAAGCTCAGTTCCCAATCCATAAAGCAGGAAGAGTACAACCTCCATAGGATTGCAGTGAAGGCTAGATGAAATAGCATGTACATTTGACATAGTCCCTGGCTCCCACATTCGATACTATAGTTATTTGTACATTTGACATAGTCCCTGGCTATTCAAGACTGTAGTTATTTGAAGATGCCATGCATGGATTTGCTGCAGAGGACACTTTGCCCTCTGCCTGGTAATTATATCCCACTTCTTTCCAGTGAACTATAATTCTTTCTTCAGTCTTTGTGGCATATGCCTATATTCCTAGCCACTCGGAGATGGCTGTAGGAGGGCTGGAAAGGTCAAAGCTGGCCTTGGCTAATATATGATTCTATTTGTCAGATAAAGCTGGCAAATTTATATAGAAAGGAAGTAGAATAGTGGTTGTAAAAGACTGTAAGAAGAGGGGGTGGAAGTCACTTGTATAGAGCATAATTTCTCTTCAGAGGCAGGGGAATTGCTCAGCAGGTAAAAGTGTTTGCCACGAAAGCCTGACAACTTGAGTTCAGGTCCCTAGAACCCATTAAAAAGCCAGCATCAATGGCTCGAGTGTGTAATGCCAGCAGTCATGATGTGAGACGTAAACAAGACACGCCCACGGGAGCTCTTGGACCTGCTAGCCTGGGGTACATCGTAGCTCAGTGGTGAAACAAGAGAACTGCCTCAAACAAGGTGGCAGGAAGCAACATCCAATGTTGTTCCCAGACCTCCACATGTGGCTTGTGTCACATGTGGACTCTCATACATAAATGTGTCTACACGCATACTATATACCCATATACACACAAATGAATAAGTAAAGAGATAAAGTTTAAAAATAAGTTCTCTTAGCCAGGCATAATAGTGCATGCCTTTAATCCCAGCCCTTGGGAGACAGAGGCAGGTGAATCCCTGAGTTTGAGGCCAGCCTGGTCTACCAAGTGAGTTCCAGGACAGCCAGGACAGAGAAACCCTGTTTAGAAAAACCACAAAAAATTTTTTTCTTCTTTGGAGTAACAAAAATGTTTTTAAATTAATGGTATTTTTACAACATTGTAAAGATGCCTAAACCAACTGAATTATATGTTATTATTAGTTAGTTGTTAGTTTTTAGGGAATTTTAGGAAATTTCTCGTTATTTTTGGAAACTCAGCTATGTCATATAATGTTTTGCTGGGGCAGACAGGTGAAAAGATGGTTTGCTAAAGCAGACACGTGAAAGAATGTTTTCCTGAAACAGACACAGGTGAGAGGACGTTTTACTGAAGCAGATGCAGATGAAAGGAAGCAGACACATGAGAGGATGCATGATATTTAGAAAGAAAATAAATTTGACCCCACAGACAGTGGGAGGAGGCTCTGGCATTCGTTCGCCTTGCTCACCTCACTAGTCTTTGCTAAGGACGCTCTGGCTTTGGTTTACTTTGCATCACCTTGCTGATCTTCCCTTGTTGTGATTTCTTAGAGAGTAACTTGCCAAAGAACTTCTCATGATATTCCATCAGCTTCTTGTAGCGTCCACAGTCTCAGGCCTATTGACAAAGCCTAGTGGTTTCTTCTGGATGGGACTGTCATTGCTGACTCATCAGTGGTGGTTGATTGCAGAGTGGACCGGACTGCTGACAACAAAGACTGAATCACCCCAAGCATGTCCACTACCCCTGTGTCCTAATAACCTTTCATTTCCTGCCTCTGGTGGATGGTGGGCTGGAAGGGAGCTGAAGCATTTAAAAACCCTTATTTAAACAGATATTGAAAAAATAAGCCAACAGGAGAGAGGACAAAGTCTTGCTACGTAGATTGGCCTGGAACTCACAATGTACAGCTGCCTTGCTTTCAGCTTGTGGCTGGTCCTTCTGAGTGCTGAGGTTATAAACATACATCCAGCTGCATTTTATTTTTTTTAACTTGTAACCCTCCTGCCTCAGCTTCCCAGATGCTGGAGCTATAAGCATATACCACTATATCTGGATTAAATTTCAAACTTTAAATAGATTAATTTTATGGTATGTGAATTATATCTCAGTTAAAGTTTCATAATGGGAGCCACATAGAAGAAGAGTGATATATACTCAGGCTGTGAGGGCCACTAAGACTATCCCATCCCTTATAGCCGTGAGAGGAGCACACTCATTCTTTCCTTGCATAATACAACTTGAGAGGACAGAGGATATAGACGGGTTGACTTGTCTTGCTATGTGTAGAATTTTGTTGAATTATTCAGTTCAGAGAACAGAACCAAGACATGGCAGAACATCTAGGCCTGGTGATACTGGGGCTCCATGACTGAGGCAGGCAAGCATAGACAATAACTTAGTGACCTGGGGCTCTGCTTGGCTTTTGCTGTGTACACACTCTCATTCCTTTCTTTAAAAAGACTTCTGCATTGCTTTTTATCACATTTGTTTATTTAATTGTGTGTGTGTGTGTGTGTGTGTGTGTGTGTATTTGTGTGCCACTAGAGGTATGTGGAGGTCATAGAATGTCTTAGTTTGAGTTTCATTGGTGTCGAGAGACACAATGGTCATGACAACTCGTATAAAGGAAAACATTTAATTGGGGCTGGCTTACAGTTTTAGAGGTTAAGTCCATTGTCATCGTGCTGGGAAGCATGGCAGTGTCCAGGCAGATATGATGCTGACGAAGCCGAGAGTTCTACATCTTGATCCTCAGGCAGCAGAAAGACTGTATGACTGAGCATAGCCTGAGCATAGGAGACCTCAAAGCCCACCTCGACAGTGACACACTTCCTCCAACAAGTCCATATCTCCTAATAGGGCCACTCCCTGTGGCCAGGCACTCAAACACAGAAGTCCACAGGTCCCATACCCATTCAAACCACCACAGAGAACAACTTGTAGCATCTCTTTTCTTGTCCCACCCTGTGGATCCTAATGTTCAAACTCAGATCATCAGTTTAGCAGCAAGTGTCTTTACCCACTGAACTGTTTCTCAAGCCCACATCCCTTTTTTAACTTTTTAAAAAAAGATGTTAATCAAAGATTGATTTTATTTTTATTTTCTGTGTATAGTGTTTTCCCTTGTATGCATGCAGAGCATCTGCATACACTGTCTATGGAGGCTGAAAGAGGTCAGTGGATCCTCTGGAACTATAATTACAGACACGTTTGAGCAGTCATGTGGGTGGTGTGAATCAAATCCTGTCCTCTCTAACTGAGCAGCTATCTCTCCCTCCTCCGAATCCTGTGCAGTTAGAATCCTGAGAACCTTGCATGCACACACACATGCACATGCACACCCCAAAAAATGCACCTAGCAACATGTTATCAACTCAAGATCCCTGCCTGTATCAAGCTCCATGTAGTTTTCATTTCAAACAATGAAATATGTTCCTTTTTCCCTTAACCATCAAAAGACCAAGACATATTCTAGTCAATCCAGGTATGGTGGTCCTGATCTGGCCTAGACTGGTTTTTTTGTGTGCATGTGCCATAAGGCAAGCTGTGTTCTTAATGTGAACTTTTTGGAGAGAATTCTCTATTTACCCTCTTACACCTATGCATAAGTGAGTATGTATATGATTAAAATCAAATGCTTTATGAGAAAGGTTAATAGAAAAAAAAGGTTAAATAATCTGTCAGTCAAAACAGAACCACTTCACTAAACCTCTTAATAACTAAACTTCTCCCTCTCTTGAACTCTATAAAGGAAAACCCCAAACAATAATCGAGGTCTTTGTGTAGCTTCATTGTGGCACACTGTAGATCAGTACTGTGTATTCATGTGTAATCTGTCCCATCCCTTTGTTTTGAGTAGAGTTTTCTTGTAATGTTGTAAATTCTGTGCACATTTATGTCATTCTTGAACAAGATGCCAAGAACCCGGAAACACGCAGTCTAGACCGTGACTACCAGTAACATAGTCATGAGTTTGCCCGGTACTATCTTGGCAAGAAGTCTATTCATCATGTTGGACATCCCACTTTAAAAGTCAGTTTCTCTCTCTCTCTCTCTCTCTCTCCCTCTCTTCTTTTGACAAAGGGTCTCATGTAACCCAGGCTGACCTTGAACTTGTAATGTGGGTACGAATTACCTTGAACTCGATTCTTCTGCTTCTACCTCCTAAGTCATGAATTATAGGCATGCACTACCATGTCTGGTTGGAACTTTTTTGGTTCTGTTTTGGTTCGTGATAGGATTTTTCTGTACTGTCCTAGCTGTCCTGGAACTCACTCTGTAGTCCAGGTTGGCTGAACTCTGAGATCTGCCTGCCTCTGCCTCCCAAGTGCTATGATTAAAAGCATGCACTCCCACCTCCTGGCAGGTCGGAAGTCTTAATGGCTGCAGACAGGGCTTAACAAAATAGGGCTCACCTGCTAGGCCCAGCCCAGAGCCTGCTTGTTGTTATTATTGTTGTTTGTGGTTCTTTTTTTCTTTTTTTCTTTTTGCAAGAGTTTTGTTTCGTAGCTGGCTTTGGCTCAAACTCATGATTCTGCTGCCTCAACCTCAGTGTAGCTAGGATATTCCAAGTGAGCCGGTGGCTAATGTGCCTGGTTTTACAGCCTATTCTTACAGAGGTAGCAAGTTAAGGAAGTTTTTTACTTGTTAGTAAGAAGGTCTTTGAGACAGGGTTTCTCTATTTGTGGTCTTCCTGGCTTAACTTCCTATGTGCTGGGAAGGAAAAAAAAAAAGCTGCACACCACCATACCCCACTGTTTTTCATTTTTTGTTTTTTTCCCCTAACCCTTTTACATCTTCAAGTGGTGGTCAAATGAAATAAAGATAAACAAAGATGAGAACAGTATGTGACAGGGATTTTAAATGGACCAGAGAGCTGAAAATATGTATTACCTGGATCTTTTTTTTTTTAAAAAAAACATTTGTTACTCTATGTATTAAAACAAACATCACACAGTTCCAAGAGTAAGGATTCCAGGAAGGGTTTAACTGGCCATCATTCTGCTCCATGTGCTCAATGACCTTTTGCGTGTAGTCAGCCAGAGAACAATCTGGTCTGGAGCCTCAGACCTCCAGCTTTAGTCACGTATCTGAGTCCAGGCAGTACTGGAAGGCTGGGCTCAGCGGGGTTCCTCTTCCTTTACACGCCGTCCCTCTAGCAGAGTGGTTGCAGTTATTACAGAAGGGCTAAGGCAGGTCTTAGGCTATGCATATATTGGGATGGTGTTACCTCATCTGTATCCTATCAGTCACAGGTCAGCATAGAATGGAAATGAACCTCACTTTCCATGAATAGGGTGGCAAAAAATTCGAAGCCGTCTTTACTTCAGGACAGTGTGTCGTTCTCCACTGGATCCCTGGTTCCTGGTTCATAGCATATCAATTGGAATGTGAACTCTAATGGGTAGAATTGGACTCACTTTAATATACAAAGTATTAGATTTTGAGTTAAATCTAGGCTGAGGTCTACTTGGAACCTTAGGGAGCACTCCATGCTATCCACTCCAATCTGGGGGTGTCCCATGCCCAGCAACAAGCTGTATCAGCACATTTGAACTTCAGTTCCCATTTGGGTTAATGAAGAGCAATAAAACCTGCATCCCATAGAATTAAACAACATAAGGGATATGAGAAGGCTGTATACGTAAGCTGTAATGTTCTCTTTAACGATAGGTTGTTGTTATCGTTGCCTGGAGTGGGGAGGAGATAAAGCTAGAGGCTCTGAGTCCCCCACCCTAGCGGATGGATCTTCAACATTATTGCATTTCCCAGCATTCACCAGCCTGTTCTCGAGAAGCAGGTGACAGGACAATGAAGCTGAGTTCCTACGGCTCTATATCAAGCTCCAGCCAAAGAAGATTTATTTCCCTATGGTGGCTCTAATGATGGTTCGATGAGACTCATAATTCCATAATGATCTTGGTGTCAGCGACTCCCTCCCTGGGTGTCTCTCTGGAGGTTGTGGGGGGAATAGGAAGTCACAATGGCTAAACAAATAAGAATGAATCATAGTTGTATGTAGCCAGCTCCTTGTTGGCTGCATCAGCCCACTGTGCACTCCCACATATGGAGTAATGAAGCTGCGTCTGTCAAAACCACATCAGCTTGTCAGCTTCACCTGGTTAAGGGAATGCAGCGCTCTGTTCCCTGAGAAGCCCCTGAAGTCCTCAGTCTGAGAGACACTTGCATACTTCCCGGTCCCTCTGTGCTTCACTTGTCTCTGGAGGGAGGGTTTGTCTGCCCCAGTATACCCCTTCTCACAAGCCTTCTACAAAAGCTTCCAGACAGTCTAGGAGTGTATAATGGGTGTTGTGTATTTAGGTCGGAAAGTAAGATCGTTACTTGGAATGTTAAGTAGCTCTGTAAAGCAGAGTCCCTTATATGATCTCCTAAGTACCAAACGTGTACTCGTGTGCTATTTGACTTTGCTCAGCCATGAGTGTGATGTCTGCAGAGCCAGTAGGCTTGGAAGAGAACAGAGCTAATTGCTAAGGTTAGTTTGCTTGTTACTGGGTCAGGCACTGGGTGGAATGCATCACCTGTACATACAGTCTCTCTGTCTCCCTCTCTCATCTCTCTCCTTTCTTCACTGATGCCAAGCCCAGTGGAAGTATTCTAAAGCTCTAGTCCTTTATTTTTAAAATTAATTTTTTTATTACAATTAACATTTGTGCTGGAGTGGGAGGCACAGGGCACCTGTGCCACACGCATGTGGAGGTGACCAGCAGGGGCCTCTTCTCCCTTCCACCATGTGGGTCCCTGAGACCAAATTTAGCCTGGCTGGTGCCTTTATCTACTTACACGGTCTCTCCAGCCTGTGGGGTGCCATTTGAAGGGTGATGTCAGAGGAGAGAGAGGCTCTCCCCTCCTCAGCTTGCTGAATCCGAACTGTGCTTGCGTACTCAGTTCCTGGACTCGACTTGCCTAGGGTTCTGGAGTGACCAGTTTTTTTGAAGCCCCTGCCTGGAGATGCAGCCTTGGCTTTTGTGGGAGGATAATAAAAGATTAATCCAAGGGGTAGGAACAGCTGCAAGCAGCCTGCAGTAGCCTGGTCTTTAGGGCTTTTTTCAGGCATGTATGAGTGGCAGGGTGAGAATTGTTCAGAACGGTGACAGTAGACTTGGTTCATCTTAACTCTCTGTTCAACTGTTGAGCCAGCCAGATATCTCTCTCTCTCTCTCTCTCTCTCTCTCTCTCTCTCTCTCTCTCTCTCTGACTCTTATTACCCTGGGCTGGCCTCAAACTTGCTCTGTAGCCAAGCATGACCTCCCCTTTCTGATCCCATCCTCTGCCTCCGGAGGATGGAATCCAAGCCTGCATCACCAGACACATCAGCTTTCTAGTTGGTTTGGTTCTCCTTTCAGTCTTTCAGGAGTCAGCCCTGGCTCCTGAAACTCCTCCTGGACCAGACTTGCCTTGAGCTTGCAGGGATCTACCTGCCTCTGTCTCCTGGATGCTAGGATCATAAGTGTGTGCTACTATACCTGGATCTGACTAGTTTTAGTTTTTTTTATATATATTTTTAATTATGTGTTGTACTTGACAGTTTAATGTTAATTTGACAGAAGCTAGAGTTATCTGAAAGGAGGGAACCTCAATTGAGCAAATGCCTCCATAAGATCCAGTTGTAAGGTATCTGCTTCTTTCCTTCCTTCCTTCCTTCCTTCCTTCCTTCCTTCCTTCCTTCCTTCCTTCCTTCCTCCTTTCCTTCCTTCCCTTCCTATACAGGATTTTCCTCAGCCTTGGCTGTCTTGAAACTCACTCTGTAGAGCAGGATGGCCTTGAACTCACAGAGACCTGCCTATCACTGCTTCTCAAGTGCTAGGATTAAAGTCAGCTTGTATTTCCTCAATTAATGGTCAACAGGGGAGGGGCCATTCCATTATTGGCGGTGCCATCCCTGGGCTTGGCGGTCCTGGGTTCTATAAGAAAGCAGGCTGAGCAAGTCTTGGGGAACAAGCCAATAAGCACACCCTCCCCCTGCCTCAATCTGTAGGAAGGGCACGGTGATGCAAATGTCTTCTCTGTTGAAATTCATTTGCCATTGTAATGGTATTAAGAGGTGGGGTATATAGGGGATTATTAATGCTTTTATTGATAGAGTGGGCTAGTTATACTAGAGTGTGCTGTTACAAAGCAAGTCTAGCCTCCTGCTTTGCTCATTCACACATGTCAACTTGCCCTTCTGCTGCGGGAATGATGCAGCCTGAAGGTCCTCACCACATCACTTCTTCATTTTGAGCTTTCAGACTCCAGAACCATGACCTAAATAAATTCCTACTCATTACAAATTACCCAGTCTGGTATTCTATTATAGCAGTGGAAGATGGATTTAAGAGGCCAAGCAGCTGCATGCAGAGGTTTGTCAGTGTCCTGGATGACATCACCTGCTGAGATTCCAACCAACAGCCAGTGTCAACTGCCAGCCCCGTGACTGAGCATCTTGCCTTTGTCGTGCCATCCCATTCGTGGAGTAGAGTTGATGCTTCTCTGCTGTCTCCTGCCCAGACAGCTGAATAAATTATTATTGTTTTAAGAGACTAAGTTGGAAGATGCTTTGCTATGCAGGAGTGAGCAACCTGAGCTGCACTGAAGCTGTGTCTGCCCTAAGTGTGTGATTCCAAGGCTCTGCGAGTGCCTGTAGGAGGCACATTTTGTCAGATGTGTGATTGAAGTCCTTTTGCCGACAGAGCCATGGTTCTTGGAGCTTTGCTTCAGCCTCGGTGCAATGCTGTTTGGTGAAAATACTTCAAAATCTTGTCTTGTCTTTTGGCTCTGTTTTTTAGTTCCCTTTGAACCAGAAAGGCCTATTTTGCTGAGAGCTAGTGCAGTTTAAATTTACTGACCTTCCGCTGGCCCAAGCCCCTTGGAGCTGCCAAAGCCTTTTAGTGTGTAGGAGCCTGCCATCAAGAAATCCTCATACTCCTTTCATAAAGGCTAAAATACTGTGCTGTTTCATGCCTCTTCCTGTTCTTTGAGGCCTTCAGCAATGCAGTCAGGGTGTCCTGGATATAGAAACTAGAATTAAACAGAAACTTGGGTTTATTTTTACTTTTAATTCTTTTAATTACACTTAATCATTTATTTATATGTATGTGCACATGTGTGTGGGCATGCTAATGTCACTCATGCAGGTGCAGACCAGAGGATAACTTATTGGGGTTGCTTTTCTCCTCCTACCACAGGGGGCCCTAGAACCAAACTCAGGTCTTCGGTCTTGGCAGCATGTGCCTCTACCCACTGAGCCATCTTGCTGGCCCGAGACTAGAATTCTTGACTTGCACCAATGAAGCTGCTAATACAGGCTCATGTGTGCCCATGTCTGAGGAGAGGTCAGCTGGTTTCTACCCTGCCTTGGCTGGGCCTACATCTTAAGTATACAGACCAGGCAGATGTGGATTCCAGTTTTGAATAAAAGTGCTTCCCTTGGTCTTTTTTTGGAATTCTCCTTAGAAATCTGCTTCTCCATACTGGCTATCTGACTTAGCTTTTCTGGGGTTATTCCTGTACTTGCACTGCGGTACGTTCCAATGCAGCATCCAATAGCTACAGCTGGATGCTACATCTCTAAAGGGTTCAGAGATTTTGTTTCTGTGGAAATCTTCCCCCTGTCTCACAAGAGTTATGGAACAGATAGCAAATGTAAAGAGACTTCACTCGGAGAAGGATGGAAGGAGGAGGGGCTGGAGAGATGTCTCAACAGTGAAGAGTGTGCATTGCTCTTCTAGAGGACCTGAGTTAGTTTCCTAGTACTTACATTGGGCAGTTCATAACTAATTGCCTGTAAACTCTAGCTTTTGGTGGGCACCTGCATTCATGTGCACATATCAGACACAGACACACAGACACACACACACGTAATTAAAAAAATAAAAGCCTTGCTGGGCAGTGGTGGCGCACGCCTTTAATCCCAGCACTTGGGAGGCAGAGGCAGGCGGATTTCTAAGTTCGAGAGTTCGAGGCTAGCCTGGTCTACAGAGTGAGTTCCAGGACAGCCAGGGCTACACAGAGAAACCCTGTCTCGAAAAACAAAAAACAAAAAACAAAACAAAACAAAAAAAAGACAAGGTCTTATTATGGTAGCTCTGGGACTGTCCTGGAACTCACTATGTAGACCAAGATGGCCCCAAACTCACAGAGCTCTGTAGGTGTATTTTGGGGCTACTTTATTGGGTTCTTATATCTTACTGCCCTTCTCCAGCTTTACTCCACCCTCATCCTTTCCAACCCAACACTAGGTAGGAGAGAAAGAAGGTTAGAGGGGAAAGCGAGCGGATGTTTTTCGACTACTTCCTGCTGATTAGGGAGCTTGAGTTCCCAGGGGCAACGCCAGTCTTCACTGTCGTTAGGGTATCTCCAACCAGCAGCCTAGCAATAGCAAAAGCAGCAAACGCAATAGCAGGAAGTGGGAGCGGCACCAGCACCGGCTCCAGGATCACCAGCTCTAGCACCTGCACCACCAGCTCCAGCACCACCAGCAACAGTAGCCGTGAGAGGCCTTCTTCAATCTCTTGGATTTATTATCCTCTCAAGTGTCCACAGAATTCCAAATGTATACTATCAGCAGCTGGCAAACGTCACAGCAGCTGTGGACAGTCTGAAGCAGCACCATACCCCACACCTGGGATTAAAAGGAAAAACATAGTCCCATAACATAACTGGGTTTTTAAAGAAACCAAAATTCTTACGGCACAAATGTATTCCTATGTATTGTTACTTTTCTTCACTGCTGAGACAAGTACCTGATAAAACAGCTTAAGGACAGAAGGAAGTTTTCTGGTGCCTGTGGTTGGTGGTTTGTTCTCCTTTATGGTGGCAAGGCAATGGGAGCATGGCTCAGGAACACAAGCTGTTCTCTGTTCTTTCCTACCTAGGACCCAAAGAAATGTTTTGTCATTTGTCGCTAACTGGTTCTACTCATCCAGCTCCTGCCCAGGAGCACATGCTCCCTCCGTAGCTACTGACTGAGGCTTTGCCCAATGATTACGAAGTCAATTTCCCACCTGCTTGAAATAAACATAATTAAGAGGGTAAATTGAAAACTGGAAGGTAACCTAATATACAAAGAATGCAAATGAGTTCCAGAAGTAAATGGATTGTTGTATCTTGGGGAATATTTGCTGTCTGAGGACACTGCTGGGTTGGATTATCCTTTTCTCCCCTCACAAATGGCCTAGAACCACTGGTAACTATTTTTCTAGTCAGGTTGAATAAGTCTGTGTATATGTGATATAGTAGCAAGAAAACGTGACTTTATGGGGCTGGAGGGATGGCTCAGTAGTTAAGAGTGCTGGCTGCTCTTCCAGAGGACCTGGGTTCAATTCCCAGCATCCACATGGTAGCTCACACCTTTCTGTAACTCCAGTTCTAGGGGATCTGACACCCTCACACAGGCATACATGCAAACAAAACATCAAGTAACATAAAATACAAATAAATCATAAAAAAGGAAAACACGACTTTGGAAGTGTCCCATCCATCTGATACCATTTTTATTCTGTGACCTTGTATAACAGACCCTTTATCCTGTCATAGCTTCAGTTAAAGTTGTAAATTTGACCCGGGAAGAGCCTCAGTAGAGAAACTGCCTTCAGCAGATTGGCATTTGGGAATGTGGGAGGGGGAACATTTTCGACTGAGTTGTCTAAGAAAGGTAGCCAAGCAAGCCATAGTAAGGACAATAAGTGGCATTTCTCAGTGGTCTTTGCTTCAGTTCCTACCTCAAGTTCCTGACCTGACTTTGTTGGATGACTGACTGTAACCTGTGAGTCAAACGCCTTTCTCCTCTAATTGTTTTTGGTCAGTATTTTCTCATTGCAATATGAAGCAAACTAGAACATCCTCTTTTCTATTTGTTAAGAGGACAGCAATTCTAATCTTGTGAAATTATTGTGTATGTTCATCACCTGGCAAATACACAGTCAGTGGTATGGCAGGATTAGAAATGCATGTGCCCTACTTATCGTTAAAGTGATTTATCATTTTTAAAACATACTCAAAACGCAGTTACATAAAGCTAGTAACTTACAGGTGCTTTATTTTACATTCATTTTTCAAAGGACTATTTATTGCTTGCTATTCAATGTGTGTCACAAGCTGAGTCATAACATCGTGATTTATATTTACCTCCCACCCACTCAGGTTTCTTTCTGAAGATCCTTACACTAGAAAGAAATTACAATCTTGGGAAATTAAACAAGAAACTGAGGTTTTAGGTGGAAACAAGAGCAGGCCCACGGGTAGCTCTTTTTAGATACAGCTCCTAGCGGGAGGGACACGTACAAATTTCAGCCGTTCTCCCCCCCACAACCCCTCCGGAAGATGCTAGGGGCGGGGCTTAGCAGCTGAGGAAGGCAGGCCTAACAATGCCGCGTAGGGTGAGAGATGCTGGAGGCTGTTCTGGCAGGTTACCATTGGGCAAGATTGAGAATGACGTAATAGCCACGCGCCTTCAGATTCAGGCAGCCGCTGGCTCGGCGTTTGCGCACCAGGAGTTTGTTGCTGCTGTAGCCGCCTGGAATTGTGGGGATTGTGTCTGCCCCTCGGCTGCGGTGGAAAGCCGAAGGTAGGGGAGGTGAGGGCCCCGGGCCCTGGAGCGGGACACAGGGTGGATGGCGCCGGCCCGGCCTCCTGCCGTTAGCGGCCTCCTCCCTCCCGCGCTCTCCGCACCTTCCCTCAGCGTCCGGGTCCCACCACAAACACCTCAGTGCCTCGCGGGCCAGACGCCCAACAGCATCCTAGGCTGGCAGCCCAAAAGCTGTGCTCTGTCATGTCATTTTCCTCTTAGCGACGCAGTGACCCCCCTCCAACGCCAGAAGAGGGTGCAGTGGCTTTGGCCTGCACATCTGTTTTGAGTTTCCTTCTTTATTCTCCACCATCGGCCTCAGTTTTCCCACATTTGTTCAAAGAAGGGATGAATTAGATGTTGCTCTCTGAGACACTTCCATGGTTGACGTTTTGGTAATTAGTCAGTACCTCCCGAGTCTCTTGACATATGGTATTGCGCCCTACACCTTTGGTATCCTACCTCCCATTTGTGTGTTTTCCTTTGCTTTGGTAGATGTAAAACTTGCCTTTGACGCACGGGTTATAAGGTTTATTGTGATTTTGAATTTGTGCTTAATCTCTAGGCCTCCCCCAGGAACTTCGTTGCTGCTCACAAAGCAGGTGATCCCACTCAGATGGCCCCTGAATCCTTTTGATGGGAAAGAACTGGATTCCAGAAATCTCCAACAGCTGAGAAAATAGTAGCAACTTCTTTTTGCACAGTTAGGCACCTTTAAATATATATTGATGAGGGCTGGAGATGTACCTCAATGGTGCAGCCCTGAATTCAGTCCCTAGCATCACATACACAGGTGTACACTCTATAGTGTCTACCTGTAATCCCAGCACTAAGGTGTAAGGCAGGAGCTTCAGAGATTTCAGTGTTATCCTTAGCTACACAGGGTTCCAATTCAGCCTAGAAGACTTGAGACTTCTGTTTATCTAATCTCTATGACCCGTATGTTGGATCAGTTTCTAAAATGAATTTATAATGCCTGGTTTCTGTTCAAATCCAGCTGGCTCTCCCACTCAAACAAAACAAAACTGCAAACTGCTTTGAGGGAGTGATTAGATTAACCCACACTAGGTAGGCAGGAAGAAAATGAGTCCTCCCTGTTTGCTAAGAGAAGAATCTGATGTGTTTACAAATCCCAGCAGTATTTGTTTTGAGAGTGTGAAAGACTGTGTATATATGTTCTGTGTGTGTGTGTGTGTGTGTGTGTGTGTGTATGTGTATGGCCTTTTTAGCTTTACATGCAAATGTTTTTCATTCTGATAAAAAAATATAGACATTTAGAGATTAGATGAAATTTTAATGGAAACCATAATGTAAAATTAGGATTGCTGTGTGTGTGACATGGGTCAGTGTTTTCCACTGGGACTTGGCTCTTGAATGCTTAAGATGAGCTGCCACATCAGATTTATCATAACCTTTCTTTCAGGTCGTAAGTTCAATCTGCATGTTAATACTTTTGCTGTTTTAGGGAAACTGGCAATAGAAAACACCACATATTTAACTGATAATGGGCGAGGGAAGTGTGTTAGTAGGCACGTGACAGCTCAGAAATAAAAATCGCACGGCATTTAATGTTGTTTTCTTCCTCTTTCCTGTTGTTTTTTGAAGGCTGTTTCATCTCTACTGAGGCCAACTTTGAGTCCCTGTATGTCTCATGACAGGGAAAAGGGCCAATTAAGTGAAACTGAAAAATAACAAAATGGATTTGAAAATAGCTAACACACTAGAAGCTCCAATCTGCTGTCTCTCAGTGGTGTGTGTAGGTGTGGCTTTGGGGCCTGGGGATGGGCAGCATCTAAGTTCTAAAGCAGTTTTGAAAATCCACACCTAGAATTTTTTTTCAGAGATAAGTCACATTAGCACCTCAAACTTTTTTTCTAAAAACTAAGTGGCACATGGTTATTAAACCATGAAACTAATATGTCTTCAGATGAATTAAATCTTTTTTTTTTTTTAACTGGGTCTCACTATGAGGTTGTGGCTGTCCTCAATTAGGAGACCCCTGCCTGCCTCTGCCTCCAGAGCACTGGGATTAAAGGTGTTCGCCATCTTGCCTTGTCTCCTTCTATTCTCACTCTCTGTCTTAAATGAAACTCTTATGGAGGCAATCTTCCAGTCGCTTGGGAAAGCCTCTCTTCAGAAAGCCAATCTGAATGTTCTTTTTTTTGCGGGGTGGGGAGGTGTTTGAAACAAGGTTTCTCTGTAGCCCTGGCTGTCCTGGAACTCACTCTAGAGACGAGGCTGGCCTCAACTCAGATATCTACTTGCCTCTGCCTCCTTAGTGCTGGGATCAGAGGTGTGCACTGCTACCTCCTGGCACTGCTGCGTCGCCTGACTGTTTAATTTTTACCACTTATTGGCCATATGACCTTGGGTAAGTTCTTCACCTCTTTTTTTTTTTTTTCCCCGAGACAGGGTTTCTCTGTGTAGCCCTGGCTGTCCTGGAACTCACTCTGTAGACCAGGCTGGCCTGCAACTCAGAAATCTGCCTGCCTCTGCCTCCCAAGTGCTGGGATTAAAGGCCAGTTCTTCATCTCTTAAGCTCAGTTTTCCACTGTTTAAAATGGGAAGACCACTTAAGAGGATGGTGAGTGAAACGACGAGAGTGGAAGTTTTTCAGACACAGGAATGCAATGAAGATGTCCACTGTAGAAGAAGTGGAGGAGTTTGGGGCTTGTCTTCTCAGTACTGGGGATCAAACTCTATGGCCTGCAGCACAGGCATCTCTAGTTCCTAGATTAGGTGTCAATTTGGAAACCCATCCTGTGGTGCTAATCTTTTCTCTGAGTGAGGATGTACTTAAGCTTCAAGGTTTAGTCTAGTTGTCGGTGGAGAGCTTCCTATTTTAATTACATGTGGTCTGAAGAGGAAATATTCTGCCCTCTGTTTTTTTCATTTTGTTTATGGGTCTCACTATTGATAGTCTGTTGTTCAGATGATATGACTAGTTTATATGATCAGTAATGGTTTCTCTTTGCTCAAGTGCATGTAGAACCTCATGGACTTTTCTTGACTTTTGAAGAGCCATTCTTGACACCCGTGCAGTCTTTTAACCTGATGTTAGGAGAGATCAGTGGGGGAACCTCCTTCAGGCTAGGCTTGTAGTTCCTTCTGGGTCCATCAGCAGTAGTTTAATTTCTGTCACTGTCATAAACTGCCTGTTGAGAGCAACTTTAAGGAAGAGTTAGAGCCCTTCATTTTGGGGAAGTCAAGACAAAATTTAAGTTACTAGTCACATAGTCACAGTCAAGAGCAGAGAGAAATTCATGCTCACTCTTGACTTATACAGTTCATGGTCCAGACCATGAGATGGTATTTTCTGTAGGAGTCATGAAGGCCTCTGTGCTCCCAGAGAAGCACTAGGGGAAGCTGGAATGTTAAACACATAGGGTTGTTCCTTCAAGGGAAGGAATGCACAACCTGTTATGTGCTCAGAAGGTGGGGAGTGGACGTGTTTAATTGCCTGCTGATCTTTGCTTTACCTGTCTGGAGAGTTTTCTAGCACCAGATCCTCCCAATTTTATTTAGCTTACATCGTTCCTCAGAGAGATTCATAAAACTTTGTTAATGCAGGATTAGGTTAATTATCCACAGAATAAGTTTTCACCAAATTGTGCTGTGCTTTAAACATGCCTGAAATTGCTCGAGGTCAGACTCCGGAAGGTTGAACCCACACTGGCTACTGAGTTGTGTTGAACCAAACTGCCTTCTTGTCTTATCAAGGGGATTGTCACTCTGCTGACTGTGGAGGTTGCAAAGGCCCCTGTAGTTGTCCATATTCAGAGTGGATGTTGCCACATCAGTTAACGCAATTAAGAAATTTTCTTTGAACTCCAGAGAACTTCCTGCCGCTGCCTCCTGAATGCTGGGATTATGCTGGCAGTAAAGGCATGCACCACCACTTGGTTTATCTACCTTAAATTATCCTTGTAAGATAGGTTAATTTTACTATTTTATTGAAGAAGAGATTGAGGTTTAGTATTTTCAACAAGGTAGAAGCGAAGGATGGAGGTGTATATTTAGTTATGCCTAGTTATGCCTGCAAGGGATGTAGACAACTTGCTTGATGCAGTCGGGAATTAAAGCTAGCTCATGCTTCAGATTTCCTCCCTTGTTTATTGCACTTACTCTGCCATGGTTGGCAGTCTTCAGCAGGACGTTCTCACCTTTCTGTAGGCCTTATTCTGTGTCCTGCCCTGTGGGACATGCTGGGGGACATTAAAGTGAAGTGTTCCTGTTGTTAAGGTGCTCATAGTGTTTTCAAAGATGGGACAGTCTTATGGTCCTCCCTTACTCCCCTCACTCAGTCATTTTCTTGGTCCCTCTCCTCTTTTGAGACACTGTCTCATACTGTCTTAACTGCTCTGGAATCTCCATGTAGACCAGGCTGGCTTGGAAGTCTTGGAGATCTATCTTCTTGTCCCTGCCTCCATGCTGGGCTGGTTTGTTTTATGAGATGACTAGCTGCAGCTAAGAGACATCATGGAAAGAAGCTAGTTTCTTGGTGGTGTTCAGGAGGGTCAAAGCTATGACTTTTCTCTTTGGTTCCATTTTCTAACTTGCTGATCAGCTTGTAATCCTTCACTCACTTCATAGCATAGTTCAACTCCAGTTCTAGGTTGTAGCAGGCTTGATGAACTCTAGCTTTTAATGGTTTCCCTGTGTAGCTCCCCAACTCTTTCCTAGAACTCACTCTGTAGACCAGGCTCACCTCAAATTCAGACATCTGACTGTCTCTGCCTCCCGAGAACTGGGATTAAAGGTATACACCACCACTGCCTGGCAGCTTTTTAATTTTTAAAAAATTATGTGCATGAATGTTTTATTTGCATGTGTGTTCTTGCACCATGTGTATGCTTGGTGCCTGAGGCTAGAAGAGGTTGTTGGAGTCCCTGGGACTGGAGTTATAGAAGGTTGTGAGCTGCCATGTGGGTGCTGGGAATTGAACCTGGGTCTTCTGGAAGATCATCAAGTGCTCTTAACTGCTGTGCCATTTCCCCCACCCCTTTAATTTTTAGATGTTTATAAGATAGGAATTTCTGTTTTACTTATGAATATTTCTAGTATTTCAAAACAGAAATTCTTTTTAAAGCTGTTGGGATTGATGCCTTTAAGTTAGTCCTAATGACATATATCCAGCACTTGGAAGTATGAGGCAGGAGGATCAAGAAGTTCCAGGCAAGTCTGGACTAAAAGGTGGGACTTTGTTTCCAAACTTCAGAACAAAAGAAGCAGATTGATTTTTCAAGTCCTTATGGCAGTAAGAGAGTTGGAAAAGAAATGCAATGGCAGTAGAGGAGGAGGTGGGAGAGAGTTTCTACCTGGGCTCCTCCAAAGAGGCTGGAATTGGCTTTGTTCTTCACTGTCTCTGTTCCAGACCTTGGACTCTGAGGTGTTTTGATTTGCCATCTGCTCCTCTGGTGCCTTGTGTGCTGTCTTTTCACAGCAGGGCCTGTGTCTCCAGACTGAACATTGGAATCTCTGGGTAGGTAGTGTCTGGGGTTTACATTCCTTTTCATGTCCACAGGGAAACGGGAGGGCATGCCTCTGAGTCTGCTCCCTGGCTGTGGAGCTCACCAAGGAGCTTTGTTATGTCTGTTTTGTTTTTTGTTTTTCGAGACAGGGTTTCTCTGTATAGTCCTGGCTGTCCTGGAACTCACTCTGTAGACCAGGCTGGTCTCGAACTCAGAAATCCGCCTGCCTCTGCCTCCCAAGTGCTGGGATTAAAGGCGTGCGCCACCACCACCCGGCGTTGTTATGTCTGTTGATCGTCAGTTCTCATCATCACTGATAAGTAGCACAGTTGGTGAACAGACCCATGTATGTAACCACTTCTCTCTTGGCAAGTCCTCTTCTTGTATGTTAAAGAGTTATAGGAAAAGAAAGAAGACCCTGAGATGCACCCAAAAGGGATTGATTTTAATTTTAAAACTATGTATATATGTCTCTTGTGGTCCATATTGGCCTTGAACTTAGTATGTAGTGAGATTGGACTTGAACTTCTGATCCTTCTGCTTCTAACTCTGATGAGGTAATAAGTATGTGTCACTGTGCCTGGCTTAATTTTAATTTTATATTTTGTTGTCAGGATCTTGCTATTAAGCTTAAGCTATCCTATAGTTCAAGCTGACCTCAAACTTCTGATTCTATTGTCTCAACCTTTTATGTGCTGGAATTATAGGCATGTGCCTCAATTATGTGAACGTTTCTTTACCTCTGGGTGCTGTCTCAGGCTTAAATTTTTACAGCTAATTAAACTGGAGGTGTGACTGACCAGTGCTAGTTCAGTGGACTGAAGCTTGTTAGTTTTCTAGAGTTTGGTCAGATAGCTGCTTCCATTGTGGAAATCTCACAGAAATTAAAGACATTTAAGGTTGAGACAGTTCCCAGAGGTTAAGAATTCCTGCTGCATCAGGGACCAGTTCCTAAGCAAGGTATTTAAAGGTAACCTCGGTCTTATAGTCAGTAGGAAGCTGGATTTGATTGTGTTTGTGTTGTAAAGTCTTCATCCTTAGACCCTTTTGCTCATGGTGCTTCCTGCTGGAAGAAATCACTGTAGAAGATGTTTCTCAGTTCTCCCTTCCTTGTAAGCATGGTTCCTATTCAATATGTGGCTATTGATAATTGTTATTTTATTTAGATGAATCTCATGTAGCCTAGACTGACCTCTAACTCATTTAATAGTTGAAGATGACCTTGAGCTTTTTGAAACTGTTATTTTGATTCTCCTGCCTCTACCTCTAAAGTGTGTCACAGGGGTTGATGTGGTGCTGGGATCAAATCCAGGACTTTTGAGTATCTAGGCAAATGCTCTACCGGCTGAGTTACATTTGTAGCCCCTGTTTGTTTTCGTTTGTTTGGTTTTGGGGGTCTACAGCCAGGAGATACCTCTCTAGTTTTTTAATGCATCAATTTTTCGATTGATGAGTTCTTTTATTGATGACAAAAGTGAGCCCTTGGGAAATTAAATGGGCCATGTACCTCTTTAAACTTACTTACATTATTGGGATTCTGGTGATAGTGAGAGGCAGGATACAAGCCAGGGGCTTAACAGAGGGTGACCATAGAAATTATTAGGATTGTCAAAAACATTGTAGAGAGGCAAGATGCTTTTGTGATTAAAAATCTTTGGTAATAGGAAAAAAAAATGTGTGGGGAAGGAGAAAGCCCCGTCTCATCTACTGTCTCACAGCTGAGGAAGCTAAAGTGCTCCTTTGTTTTCTGCTCACACAGGAGCATCTTCCTTCTTCCCCCTTCCTCAGAAGAAATAAGATTTGAGTCTTTCTCTGTATCAGAAATAGTACTCTGGCCAGACTGCTTTGTTTTCTATAAGGAATAGGACTGTAGACACCAGTGGACTGTATCTGGTGACCTAAGCAACCCTTGAATACATCTCTAAAAGAGAAAGAAAGGGGAAAAGAAAGAGTACATGTCAAAACAGTTTAAAACAGACTTATTTGAACGTGAGGTGTTATGCTATCTATTTGCTAGCTACCAGATTTAAGCAATTTTCTGTAAGCCTTAGTATTGGGTCTATAGGAAGGGAATAACAACACCCCCTTTTGTAGCTGTGTTGAGAGAATAGATATGGAAAGTGCTTCCTTTGGTAGTGTAACTGCTCTGCTGTCAGTAGTCTATAGGATGGAGATTTTCTGGGCTCTGGTTCAGAGGCTGTGTGGAGGAGATCTCTTGCTTTCTGATTGTCAGTTGGATGTGAAGTAGTGATCATATTAAGGGATCCTGGACCTCAGTCAAAGCTTTCCTCTGGTTTCTATGCTCATTTCTAGCCTTTGGTACACGACTAGGAAGGCACAGCTTTGTGCTGAAGTTGACTGTCTTTCTATTTAAAATTTATAACTGATGAGCTGGGTCTGGTGGTACATACCTTTAATCCCAGCACTTGGGGCAGAGGCATTTGGACCTCTGAGTTTGAGGCCAGCCTGGTCTGCATAAACTAGTTCCATGACAGCCAGGGATGCACAGAGAGACCTTACCTCAATCTTCTTTTCCTACAAATAAATATTTATAGCTGATTTGGGTGTGATGGCATATGCTTGTAATCCCAGCACTTGGGACGTGCAACAGGAGAATCAGGAGTTTAAGGACAGCTTTATATAATGAATTTGAAGCTAGCTTGGGCTACATGAGACATTGTTTTATCAAACCAAAACAAGTCTGATTAGTTAGCTGAGTTGTTTAGAGTATGATTCTATTAAAAGCAAAACAAACAGTTTAAAGTCTTTATGACTGATAGAATGGGAGTAGATAAAATGCCCCGAGGCCATTTTCACCACTCTAATATCAAACCAGTTTATTTTACTTTTTTAAATTGAGCACTGTAACCATAGCGCCTTTGCCTTGTTCTTTGGAATGAGGCTGGATGAAACTTCATTATTCTGTGGGAAGCCAGTTTGGCTTGGTTAAAAAAAAAAAAGGATTTAGAGAATTTTCAAGAAAACGCCTTTATTTTAAACTTCTTGGCAAGCCTCTATTTTCTTTCTTACCTTGTCTTATTGCTCTGTTTCCTATTACTGTGCTACTCAGTCATTACAGAAACCACCTCCTATTTCTTGCTTCTGGTTTGCTGCTTACAGACCTCCTATTTAGAGTGTTGCACAGTGAACACAGACCTGGATGCCTTCCATGGCACTCACTGCAGTAAGTTGTCCTGGTGTTCTAAGTCTATGGTCGTGTATCCCTGTCTAACAACTTGAATTACATTCTAAATTGTTACTCACCTGTCCCTTCTGCTCTCGATAAACCAGTCATGTGCTGCATTAAGCATGCCATATGCTTGTATTCCTGCCTGCTCTTTTGCCAGAGCATTCTGGGTGCCCTGCTTTATGCTGCAGAGCTGTCTTCTTTGGTGAGCCCCATTAACTCCTTATCTGTATCCCATAGCAACACCTTGGTAATTGAAACCAGCACTCCTTATTCTGGTTAGTTATTTGTCTCTTATTGTGTGAGCTGCTCAAGGATGTGGGGTATACTTTTATTTTGTGTCTCCTAGCATAATGCTGAGTATATTATAGACACCATGAAAGTTGTTGAATTAATACTTGGAAACCTGAGAACTGAGCACTGTTAAAATCCTTCTTCCTTGATGCCAGTGCTAGTGAGTTCACCATGCTCTATTCTTTTTTTTTTTTTTTTTTTTTTTACCATGCTCTATTCTTAAGTCTGCCATATCCAAAGCTGCCCGATTTCTTAGACTATGTCTTATTCTTTAAACTGGATTAGAAATTCCTTTAGAGAGTGCCTTCCTTATTCCTCATTGGTACTCATTCCTCAGCACAGTTTCTGGCACAGAGATTCTGTTTGATAAAAGTTGTTCATACAGAACTCTGCTGTTTGGTCAGTTTAAGTATCTGCTCAGTTAAGCAGTTTCTTCTGAATGGGAGTCATCAACTTAGATATTTTCAGGGCTAAGTCAGTATGAAGCAACAAAGAAGGGTGGGCCTATGTCAGATTGGAGTGTTTAAGCAGACCATGAGGGGAAGCTGCTTGTTAGCCTGTCATTGTCTTGGGCAATGTCATGACTTCATTGTCTCTTATGACAAAAGAAGCTAGAAACATTTTTTTTTTTTGGTACAATTTCTGGGGATTACCAAAGCCCATCTTTGGTCTGTTTTTCACCTATAGGCTACCTGTTCATGACCTTTGGGTAGAGACCAGAATTTACATATTTAGATCATAGAAGAATAAGAATAGAAGTCATACCTGGATGCTTTTGAGGTAGCTTTGGTGAAAGCCTGGCTCTGCTGTAGAGTGCCTGATTTTTTATAGATAGTAACTCAGGCTCTTGGGCTGCTGGTCTTATAGAGCATCACTCGAGTTCTCTGCCTCATTCACTTGTGTATTCTGACTTTGCTGGGCTATGAAAAGCTACTTTTAATATTAAACTATGTATGTGCGTGTATATGTGTCCATGTATGGGATGAGCACATGATGGCAGGTGCCCTTGGAGGCTGGAGGCATCTGATGTGTCAAGAACTTGAGTTAGTTACAAGGCAGTTGTGAATTGTCTGACATAGGTGCTAGGAACCTAACTCAGGTCCTTTGAAAAAGCAGTATGTGCTCTTTAAAAAAAAAACAAAGATTTGTTTTTATTGATGTGCATTGGTGTTTTGCCTGTATGTATGTCTGTGTGAGGGTGTCAGATCCCCTGGAATTGGAGTCGCAGGTAGTTATGAGCTGCCATGTGGGTGCTAGGAATTGAACCTGGGTCCTCTGGAAGAGCAGCCAGTGCTCTTAATGTCTGAGCCATCTCTCCAGCCCATTAAAATTTCCCTTCCCTTCCCTTCCCTTCCCTTCCCTTCCCTTCCCTTCCCCTCCCCTCCCTTCCCCTCCCCTCTCTTCCCCTCCCCTCTCTTTCCCTCCCCTCTCCTCTCCTCTTCTCTTGAGACAGGGTTTCTCTGTGTAATAGCCTTAGCTGTCCTGGAACTCACTTTGTAGACCAGAAACTCACAGAGATCCTCCTGTTTCTGCCTCTTAAATACTGGGATTAAAGGCACAGGCCACCATGCACATTCCATATGTGCTTTTAACCACAAAGCAACCTCTCCAGCCCCAAAGCAGGTTTTGAAAGATAGCTTCTCTGAGATGTCTGTAAATTTTTTTTTCTCTGTCTCTGCTGAGGCACATTTGACAGTTCTTGGATTGTGGTGTCCAGGCTGGTGTAGCACAAGGTCCTGGGAACAGTCTGTGAAGAGCCCAGAATGGGCAAACACATGAGAGAAGTGTATGAAATGATGCCCTAAGTGTGGCCAGCCAAAGGGCAAAGCAATGTAGTGCCAGGGGAGTTGGGACTGCCACGGAAGCTCTTGCAGGGCGAATCCTCCCTGCTGGTTCTCACACTTTTCTGTCAGTGCTTACTTGTTTGGCTTTACCTTCTGGGAAGGCGAGTCTTGCTGCTGGTGCAATTCCCAACCAAAGCAGAAACTAGCCAATTGGGGCATCTCTGGAAGAACATACTAGAAACAGATGATGTCTCTGGTGAGGAGGGATCTGGATGACTGAGAGTGGGAAGGAGGGCAGACTTGGCTTTTCCTCATACACCTTTGTGTGTATTTTCAAAGTTGTAATTTTTTTTAAATCTTTTTTTTTAAATTTAGGGAGATGCTTTTAAAGATTTATTTATTTTATGTATGAGGTCTATCTGTGTGTATACCTGCATAGGATCACATTATAGATGGTTATGAGCCACCATGTGGTTATTGGGGATTGAACTCAGAACCTCTGGAAGAGCAACTAGTGATCTTAACCACTGAGCCATCTCTCCAGCCCTCAAGTTTGTTGTTACTGATACTAGGAATTAGGCCCAAGACATGTTCTCTCCCTTGAGCTATATTCTTCTCCTGTTATTAATAATTTATATTCATTAATTTCATTTTGCATGTGTATGAGAGTACAATTGCATGAATGCTATGGTGGCTGGAGGGTAACTCTCTAGAGTCCATTCTCTTTTGCCATTTTGTAGGCCCTGGGGATTGAACATAGGAAAGCAGGTCTGTGAGTGAGGGCCTCTACCTGCTGAGCCATCTCCCTGTATGCTATTGTTGTTGTTAATTATTAGACACTGTTTCCTCTGTAGCCCTGACTAGCCTGGAAAGCAGGCTGGCCTTGAATTCTTGGCTAGTTCTGCCTCTGCCTTTAATGTACTGAACCAACAAGCATTTACCACCATGTCTGGCTTTTTTTTTTCTCCCCCAAAAAATCAGAGTCATATAGGCAGGCCTGGCCTCCACGTTGTTATGTGGCTGAGGATGACCTTCAACTATTTCTGATCTTCCTGCCTCTACTTTGCAAGTGTTGGGATCACAGGCATGCAGTGTCACATATGATTTATGAGGTTTGGGGATTGAACCCAGGGCTTTGTGCATGCTGAGCAAACACTCTACCAGCTGAGCTACATCTCCACCCCTCATCATTAAGTTTCAGAGCATTCCTGCATAGACCCGTGTGTTAGTTTCCTTAGTAGAATCACTCAGCTTTGTTCCTGAGATGTAAATTCCTCTGCAAATACTTAGACCCTGGTCACTATAGACTGTAGTTCAGAGGTGACAGGTTGACTTGGATTTTGTTATTCAGGGGTCTTTGGGATGACAATCAGGCCTAAAATATGATCAGTATTTTCAAATTGTTTTGAAGGCCTTTCAAACACATTACTTTAAAAAAGACTTACAAATTATGCTATTTTATGTGATACTTAGAGCATCTTTATTTTATTATAGTAAAAATCCGAGGCTTATAGAGTCTGTGAGGACCACACAACTACAAGGACAGTGCTGTGACTGATCAGCAGCCGTACCTCATGTCCACAGGCTTTGGTTTTTGATCTTGTGCTCTGGTTGTCGTCTTTCTCGGGTTTCCAGAGCTGTTTCAGCTGGGGCAGGACCTCATGTTCTGTTTCTGCTTTTGTTTTAAGCCTTCCTAACTCAGGACTCTAAATTACATTGACATTAGTAGGGGTCAGTAGTATCTTCTTTATTTTCAGGGTGAGGTGAAACTAAGGCTCTGTTGGGAGAGAATCTTTTAAGGGAGTTTGAATTGACAGCCTGGTTACCTGTTCTTTGCTGAGACTTATTGCTGCTATTAGGGAGAGGGCTTTGTTTCCAGGTTACGGGGTTACGGATCTTTTTAGCAAAGAAGTAAGTATGGAATAGAATTGGAAGGACTCAGGTAGTCCTTGGGTATGCTGACTTAATGCTTCACAACCCAGAGAGAGTAAACATTGTAAAGTGTGCAGGATGGGTTTGGGTTAATGACCTGACCACATACAACTTGGCACGTAAGACATTCCTTAAAGGCCTTCCTCACTATACGAAGCTTTCCTTTGCTGGGTGGCCTCTTCCTGTAGGTCTTTCTAGTAGCTATTGTACACCTGGGTGAATCATCAGCTTTCCGATGCTTCAAAACCCACATTTAACTGATGGAAGCCCTTCTACAGAAGGCAAAATGAATAGCCCCCCACACACACACACACAGAGTTTTAATCATCCTTTGCTGCCCCTGGATTTGTGCAGGCTTTTCTCCTCCATTAGAAACACCAGTTTATCTGTATTGCTGGTCTCTTGAGACATATACATTATAAATCACCCTCCCTCATGACTCTGCCACTCCCGAGGTCAAGGGTGTGAAGGTCTCTGGGAACTCTGGGGATGCATGAGCATCATGGTGGGAAGGCTCATTTGTTTCTAAGGACCAAGCAGAAATCCTTGGCATGGAACCTCTGCTATTTCTACTTGAATTAAAAGTTAAAGCTCTCAAACATAATTCTGTGCATTACTGACAAGTTGGGGAGATTCTTTTTCAATCTTTGAAAAAATTTGTTAGGATGTATAGAGGTCATATTCTCTCTCTCTCTCTTTCTCTCTCTCTCTCTCTCTCTCTCTCTCTCTCTCTCTGTCATTGTCTCTCTGTATGTGGGTTCTTTTGTGTGCTGGTGCATGTATGTCAGGGTATGTGGCATGTGGCTGCTAGCTGTTATCAGAAGCTATTCACTTCTTTTTTTTTCTTTTTTCTTTTCTTTTTTTTTTGAGACAGGGGTTCTCTATGTAGCTTTGGCTGTCCTGTATGCCCTTGCTACATAGAGCAGGCTGACCACAGACTCAGAGATATGTTTGCATCTGCCTCACAAATGCTGGGATTAAAGGCATATGCCCCCCCAACCCCCACTAGCAACCTTGTTTTTTGGGGGACAGGGTACTCACTGGGAGCTGGGGCTTGCCAATAAGGCTGGCACTATCCTTGGCACTGCCTTTTTCTGCCTCCCCTGGCCTCTACTAGGCCTGGCTTTTTATGTGAGTAGTGGGGATTAAACTGAGATCCTCATCCTTGTGCAGGAGGCCCTTTACCAACTAAGCTATCTCCCCAGCCCTCAGGCTCTCCCCAGCCATGCTCTATCTGTGCTGTGCCAAACAGAGTTGTAGGGGTACACCAGTGGATAGTTTAGTCATGGATTCTGCAGATTTAGCTGCTCACCCAGATTGTAGCTCCAGGGGGCTTTCGTACACATTTGAAATTCACAAAAAGTGTGAATCAATAATTCCAGTTAGCAAACTCCAGAAACATGGCTACCAAGTTGATTTGTGTGAACCAGTAAGAACATTCTCTTTAAGAAATCAAAGTCAGCTTGTCTTTGGAGGAAATGAAGACACAGTGTGGCAGAAAGCTTTTGGGTCATTGCATTGGCTATGCCCAGGTTCAAACCAGTTGCTCGCTGGGAGACTTCAAAGGCTGTTTAACCTCTTTGCTCTCATTTCCTCATTTGCACCCCATGGAGGTTTCAGGTATATACATAGTAAGTAGGCACATGGTCAGTGTTTTGTACCACTTGATCCCCTCTTCTCTTTTACTTCTTCATTCTTCCCTAGTGTCCTTCAAGGGCCATATCTGCAATCTGACTAGAATATCCTTTCAGTCTGTTAGGACACCAGCTGCCTATACTCACTTTTAATCTCCAGCTTCTCATATATATATATATATACACACACATACACACACACACACACACACACACACAAACATATATATCAAAACATGGTCCTTCTGTTTCAGATTTTAGTAATAGATTCTAGTTCTTGTGAGTCACTTCCAACCCAATATACTTTACAGCTAATACTTAATCTATTGTTATTTGCTGAGCGCTCACTGTGTGTCAGATTTGTTTGGCTACTGGGTGGTGGTAAATAAGACAGATGTGGTCTTTGTTCTTAGTAATACTTCTCTGAACTCCCTCCTTAGATGCCTTACTTTTGACTAATCTTGTTCATTCTGTGTGGTTGTCTATGGATTTCCTCCTGAGAGGGCAATCTTCTCCCTAGTCCTAGGGGACAGTGCCTCTTTGTGTTGCATGGGCTTTCCTTACTGGCTCGCCTGCTCCCAAGAGATGAAAGCAGTGTGCTGAACCAAAAGGAAAAAGCTCCCAGGGCCACTACTGCCTCAGCCACACATGGCCCACTGAGCCTGTGCTTAGCATTCCTGAATGTCCCTTTTCTCCTTGTACACAAATTATAGTGTTCACTGGTAATTTAAATTCAAATAACCTTCCACCCCCTCTCCTCCTTAAAAAAAAAAAGCTTGTGTATTACAGGGTAGAGAACACAGCAGGCCAAGCCTGGTCTCCTGGTGGGGTTTGTTTTCTCTCATGTTTTTAGCTGGCTTTGCTGTGGGTGGTCTTTGCTCTAATAGAGCTGATATGTAGTTCAGGTATATTGATATTCTGCAGTCATAGAGTCATATCTTTTCTAGGCTTATTTATCATAAATAGTGTAACAGGTAAATTCAGGGACTTTGGCTGACAGGCTTCCTGATGTGCCTTTTTACTCCGGACTCCATCTAGCCCCTAGTGGGCTCTGCATAAAGAGGGTGCTGTGGCCAGGATGCTGATTCTATGCTTCAAATTAGGAGCCCAAAGATAGCCTTCTGTTTTTTTTTTTTTTCCTCTCCCTATTGCCAGTTTTACTGGAAGTTGCCAAGAAATGTGTATGGGGAAGCAGGCAGAATAGCTCTCTGGGAACCATTTATTTGAGAACGCCCGGTGGAGAAGTGGATTGTCCTTTTCACCCTCTCTTGCCTTGGTGTGACATTGTGATTTGGGACTGCGTGTCCTTCTGGATATGTATATGGTACATCCAGCCTTGTTGGTGTTTTCTACAATAAATTGTTTTCTAGCTGGTGTTTCCCTCAGTTCCTTTATCTTCCTGGAAGAGTGGGCAGGTATGTAGACAATTAGGGGACCCAGCTGAGCCTCTTGTTTCTAGGGTCGTGACCTCCAGCCTGGTGAGTACACCCCATTAACAACATTAGGCTGATCGTTTGCTGTATTTGGACTTAGTGTAAAGAGTCACACTAGAGGCTTGGTTGGAAAGGAGAAGGCATGGCATAACTATTGCTTCTGTATTAGTTTAGTTTTTTAGTCAATAGATGGTCAAGTGCAGAAAAAAAGCACAATAATGTTATTATAATGGAATAATGGTTATCATTGTAATAATCTGCTGACATAGACTCTGATAAGAGGCAGATTCTGAAATAGGTACAGAGGGAAGGGCTAACCTTACAGTACAGCACAGTGAGTGGGTATTATTCCTTGTAGGAGATGCTGTGTAGATGACAAGTGAAATATGAAGTTGTTACCCTCTCTACATAGATGGAAGTGCTGTGGAGACTTCAGATGGGGTTGTTTACCCTTGCAAGTACTTTCTGAGGAAGTGAGGGAGCACAGTGGATATTGGGTTAAGGTGCTCTGGACTTTGGGATTATCATCTCAGTGCTCAGCAGCAGTGACTTCTGGGAAAGGCAGAGACTTCTTATTTGGGAGAGGATCATTTGCTTTGTTTTATTTTAGGGACATAGTGTCATTGTGTAGCTTTGGCTGGCTTGAAACTTGCAAGGTAGATCAGGCTGGTTTTGAACTCACAGAGATACTTGCCTTTAACTCTTGAGTGCTGGGATTACAGGTATGTACCACCACATCTGGCTTTTAAAAAAGATTTATTTTAAAAAATGTAAATGTGTGGGTCTGTATGTATACATGAGTGCTGGTGTCTGTGGAGGCTAGAGGCATGAGATCCCTCTGGAGCCAGAGTTACAGTGATTGTGAGATGGCCAGTGTGGGTGTTGGAAATTGAACTTGAGTCATCTGTAAGAGCAGTATGTGTTCTAAATCACACATAATCTTTCCAGGACCTCATGTAGGATTTTAAAGAAATCCAGCTTCATCCAGTGTTGTAGAGTGTCCGCTTTCTTCATTAGACCAGTTGTGCTTGATTGTGAAAGAACGTCCCAGCTTGTTGATGGTTGACACTCCCTTATATCAAGAGGGGGTGGGAAGGGCCTTTGGACCCTCACTTCATGTTTCAGCCACTCCTTCCAAGTATTTGTATGTAATTCTGACCTAATTTCATGTGGGATCTTGAAAAGTGCTAGAGTATTAGGCTGGGGAATGTTAGCTGGAGGGGGCTCCATCAACATGCATATGGGGAAGCTATCATGCATGCTGGGTGTAGACTCTCTAGTGTGGTTGCTTCATGGTCATCTGTGCTTCTGTAAACAATCCCTTACTGTCTTAGTTAGGGTTTTATTGTTGTGAACAGACACCGTGACCAAGGCAAGTCTTATAAAAGGACAACATTTATTTGGGCTGGCTTACGGGTTCAGAGGTTCAGTCCGTCATCATCAAGCTGGGGGAGCAAGATGGCATCTAGGCAGGCATGGTGCAAGCAGAGCTGAAAGTTCTAAATCTTCATCTGAAGGCTACTAGTGGAAGACTGATTTTCAAGCAGCTAGGCTGAGGGTCTTAAAGCCCATGCTCACAGTGACACACTTCATCTGACAAGGCCACACCTACTCAAAAAAGGCCATGCCTCCTAATAGTGCCACTCCCTGGGTTGAGCATATACAAACCGTAACACATGCTCTGTAAGTCCAGTAAACTCATTGGTTCTCTAGGGTGAGCTTTGGTGGATCATACTTTGGCTTGTTGTTGGGCCCTAGTAATGAGTGATATTTATATCTTCCCAGGGAAGGGATTATTACAATATCCCATAGCTTCAGATGGTGAACCATAGGAAATGCAGATACACTGCATTTTGTCCAAGCTAATGCGGTGGTCTTCGTGTAGAAAACAGGTCTTTTCTTTCCCAGAGCACTTGTCAAGAGCTGCATTCCCAGTTCTGGCTAGGAAGATGGTGGTGAAGGGGTGAAGAGACACATGATCTATAAGGCACTGAGCTATGAAAAAGTATTTGGATTTAGGGTGATCTAGTTTGTTTTTTGGCCTTGCTATTGGACTAGTTGCTTAATCTTGCAGTATATCAAAAATCCACGTATATGTTCCTGATTTGCATTAATACTCCTATATCTATAAGGAATCTTTCACTATGTCTGACACTGTGTGGTGCTCAATAAATATATCAGTCTCTCCATATCCCACTCCTGTCATCTAAAGAATGGAAAAGTAGGGGGAAGGTCCTCCAGATTCTGCAGAAGAGAATTTTTGGTCTCAATTAGAGCTTTGTGTGAACTTCTGAGCTGCTGATGTTGCTTTGTGAGCCATGATCTATAGTCCTCTGAAGCTACCTCATCAGGGGACACTTTGATAGTTAATGTTTGTACATTTGTGCTTTCTACAAGAAGTAAAGAGAGGGTTTAAAGTCCCTTTGGGGAGCAGTGTACCTGCCTCTGCAACCTTTCTTCCTTTCCCTTTTCCTTTGGGTAAGTCACTTGGGGGCACTGCCTGCCCTGGGAATCATTCATTTCTTGCAAAGGTGGCTGGTTGTTGGCTCTGTGTCTTTACTAGTTAAAGGATTTTGTGTTTCTTCTTTGGCCTCTGCTGTGGACTTTTATTTTGGAAGACCAGATAGAACACACAGACAAGGTGATACCTTTTTAGACTATTTTTGGCAGTAGGCCAGCTTGTCACTATGGATACTGCCCTTGAAAGAATGGCAGGACATAGAAAGTAACTTCTGTAAGAAATCTGGAAAAGAAGTGGGAAGGGAGAAACAATTGAGCTTAAGGTCATTTAGGGAGAACAGCTTCTCTAAGTAGAATCTTTTGATTTGGAAACTTTCATTTCCTGTCTCTGAAGTTTTGTCTTTTTAATAATAAACTTATACAGAATGTCTGTTACATTCCTCATACTTGGAGGCCCAGAGATTCATTCATGAACTCTTCAGATACAGTTCCTATTAGAGTATATTTATGAATGTCCACATTAATTAAAACAATGACACAAATAGAAAACTGTAACAATGTATTGAGAGAAAGGAATGGCATACCATCAAAATATTTGGTAGAGATCATCTGGGATGAAGACCGAATCAAGGAAGGTTATCCTGAGATGATGGTTGAGTAAAATTATGAAGAACAAACAACTCTCTACACAGTATGACATGGGGTTGAGCTTTTCAGGCAAAGGTCCCGGCCACTTTTTTTCCTATGACAAGTACCTTAGAAAAACAACTTAAAGAACAGTTAGTTTTGACTCACAGGTTTAGATACTGCAGTCCGTAGTCTTTGGCTTCATTGATTCTGGGCCTCTGGTGAGTGGGATATGGTGATAAGGCATGTAGTTAGAAGCTTCTGATCTCATGCTTGGCAGGAAGCAGACAAAGACTAAAGACAAAAAATGTCAGGACAAGTCATGCTCCTTAAAAATTCTTCCCAGTGACTTCTTTCCTCCACTTAGGCCCCGCTTTCCTATAGTCTGTTCAGATTACTAATTTATATTTATATTTGTTTTTTAAAAAGATTTATTTAGTTTATATATGTGAGTATATGGTTGTTTTCCTGGGACACACCAGAGGAGGCCATTGGATCCCATTACAGATGGTTGTGAGCCACCATGTGGTTTCTGGGAATTGAACTCAGGTGCAGTTTTACCCTGGGAGAGAAACAGGTACCAGACTCCTCCTTGTGAAAGCTGTGATATGGGTTAGCCTAGCAGAGCTTTGGTGGCAGGAGCACTCAGAACCTTGGAGGTCCATTATAGCTGGAAGGCAGAAGATATAGTTAATGAAAATTGTTCTTGAATGTTAAACTTTAATCTTTGTCCTGTTTGGGTTTGGACTATGTGATAATTTGTGCTCTTAGTTCTGGTCAAATGACCCCTCTTTTCTTACTGTTATCTTTGTAGTAAGTTTTGAAATAAGGAAAGTGGTTGGTGTTCTTTTTCTTTTATTTTGTAGTGGGGTTTTGCACTGTATCCCAGACTGGCTTCAGCCTCAGCTTCCAGGATACTGGGCACTGACCTGGCCATATCATAGTCTGGAACAGTAAATTATTTTTACTTGATTGACTCTTCTATCCACATCTCAGTTCTGCCATATTTTTTCCCGATTTTATTTTATTTTTTAACTTTTTATTCTTGATGAATTTTACATCATGCACCCCAATCCCTCAGATCATCCTGTTCTTTCCATAAGAAAACAAACCAAGCAACCAGCCATCTTGTGTCACACCCTTTGTCCATCCATCATTACTTACAAATGTTCACTGAAATGAGTCATTGGTCAGTTTTGGGGCCTCTGGCTTCTGCTACACCACCAATACTGGGTCCTCATGGGATTTCTCTCAGATGTCCTGTTGTTGCCCGGAGTCATGGAGATCCCTGCAGCTTTGGTTCCGCAGGACCAGCCCTTTCATGTGTTCTAATAGTTCATAGATGGGGTAGATATTGGGGGGAGGGCAACTCAAAGTCCTAGATCTGGGCCTGGATATTACCTGAGTTGGTCAGCCTGCCAGCTCTCCTGCTCTCTTACCACTGAGCCAGCTCTCCCACTTTGCCTAGGTGAGGGGTGAGGCCAGCTCACATCCACTCATGCCGTGGGGACAGCTCTCCTCCACCCATACCACCAGGCCCAGCTCATGCTCTTCCATGTTCCCCAGCCGAGGGACAGGGCCAGCTCGCCTATGGTCACATTCTCAGAGGGAGTTTTGCTAGTATGAAGTGACAAGTTAACATAACCATTTCTCTTAATCCATTTTCTGTTGCTATAGCAAAATACCTAAAACTGGATAGTTTGTAAAGGACAGAAGTTTATCTTAGCTCACAGTCTGAAGTCTGAGAAATCAAGAGGATGAACCAGCATTTTCTTGACTGGTAAGGGCTCGTGTTGCTTTAACTCATGGCAGAAGGGATGAGGGCACAGAGGGCTTGTGCAGCAGAGACAAGGGGTAAAGGGAGGCAACCCACTGCATAACAGCCTACTTTCTGGAGAACTAGTCAATTCCTGCAAGAGCTATAGTAATTCATCATGGAGGTTGTATCCCCATGATTACATCTCTTACTGTCTCTGAGAACTTTATTTGTTACTGATTTTTTTTCTTATTTTATTTGTATGGGTATTTTGCATACCTATACAACTGTGTACCATGCACATGTGTACAGTGCCCCTGGAGGCCAGAGAGGGCATCAGATCTCCTGGAATGGATAGTAACAGAGTTACAGATAGTTGTGAGCCAGTGTTAGGGTGCTGGAAATTGAACCTGGGTTCTCTGGAAAAATTGCCAGTGCTCTTAACTTAAAAGGAAGAGAGGAAACATGGTTAGAAATGAACATTTGGAGAAATGTAAATACAAATTGAAGGTTATTCCAGACAAAGCATGGTTAGTAACAACAGCAAGTGAGAAAACTGCAGTTGGGGCACCAGTGGCCAAGTGCCCTTGTTTTCTAAGCCATTTCTCCAGCCCCAGCTACCAGATTTTAATATGATTTTTTTCTGAAACTAGTGTGTAAAACCAGAGGACCA
Source organism: Grammomys surdaster (assembly GCF_004785775.1). NCBI lineage: Eukaryota > Metazoa > Chordata > Mammalia > Rodentia > Muridae > Grammomys > Grammomys surdaster. The sequence goes on from NW_021604593.1 coordinate 1,769,933, forward strand.
CCTGGCATTATCCTTGTCTGATTGCTTCTTGTTGCCTGCCTGCCTTTTCTCAGCTTGCTGTGTCCACAGTGAGTGTGCCTGTCTGCTCTGCAGTTGTATTCTTGTTGTTTGGAGCGGTATTGGGCATAAAGTAGATGACTAACATTTGCTGAATGAATGGGCTTGTAAATGACAATGTGTTCCTTTATAACTCAGAACCTGGGCTTACAAGTGTTCATATTCATACTGTGTTGTTTCCTAAACAAATGAAATCAAAATGCTTTTCTCTCTTGTTCATTATTTATGAAGTACTCCCCACCCTTATAGTGAGCACATTCTGAGGAGATGCTGGTTTCTCCCTGCTTCATCTTATGTGGCTCTTTTCTTTCCTGACGTTTGTTATTGGAAAGAAGAGTTTATGGTTGCTGTGCTTTGAGCATTGATTTTTAGATTTTTGTGTTGTAAGGAAGCAAGCTTTAATGTATTTGCTTGGAATAAAACAAACACAAAAGCACACCAGGACATGAAAAATTTATTTCACTCTTGATTTTCTATTGATACTTTCTACAGCATTACTGAAGTTCTTAGACAAGGTCATTAGCCAAGAATTGACAGATTGACAGTGGCCAGAGAGAAGCACTCACAGAGTGGAGGGTGCAGGGTGAGGCATGGCACAGTCAGAAGGGTGGGGCTTCTGTTCTGTACAGTGGATTTCCATAGCAGGTATTGGCAATGAGTGGGACCCTGGGCCAGTTAACTGTTCTTTCTTGGTAGTAGCCTTGTGAGCTGTAGAGACCACACAGGGCCTGCAGCGGCTGCAGGGGGGCTGCTCAGTGATGGCGTGCCCATCTGATAAGGCCAAGCAGTTCCCTTCTGTGCTTGGCTACGGGCAGTGGGACTCTAGCTACTTTTGCAAACGTTTGAGACGTAGATGCTCTTGGCACTGATGGTATAGTCCTTAGAGAATAAAGCACTCGTGATTGGATATGAGCAAGAGAGTATCTGGCGGAATTAGCCAGCAGAGGGTAGTTTGTAAAGGTTCTGTGTGGGTTTTGAGACTAGAGCCTTGGCAGGTCTGGGTAAGCAGCCACTAAGTTCTACTGTTGCTGCCCCCTGCCAAACATGCCTTCTCCTTTTCCTACTTTCAAAGCACACCTTTTCCTCACCTGACTTAGATGTTGGCTTATTTATGTCTCAAGTGAACAACAGCCCTCTGGTCGGTTACATCTTTCTTCCCTCCCCTTCCTTGAAGGCCTTGTGGCTGACCAAGGGCACTTGACTTAGTTCTTTAGCCCCTTTCCTGTCTTTTCCAAGCTAAGTGGTTCCAATTCCTCTCATCCTTCCTCACTGACTCCATTTCCTGTCCCCCGTTGTTGCTGCAGTTTTTGGTCAAAGAAGTGTTGGTTTTCAGGAATTTTTGCAGTTGTTTTCTGACAGGGTTTTAGGTAGTACATTTCATTCCATCTTTCCCACTATAGAGGTTATACCGTGGTTTTTTAAATGATGGTAGAGAGGTGGTTGGGATGGGAGAGGCGCCATTTCCCACCCCATTTGTACTGACTAGGACCTCGTGTCCTGTAACATGGATTAGCTGGGTCTCCAAACTGAAGGGCTTCTCACCTTCAGGGTGATGGCAGCCTACATTTTGGTGATATCACATCAAGCTTTCTATTTTATTCTCTTTCTGTTTTTGTTTGTTTGTTTTTTAACTGGATCACTGTTTTGTTGTGTGAGAAGGAACGTTTGTACACCTTTGGGCTGCATCAGTTCCCTGTTCTCAGATTAGCTCTTAGGTGAGAACTCCAACGTGGTTGCAACTGTGTCTTCACCAGGATTTGGTGGACAGGTTTCTGAGCTCCACCCAGGTACTGCACACAAATCCTTGCTGTGTTTTCACAGCCTGCTGTGGGAGCAGCCCTCAGATGTCTCTTCCACATGTGCTCATACATGCAGGAATATAATCAAGTTCTGAGGAAGTCCCCTCTATAGGAGGGGGCTCATCCTCATGCAAATGCCTGCCTTTGCAGCAAAATCCAGAGACTCTGAAAGATAGAATTAGTGACTTTTCCCCCCAAGAGGCCTCAAAGCTCTTAAAATAAACCTTAAAAAAATCTGGTACTCAGAACCTCAGTTCTGAAAGCAGACAAATTGCAAACCTGGTACAGTCAGACTCTCCTTCTCTGATCTCTTTCTGCTTTTCTCTCAATTTATTTTAATATTCCCTTTCATGGTCTTAACTTTTTAGAAACTTGACTCAGGACTTCCTTGCCAGCTGCTGGCAGGAGAAGCAGCAGGACTTTCAGTCCTTTTTTTTTTTCCTCATATTTCTTCTGTGTCCTCTTGCTTTGCTGCCCTAGTTCCTCACTGTCCAGCATCCTAGAGTGTCATGTGTCTTTGGAATTCTGATGGTGTAGTTCTGGTCTAGTAATCTGGGTAGAATTTATGAGCTAGTTTAAAAAATTATTAATTAATTGATTAATTAATTTTTGAGATAGAGTCTCACTAATGTAGCCTTGGCTGGCCTAGAGCCTGCTATGGTATACCAGGCTAGCTTCAAACTCACAGAGATCTTCCTGCTTCTGTCTCCCGAGTGCTGAGATTAAAGGCTTGTGCTCCTACACAGTTATTACTCAAGTGCTGCTGAGTAGGGAGGGGATGGTTCATCCTTGCCCTGCTAAAACAGTCTTTCTCTTCTTCTGCCCCTCTAGCCTGTATGAGCCTGTTACCAGGGGAAATGGTGAATTCTTTACCTTGATTAATTTGGAGTATTAGCCTATGAAGTTACAAAATATCATTTCAGAGCAAGATGTCAGGGAGGCTCCTTGCAGTTCCCATGGAACAAGTTGACCTTTCAGTTAATTTTTTCAACATCTTTGGGGATCCATTTGAAAAGAGCTCAAGCTGTAATTAGGACTAAGCAAAGAAAATGAATGTGAAGCCAGAATGTTTAATAAGAAGCTTAAAAACCCAGAACTTCCTGATACATAATAAGCAGGAGTTTGAACTTTGTTCTCTTATTCCTTCCTTTTTTAGTTTATTATTTTTTATTTATTTATTTATTTATTTTTTTGTTTTCTCACTTGGACTTGAGGACTGTCTCCTATTTTCTTGTGGTAGAATAAGAATCTGACTGGTAACAGCCTGTGAGGCTCAGTTGGGAGATGGTGGAGTGGACTGTGTCTAGGTACTGCAGACTGGTCATCAGACATGGGGTCCACTTGTTTCCCCACAAAGTTCTTAGGGATTAAGTATTTCCCAGATGACTCTTTGTGGGGAATGGAAGACATTTTCTGGATAGTTATTAGAAGTCTCTGAGACTTTGAACACTGTAGAGACTCAAACCAAAGATCTGTGGATTTGCCCTCTAAGGTCTTTGCACCTGAAAGTAGTAAGCCCTCCCCTCAGTTCCTTTGAATTAGGCAGGCAGTTTGATATATTTGGCTGTGGTGGCCTGCATCTATAATCCCAGCACTTGAGAGGCAGAGGCAGGAGGATAAGGTATTCAAGACCAGCTTCAGATACATAGCTAGTTTGAGGCCAGCCTAATACATGAAACTGTCTCAAAAATATTAAACACAAAGATTTGGTGGGCAGTAATCTAGTTATGGCTCAGCCTATTGCTCTCCTGCAATACATTTAAACTATTTTTTATTTTTCAAGATTTAATTTTTTATTGTTTACTTATTTGTGTGCACACATGCAGGCATGTGTTTTAATCTCTTAGCTGTTGTTTTACTATATTAGTAAATTCTAGGTTTTCCCTTTGTTAGTCTACCAAACTGATGTCTTAAGGAACCCCAAACTGGTCATCAACGAAGAGTCAATAACATAGCATCCATAGACAGAATATCATTATGATTTACAAAACAAAACATTGATGTACCCTAGGATGCTTGTCACCTTCACATCCTTTTGTCTCTGCTTCCCAAGTATTGGGATTACAGGTGTGCAATACCATGCATGATTTTACTTTGAAGTGTTATAAATTATTAAAGCTGAACCATACTTGTTAAAATTAGTTCAGAGGTGTATTTTAGGATGTTATAACTTTGTCCTGATGCATTGTGTTTATTAACTTCCTTGTTAATTCCAGAATGGATTAACTCGAGGCACCTCTATGCCAGTCTTTCCAGTACTGGCATTCAACCTGAAAGCTTCCAGAGAGGGGCTACTAATGTTCCTTAGTGTCTCAAAGTGGTGAACAGCAATCTCTTTTGGGGCAGAAGGAAAGGTGAACTGCCTGGGGCTGATACCTTCCTCTCCCCCATCTGTGGAGAAGAACAAATTATGAACTAGATGGAGTGGAGCAGTACAAGCTAGGAGCTGCAGGATGTGGGTGATAGGTGAGTGCCCACAGTAAGTTAGACGAGACCCTTTGTTAGGCAGGTGTAGGTGCTTCCTCGTGAGGATGCTGGATGCTCTGTATGTACTCATGAGAACACCAAAAAGTTGCCTCAGTCTCTGCTAAGTGTTGGCTGTGAAGGTGGAAGAAAAAGGCTCCTCTGCAGGAAGAGCCTTCAGTCCTGGCTGCTTCAGTTCTTGGTGGACACTCACAGGTGGAGAGTCTGATTTGGGAAGGCTGTTTGCAGGAAAAGAGCAATACATAGCGCCGGAGAGTGCAAGCTTGGTGTCCCAGGACCCAGGATCATTTATTAACCACTTGTTCTGGATTCCTGTAGCTGCTGTGACAGCCAAGATCTATTTTCTCAGAAGAAATGGCTACTACTAGCCTGAAACTAGATGTTGGCAGGGCTGTGCTTCCTCTGGAGGATTTTGGGCAGATTCTCATTTCTTTCTGTTCCTAGTGGCTACCAGTGTTTCTTGACCACTGGCTACATCCTCTGTTTTCACAGGCAGCATCTTTGAATCTATGCTTTGCTTTGTCTTCATTGTCACCATCTTCCTAGCCTTCATCAAGTCTTGCTCTGCCTGTTTCTTTTTCTTCTCTTTTAGAAGAAAGCAGATTTATTGAGTATACCACAAAAACGAAGCAGGCATGGCAGGAACAGAAGAACCACCTGCCTGAGACAGTAGGCTGGGGAGCACCCAGAGGTATTTTGCCTCCTTTGTTTTATCTAGACTTTGGGAAATCCCTCACCCTCACGCTATTTCCACTATGCAAATGAGGGAAGTCCTGGCTGGCTGTTTTTTTGTTCTGGATGGAGGTTGGGCTTGGAGAGTGCCAGCTCTGTGGTAGAGCACTGTTGATTTCATTGGGGGTGGAGGAAATGTTTAGTTATGTCATTCTGCTGCTTCTGGTTTGACTGGAACCAAGCCGCTGTTTTCTTGGTGCGTTTGCTTTTTGGAGCAGCTTATCTAGTAGGATTCTGGATAAGGACTTATTTCTTTTCTTGGAATCTCAATCATGGCTTTCTTTTAAAATGCAATAATATATCTCGTGTGTTCACCTCCCACTGTCTCCCTCCAATTTTAGTACTTAACCCAGCAAAGGTCAGTTATGGCTTCTTGCCACATTTCTCTGATGAAGCAACAGGCCCAATCTCAGGTAGTTAATTGCAGGCTTTTTTCTTCGGTAGCTTTTTGAGCTGTGCAGGGATGACATAATAGTCCTATCTGTCACTCATTAATCTGACCAGGACTCTGGGATGCTATGCAAAGAGAAACATATTTGGAGTACTTTATTAGAAGGTCTGTGTTACCTGGCCAGGGATTTTAAGGGCACTGAAGACTTTGGGTGATAGGAACTGAAAGTCTGGAGATGGAACTGTTGGGCTCAGTCTGGTGTTTTGTGGGACTGTGGGTCGAGCAGTTGTCCAGAAGAGATGAGGAAGAGAAACTGTAGATTAAGGGAGTAGCTGCTGTAGGGTGTGTAGATTGTGTAGCAGCTGGGAACTGTGCTTGAGCAGGCTAAGGCTGTCCCAGGCTTTCAATCTCATGAGTAGTTGTCTGGCCAGAGATCCTGGTGGCTAGGAGAGGACTTTTCCACTGCAAGGTCTGTTAAGGAGGCTGGGTCTCTCAGCCTCTGAGGACTGTTGGGTTGTCTTGGCGAATAGGAAAGCCTTTGGATCTCATCAGAGTTTCCTCTGTCAGAAGTCACAGCTCCTAAACCACAGTAGAGTTCTCTAGGGTCCTGAGGCAGAGAGGATGCTGGGTTCCTCACCTTGAGAGGAACACACCCTACTGAGGTATGCACTGGAACAGGGGGACTGGACACACCCATCTCCCTCTCCAGGCCAATGCACAATGTAGAGATAAGGGGACAGTTTATGAGAGTGGATTCTCTTCTACCATGTGAGTTCTAGGGATGGAAATCAGACCAGTCAGGCTTGACTGAAAGCACTTTTACACACCAACTGTCACCTTTACCCGCTATAGCCCCCCCAAAACTAAATAAATACAAAATTAACCTTACATTATAAAAAGAAAAGTAGCTTACAAAACAATTCTGTCTTCTTCTTAAAACCCAAGAATTTTTATGCTAGGCATGGTAGGACAGACATTCCTGTAATTTCTGCAATCAAGAAGGTGTGATGATTAGTTTTGTCAGAGTGACAAACTAGTTTCCTAGGAAGAGGGAATCTCAGCTGAGGGAATTGCCTTCATTATATTGGTCTGTAGAGCATTTTCTAGACTAATGGTTGCTTTGGGAGAATCTGGTAAATTGTAGGGAGTATTGTCTCTGTGGAGGTAGTCCTGGATGTGTAAGAATGCAGCCTGCACAACAAAAGAGCATACCAGGTAAAAGGTCATGCACAGCTTGTAACGGATCACAGCAGACTAGACGGTTCCGGTTCCACGAGGGGAGGTTTATTAAGAGAGTGGGAGAGCGGGAGGAGAGAGAGAAGAGTAGAGAGGGTAGAGGCCGGCCATGACCATGTGGAGAGAGGGGGAAGGGAAGGGCTGAGGGGAAACGGCAACCTGCAGGCGTGGGGTCTCGGGCCAAGAGAGAGAGGAGGAGCTAAGCAGCCCCTTTTATAGTGGGCAGGGTTACCTGCCTGTTGCCAGGTAACTGTGGGGAGGAGCATACCTGGCTGTTGCCAGGTGACTGTGGAGGTGGAGTTTAACAGAATACTAACATTCCCATGTTTTGGTTTAATTAAAAAGAAAAATTAGAAAGAGGTGACGGTGAAGCAGGAATAGGGTCGTCATGAAATCTGGCTACTTCCTGCTGGCATTGGGGGTGACGTGTCTCTAGGGGGAACCTAGAAGAATGGATATGAGAGATGTTTGTCCCGTCTTAGAAGAGCTGGCTGTTTTCTGATGTCCAGCAGGTCCAGTAGAAGCAGCTGTGTGTGTGGCAGGAGATGGAGCATCTGAAGGTTGCTTCTCTGGAGCTGTATTGGATGCACCTGGACTTGACAAGATGTAGGGAAATAAGATTAAGAACACTTGGAGAAAGATTTTTTCTAAGATGTACATTTGAAACCCAGAGGGATCCCACCCTTTGTTATAGGTAGTGAGTGGGAATTTTAGGCAGATGTACTTATCTGGATGGCATCCATGAGAGGTAGATCTGAGTGGGTTTCCTGTAGCTTATAAGTTTACAAAAGAGATAACAGCATGAGTTAACACAAGTAGTCTTTCAACTGAGTTTAGGTAATGAGGTAACAGATAAAATCTGTGAAAACTTAGCTGTCAATGTAGTCAGAAGTCTGATAAAGAGTAAACAATCTACCAGTTATATATTACTTTTTAAAAAATGACAGAGTCCACTAGCCAACAGTTCCCGTGGTTTCCATAGTCTCTTGGGCGAAATCAGTCTCGCTTCTGAGCGCAGAAGCTGCAGGGCTTTTTTCTGTGGAATGGATACACGTGACATGAGAAATGACTTACCTTGTTTTAGCCAAGTCATTTGACTCAGGGTATCCAGTTGTGTTTGTCCACATACAATCCAGGCTGTATGTTCTAGGAGTCTGGTGTCCGTCTTTTGAAACCATCTTGGGTTAACTGTTAGAGGCTTTGGGAATTCTGTCAGCCATAAGCTTAAAAAATACTATCAGCAGACTTCTGACAAGATTGAGAGCCGTGGGCTGGAGAGATGGCCCAGCGGTTAAGAGCACTGACTGTTCTTCCAGAGGTCCTGAGTTCAAATCCCAGCAACCACATGGTGGCTCACAACCATTCGTAATGAGATTGGATGCCCTCTTCTGGTGTGTCTGAAGACAGCTACAGTGTACTCATAAATAAAAAAAAAAAAAAAAAAGATTGAGAGCCGTAAGGATTGGTTGTAACTGAATAGAATAATAGCAGTAGTAAAAATCTATCAAGACAGAGCCTTTCTTATCCTGTCTTAAGTTTGGCAGGTTGTGTAGGTAGAGAAAAGCACATTTTTGTACTAGTACCGAAACAATTTGGCTAAGCTGGATCGTACAGCTGGCAAGTTGGACTATGAGCCAGTTGTCACAGGTGGGTCAGGTCTGCAGGTAGCAGCACGGGCTGCAGAGCGGGACTTACTGTTAGCTGCTGGAAGTTGTTGCCCAGTGACTCTGGCGGCTGCATTTAGGAAAAGTAAGCATGTCCTGTATCACCGCAATGTTAGTTGTTTTTGTAGCGGAAGGCACTACTAGCACTCACTTTACAGGTCTCAGGCAGCAGGATGTAAAGGGAAAACCCAGAGCAGAGCTAAGAACCACAGAGGGAAGGGACCAAGAGGAGGCAAGGGGAGCTAGCTGGGCCCTAGACCCGCTAGCTTTCCAGGCAAGGCGTTGGAACTGAGGTTCCAGTCGACCTGCAAATGACGAAGGAGGTGAAAGGGAAAAGGGCGTGAAAGACTGGCCCTTGGAAGAGACACCTGGGGACTATGGTCGGAGCCGGTGCTCCTGAGGCAGGGAAAACAGTCTGTCCAGGCCTGGCCTGGGGTACTCAGCGGCGCGAAACTGTCTCGAGAGGAAGAGGGGAAGTGTCTCATCCAAGGGGAGCCGTCCTAGAGAGGTTCAGGGAAGGACAGGGTTCAGGGAAGGACACTCTAGCTCAAGGAATCTTTCCTGGGACCATGTGGAGGATTATTCTGGCCAGTGGGGGATGGGGAAGCTTACCAGTTCTAGGCTAGTGTGTGTGGAACCTGCAGACATCCGGTAGAGTCACAGTAATTCCCCCATTTTGGTTTAATTAAAAAGAAAAATTAGAAAGAGGTGTGGGGCAGAGCCTTGGGTGGGGAGCAGGCAGAACACATGGAAAGGGGTATAGGGAATTTTTCCAGTTATCAGACTGCTGGCAGTACGTGTCTGTGGGTACGGATGAAGACAATGTATTGTCCATTGAGTGAGTTAGTTACCAATCTGTTAGTTCAGCGTCCTGAAATAACGTTTGGCAACAGAAATCAGGCACTGCTTATAATAATCGGGCCGTCGTACGATCAAATAAGGACCTCAACCGGGCTAACCCACCAGAAGTTAGCCAGTCAGGATTAGCTCGACTGGTACCAGTTTTCTGTGGAGCTGCAAGAGCTGGAGAGGGGAAAGACCACCCAATGGGCCAATGTCTTAAGTCGAAGATCAGCTAGAGGCAATATGGCCTGGGGCCATGAAAAGCCAAACCCTTAGTCCAGGAAGCACTGGCCAGGTGCTAACCCGGTGTTCAGGGTCCCTCAAGCTGAACGGAAACTCCTTACCAATTATGTCGCTGTTTGTGAGTTTGTGCCGTCTGATATCAGGAAATGTGGAACCAGGGGTCTACATGCCTGTCCTGCTACCCGGCCCACGTGGCAGAGTACCACACGGGCAGCCGCAGCGGCTCAGCTCACATGGTGGAAGTTTGGCGAGCCTCGCAGCAGCACAGGACGGGGGTTGTAGCAGCGGATGTTAATTCACCCGTTCGGTGGTGGCGGGTAACAGCAGATGAAGTCCGAGTGGTCGTTGTGTCCATCTTGTACAGTCGCAGCAGCTGAGGTCCCCGAAGTCTTCGTATCCGAGTTTTGGCACCAATAAAAGGAGGTCACGCTCTGCTTGTAACAGATCACAGCAGACTAGATGGTTCCGGTTCCACGAGGGGAGGTTTATTAAGAGAGTGGGAGAGCAGGAGGAGCGAGAGAAGAGTAGAGAGGGTAGAGGCCAGCCATGACCATGTGGAGAGAGGGAGAAGGGAAGGGCTGAGGGGAAACGGCAACCTGCAGGCGTGGGGTCTCGGGCCAAGAGAGAGAGGAGGGGCCAAGCAGCCCCTTTTATAGTGGGCAGGGAAGTGTTCCTTTGAGGTCTCTGCTTCAGCTCCTGCCTCTAGGTTCCTGCCCTCAGTTCCTGCCTTGGCTTCCTTCCATGATGGACTGTAAAGCGTGGATAAAATAAGCTCCTTTATCTCCCAACTTGGTTTTGGTCATTGTTTATCACAACAACAGGAAAGCAAACTAGGACAGAGGGTGGAGCAAGAGGATTGCTAGTTTGAGAGTTTGCAGCTAGTCTGGGCTATATAGCAAGACATTATCTTAAAAAAAAAAAAAAAAAGCTCAGCAGTGGTGTGATCTCATCGCTCAGGAGGCAGAGGCAGGTAGATCTGAGTTTGAGGCCAGCCTGGTCTGCAGAGTGAGTTGCAGGACAGCCAGAACTACACAGAAAAATCCTGTCATGAAAAACATACATACATACATACATACATACATACATACATACATACATACATAGAAAATATGACAAATTATTGTTATCAAACTTGTTCTTGCCATCAAGTCATGCCCATTGTAAGTGGATGTTTCCAAGGTTACTTCTTCCCAGGCTTCCCTCTTTCTGTTTTGGAACGTGGGCTATTCTTTCAGAGTGTGTTTTAGTCTGAATATGTGTCCCTCCAAGTCATGCATTGCATGCCTTGTCCCAGCTCTGGGTGTGCTTGGAGAAAGGGTTTGGGCTTGATTCCATAGGATTAGTGTTCTAGTAAGAAGAGACACCAGTGAGCTTGCTTGCTTACACTCACTCACTCACTCTTGTTCTTGTGTTCTTTCTTTCATGTTTTCTGTGCATTCATTTGGGATAGTTCAGTTTGGACTGGAAATCCAAAACAACCCAAGCAGACACAGGAGTCCACACAAAACAAGATCTTTATTTGAATGAGGCAGTCAGGGGCAACAGTAGCACAAACTTGGGAGCTGACTGCATCTTTGAACATTCATCTTGGTAGCTATTTAAGCAGATGACATAAATTTACTGTACTTGGGCCGAAACTGATGGATCAGGGCTGCAGAACAGACTGGGAGCTGAACTGTGACCCTGAACCAGAATGTTAGAATATTTAAGCTCCAAAATCACAAACATCTGTGCCAAGTTATCCCATCACAGGATTTAGGGATAGGGAACTCCCTTAGGAACATGTCTTTGTGGTACATTTATCTTGTTCCCGTTGATTGGGTTATTCAACTGTGACAGGGCAACTTAACCAGCATTCATGTCTTGATTTGCCAACCAGGATGTTAGTTACCCAGGGAGGTCTTAGGAACTTGAAAATTTATTTGACCCCTATTCAAAAATGAAAGTTTTGTTCAAAATAGATTCCTTTGATTCTTTCTTGTATTAGGACACTATAAAAAGGCAGTTCTCTCTCTGCAAGCTAGGATGAGGTCTTCCACCAGAAACTGAATTGTCTGCAACCCATATCTTAAACTTCTAGCCTCCAGAATGTTGAGAAAATAAATGTTTGTTAATTATGACACCAGTCATGGTAGTTTCTTATTTCAGCTGAAGCAATCTAAGATAGGGAGGTTTAATCTGGCTTAAAAAATTATCTGCTTTTGCCAAGATATTTAAGAATAAGCAGGGATATAAAAAATATTCCCAAAAATGGCCATGTGCTGCATTCCCATGGATAATTGTAACTCCATAATAAAGAAAAGAGGAATATAGTTTTTTACAGTGGTATTCAGTGCCTGATAGCTATTAGCCAAAAGGTAGCTGTCCCTGGTGAGTTACTGCAAACATGTTTTATCTTTTCTGTTACCTGCTGTTTCATGAATGCATCCCAGAAGCATCCTATCTTGTTTTTTATACTTGTCTTTTAGTGAGAATTGTTCTGATTTGCAGCTTCAGGGGATAATTACAGTGTTCATTAATTTCTGTTCCTTTATTCCCTTCCATTTATTTCTGATTCCTTGAGAAATTTTCCTCTCAATCTATACTAACAGGCTGTAAGTTCGCTCATTAAAAGTGTGCTTTACAACACTGGTTTCTCTCTTGGCATGGTGGTGGAAAGACTGTGTCAGCACCTCCTTACATGACTAAAGGTCTCCCTGGTGTGGACTAAATTGATTTAAGAGGCTTGAAGTAGGAAAGCCATGCCCTGACCTCATGCTACGCTGGAGAATTTGTTGTTGTTGTTGTGTTGAAATTCTTGAACAGGAGAGGATTATTTGATTTTCTTACCAGGATTCAATCATAAACATTGATTATACATGTTATGTGCAGGGCATTGAGCATGGTGTTATAGGGAACACGATTCTTGGTTTGTAGAGATTCATATTGATTAAATGAATGGGTAGCTATATAGAATAACTTTAGCATTCAGAGATCCAAGACAAGCCCAGAGGATCAATGCCTAGATGCTAGTGAATGGGTATGTGTGTGCTAAATCTCCCTGGAATGTAACAGAACTGCGAACATGCACTGAGGGCTTTTGCTCTAGTTTTATTTCTGTTATATGATAGAATAGCCTTACAGAAAGCAACCGAGGGGTTTACTTGATTTACAATTTCAGGTTTACCTACTTTCAATCACTGAGGGGAAGTTCAGGCAGGAACTCAATCAAGCAGCTAGTGACATCATATCCATGGCCAAGAGCATAGAGAAATACATATACCAGTGCTGCCTGTGTTCTGCTTTAGATCTCCTGCAATGGGAATGGTACTGCCCACAGTGGGCTAGGTCTTCTATATATCAGTAATCAAGACAGTCTCACACAGACATGCTCAAAGGTGAAATTAATCTAGATAATTCCTTAATTAAAATTATTACCTGGTGATTCTAGGTTGTGTCAAGCTGAGAAGGAATCAAAGGAAGCAGTAGGGAAAATCTTGTTGCACTTTTAATTTTTCCTGGTATTTTGCCATCTCTGGGTACATTCTTCATTATAGATGGAACTGTAACTCATGTTCTGTATAAATGCAGATTTTTTTTAAAAGTCAGAATCACTCACCAAGGCTGGCCTTGAATTGGGTATGTAGCCATTGATAACTTTGAACTTCTAATCCTCCTCCTCCTGCTTCCCGAGTGTTGGGCTTACAAGTGTGTCACACCATACTAGATTTGTGCAGTGCTGGAGATGGAACTCAGGGCTTCACACATGCTAAGCAAGTACTTTACCAACTAAGCTACATCACCATTCTGTATAAATGTAGATTTTAAAATAAATATCAAGTGATCATTTAAGTCTCCTGATGGGCCACTGGCTTAGGACAGGGCAGAAGGAAGCAGGGAGATCCGTGAAAGATGCCTGAGAAGAGAACTAAAGAGAGTAACAAAGCAGATGCTAAAAAGAACCTGAATTAATTAAGAACAAGTGGAAACCCAGTGGAAAGTCATCTGGATGTGGGGTGAGACTGGGGGGATTTCTGTCTGTAAGAATGGAGAGAGAGATAGGAACAGCTAGCTTGGGGTGGACAGGAGGACTGGCTTAGTTATCAGGCCATCTGTTGTGCTCTCTCCATCCCATAGTCTCTCTTATTATAGTCCTTCTGGTACTATGTAGTAAGTATTCTTTTTTTTTAGGTTTGTTTTTTTTCCTGAGACAGGGTTTCTCTGTGTAGCCCTGGCTGTCCTGGAACTCACTCTGTAGACCAGGCTGGCCTCGAACTCAGAAATCCATCTGCCTCTGCCTCCCAAGTATTGGGATTAAAGGCATGTGCCACCATTGCCTAGAGTAAGTATTCTTATAAATGTTCTTTTTGTCTTCTAAAAGGCAGGAGAGGGGCCCTAGTCTCTGTATTAGTTATTGAATACTGTGTCCATTGCTTAGCAAGTGCTACAGAGACTGCTGGTGAACATGTTTAAATTTAAAGTCTGAGCCTGTTGTCCATTAAGGACACTGATATGTGAGGCTTGGGTGGTGGTGATGGTGCTGGTGGTGGAGGTGATGTGGTGGTGGTGGTGGTGATATTATGGTGGTGGTGGTCATGATAGTGATATGATGGTGTTGATAATGATGGTGGTAGTGGTGGTGATGGCCGCAGCACATACATAACTGGCTTTGGGAAGTGAATCAAGACAGAATAGAGAAATAAGGTTGGCATTTCTTTTGTGTAAATTTCCAAGGTAGTCAAGACTGTTAGGTATACTCAGTGTTAAATACAGAATGAGTGTGGGTCTCCATCCTTGAGAACCTCACAGTCTACCAGGGAGGCCAGCTGAAAAAGCAACGCACTACACCGAGGGAAAGGCAGATGCTCTGACAGCATTAAGTCTCCTCTTGAGGAGAGGGTTGGAGAAGCATGGAGGAGTGACCTGAGGAGGCATTTATCAGGTGAAGGCTAGGAGGACATGGTATTCCAAGCAGCAGGAGCAGCACACGCAGAAGCCTGGTGGGAGACGGTGTCAGAGCAGTGGAGAAAAGGCTGTATAAGGGCAGGAAGACAAAGCTGCAGACTGAGTGGGCCTGGGTGGGGCAGGATTAGAGTGTAGAATTTGGTCTGTGTGTTAGTCAGCGCTCTCTAGGGTAACAATTTATAGAATGAATCTCTGAAATTAGGAAGGGGATTTATTAGGATGGCTCATAGGCTATAGTCTAACTAATCTCACAGTGGTTGCCTATGAATGGAAAGTCCAAGAATCCAGTAGTTGTTCAGTCCATGAGGCTGATATCTCAATTGGTCTTCAGTATACTCCAGAATCCTGAAGTAGGCTCCAATGCCAGGGAAGGATTGGGCTTGTTAGGAAAAGCAAACAGAAAAAGCAAAACTTCCTTCTTCCAGCTGCATACATAGGCAGAGGCATGGCCTGGATTAGAGGCAAGTCTTCCCATCTCAAAGATCCAGATTAGAAATGACTCTTCACACTTTAAACAAAGTCACTCATTAGTTAATTCTAGATATAGTCAAACTGACAACCAAGAATAGCCTTCACAGAACTGAACTCAGGACCTCTGGAAGAGCAGTCAGTGCTCTCAACTGCAGAGCCATCTCTCCAGCCCCACAGTCTATATTTTGAAGATCGTAGAAAAATACAGGTTTTTAATAAGGCAGGAGATAGGGTTAAATTTATGCAGTGGCTATTTAGTAATCAAGGAATGTTTATTTGCTGATCTTTGTACCCCAGGATCCTTTGACATAGTAATGAAGGCTACCTGATTCTTCCAGATCCCCACCTGTATGTGGAGTCTGGGTTAGGAGACTGGCCTGCCACAGGCCTGAGGGCCTGGTGTTTGATCTCAGCCTGGTCGCCCAAGGCAGTGCTGCTGAGTTTGGTGTTCCATGCTGGAGAGCAAGTGCTCAAACCTTGTCTCAGTGCAGAGCGCCTGCACAGTAACTTAAAATTCCTCAGCCATGCTCTCTACAAATTGAAAATTTTTACGACAATGTCATCAGCAGAAGAAGTCTTGAAAAGTAGGACTGAGAAATAAAGACATCTCTGCCTTTTCTCCCTGCAAGGGAGTTTGAAAAATATAGAATTTCTAAGTTTCATGTTAAATATCCTTGGGGTTTCTTTTCCTTCCCTTTAAGAAGTTTTTTTTTCTTTTTTTTTCTATTAACTAAAAATCCAACAGAGACGTTTGTGGGAAGATAATTCCTTTTGGCTGGAGCTTAAGCTCCATGTGAGCTTTTGAATTTTCTTTCATCGGCAGTGGGTTGAGACCCAACTGTGCAGTCACTGGGCCTCAGCACAGTCCTGTTGTTGGGCAAGTTATCGCTGGAATCTGTTTCCCCCTTGTACCGACCTAGTGAAAGCCAAATGAAATCAATTTTTAATCAAGGAGGTGAATGACAAAGGCTTCCTTAGAAAAGAAATCATAAGGCCCCCGAAGTACTAGGTATGTTAAAAAGTGAAGTTTTTATTTGCTGTCTGCTGTTAGGCATGGTTTAATGTCTTGAAAACAGGAGGTGCTGTTAAAGAAACATTTGGAAAGCTGCTGAGCCAGGGAGACCAATGAGAGTGCTTTTCTCTGCGGTTTTTCTTTCAGTCTGGGCGCACCTGTGTGTTCCCAGCATCCTGTGCAGATTGTGTGCAGAGGCACTGGGATACATGAACGGTTGTATGATTAGGAGCTGCTTCCTCTCCTTCCTGATGCTCCTCCTCCTTGCCTCTCACTCTGCTGTTTGTTCATTTTCTTCATGGGTTTGTTCATTCAGCTATATTTATTCTTTCACTCTATATGCCTGGTCCTCCAATAAGGGTAAATTTCAAGAAATGTGGTAGAGGAAACATTTCCAGTGGGCTAAGGCTGAAAAACTGATTGGGTCTCTCCTATATTGTGTATTTGTTTTGGAGAACAGTTCCAGCATGCTGTGGATACCCATATCCTTCTGAAGATTGCCTTCTACATCTGCTTTGGCAGATGCGGTTGGTTCCACCTACTGATTCTCCTTCTGGCAGTGTGGGATGGAGGATGACGTGGGAATGGAGATTCCAGCTCAGTGGCTATCGGAATTTGTCTTCATGGCCAGTGAAGGGTAAATGTGTCAAGCTGAGCTTTTTTTTTGCTTAGGAGTTGAGTTCTGTTACCATAGGCCTTTCTTTTAGGTTCTGGGCTCTTAAAGCAGTGACGTTTCTAAAGAATCCATGGAGGGGCAGATTTTCCCTGAAGCCTCTGGTGTCTATTGCTGCTCAATGGGCTGTGAGTGCTTTTCTTTATCTGAAGAAAAAGTGAGTTTTATTGAGAGCTATTTAAAGATTTCAGGAGAGTAGATGTTGGTTATTCCAGCCACCCTGGGTTGAGCAAGTAAAAGCTGCGTGATTCCTGCTTCTTCATTGTGATGTTCTGGCCTATTAAAAGCCTCTAGGGGTTGCCCTCTCGTAAACCATGAGAATGGCTTTCAGCAATTAGGGATTTGAACAGGAACGTGGATAATTGGAACGCTTGGTAAATAAAATGATAGTAGTTGACAAGTAGGTGTAGAAGGAAAGGGAAAGTGGAAACACAGCACTCATGTGTTTCTGACTTATCGGGCAGCTCCAGAGGAAGGCCAGGCATGTAGAGTGAAGAACAAGGACTCAGCTTTGAAACAGGAGACTAAAGTAGGATTATCCTTCAGTTTGAGGCAGCATGAAGATTATGCTGAAAATCTCATGTTGCTTTGATGTTCAAATCATTCACTGCATTATGTCTCTGTGAATAGGTAATGTGATCCAACTCCAAATTCTGTTTACCTCTAATTACAGGGCTGAGGAATGAGTTCATGAGTAGAGTCCACAAACTATGTTGATCCACTTACCTCAATGGCAAGCTTCATTCTCTCCCTCTTTCTCTCCTTTAAGACCATTCTAAAAAGAGAGTTTCTACAGATTTGCTAGCACAATGCAACAATGAGTTATGTGTTCAGAACTTAAATCTGTATGGGAAAGAAGGCCCTTGTATATAATGATGTTTGTTGCCCATCAGCTCTTTGATTGAGCATATATTTGTTGAAATAAATACATATACCTAGTTTTGGGTCTCCAAGTCTTTATAAAGCACTGTGACCTCTATTTGAGCTGTCCCCTTCACTGTCTTTTGGCTAACTTGTTTTCCAGCTTCAATCTTCCAAACTTACTACTACTTCCAGTAAACTCTCTATGACCCCATACAATGTTTGCACTCTTCCTAAAAGCTGTCTTTGGCATGACTCTAACTTAGTGTGTTCTTTGTCCTTCTGGGAGCTTCTAGGATAGAATATCTCTGTTTATTCTATACATCCTTAGCATCTGGTACATATTTAGGGTGTTGTAGGCCTTGACAAATATGTATGGAAGGATGTATTTACTATCTTTCAGTTGAACGTGTTGAAGTAACAACTGGATATGAATGTTCCAATTTTTAATTTTTTTCATAATGTTTGAATTTTTGTTGTTTTTATAGTGCTATTTGAGAGAGTGAACAATTTGCAAAAGTATGTTTTTAGGATTGGCTTGTTAACTGCTTATCTAGGGTTGAGATGGCTTTTGTGTGAGTGTAAGTCTCAGGTAGTAAGTAGGCTGTACATCAGTGCTGTGTACACATAGTACTTCTTTGTATTTTTTGGATGCTTTCCACATTTCCATGAATTACAAGCTAAACATCTGGCTTCTCTGAAGCCAGGGCTTATGTCTTTATGGGTTGTTTATGGGAGTGGTTGTTTTTTATGGTGAGAGCCTGCAGTATTAGCCAGACTTCTTGAAGTTAGTATTTTCTCTAGGCATTACCAGAGGCTGCTGCTGCTGTTTGAGAGTCACCACAAGAAGAGTCTGAGTGGTGAGAGACAGAATGGAATAACGGTGAAGAATTGCTTCTCATCTGACAAGCTCTTAGGCAAAATAGGGGAAGGCATAGGGAGATACTGAGAAAAAGAGACAACGTAAGGTCAACCAAGACTGAGGGAGTTGTTCTGTAAGGAAGCTGTAATGAGCTGAGGTACTTGTTATAATGCTGAGATGAGGAAAGGACTGGGCGTCTCTCATACCCTTGTTGTTCTTAAACTTACGTTATCTTGGCTCTGGAAAGATGGCTCAGTGGTTAAGAGCACTGGTTAAGAGCACTCTTGTAGACAAATAGGTTTGGTTTCTAGCACCTACATGGGAGCTCACAACCATCTGTAACTCCAGTTCCAGTGGGTCTGACTCATTCTTCAGACACCAGGCACACATGAGGTACACAGCATACATGCCATCAAAACACCTATGTACATTAAAAAAAAAAGAGATGTAGAGATGTTGTCTTACTTATGACCCTCTGGGGTTGGGTTATGGCACACCTAAATTATAGGCTTTAAACGATTTCTGATTTTTTAGTCAGAAATACTCTGCCTAAAAGCCATTGGTAAAGTGGACTGGTTCTAGGATATGCCTTGAACATGTTGGTGGCGTGTTGTTCTCATTTAGCTGATCTAGTTCAGGGAGAAGGCTAGCTGGTGAGCTATCCCCAAGCTTACTGTGGCAAGAGAGACTTAGGGTCCTGCTGGCATCTCCATCACACGCTCACTCATTGGAACCCAGAATCCCTTTGCAAATTCCCATCTTGGATGCTGATGTTGACTAGCTGTACCTCTGTCAGTTGCAGCCTGATGACGCCTGGCAGGCTGGGATTTGGTTGGTGGCATCTTGCAAGGCCCCTTGACCCTACCTGCTGTCACAAACCCTTATTCACATGCATGAATGTTTCTTGTTATACCATTCCTAAGAACAGATACCAGATGGGAAAAATAACTCTCTTGGGTTTATGTGCGCTTTAAAAAACTATACTTAAAAAAAAATTGTAGCTGCTTTTGGTTCTTTTCCATGCTCAGAATGTGTTTGTTGGTCATATTCTTGCTGTTCTATGGAGATCAGCAAAGCTGTAAAGAGAAACTATCTCATGAGGAGACCCTAGAAGAAAACCTGAGCAGTTCTTGGTGCTTCCCCAGGGATATGCATCTTTCTCCCACCATTCCTTGCCAAAGTCAGGGCCTGGGAATGACTTCTCAGAGCAGTGTACTTACTACTGTTGTCCAATATTCTTAACTAATAGACCACAGGATGTTTGAGGTGAAAGTGTTACACTGTTCATATTAAACAGTTATTTAACTATCAGTTCACTGGGGTTTTTAATACTGTTTCTTGAACTCAACTTTGATTACTGTAGTTGACACAAGATACTAGACAAATACAGGTTCAGTGTTGAAGCCTGGGACATAGTTGAGCATGGACTTGGAGAAGTGACCACACTCAGTTTACAGCTGCTGACATAATTCAGCTGTTTTTCCCACACTGATTGCTCTCTCTGTAGTGCTGATGCAGTGGATTGTTAATGGATAAGCTCTTGCTGTGCCAATCAGGGTTGCAATGAGGCCATTTGTATAGTTGGAAATAACTCAGACTGGGAGGGCTTGTAATATCATGTTCTCCTTCATCCCTAGCATAGAACCTAAGCTGTAGGGTGTGCTTTGATTTGAGGGCTATATTCCTGTCACTTAGAGGGTAGTAGTTAAAGATCGGAAGTTCAAAGTTTAAGTTCCCATTTTCAAATTGAGTCTGTCTTTCTGTTGTTGAGTTGTATTATCTATTCTGATATTATATTCTTTTTTTTTTTTTTTTTTTTTTTTGAATGCCCGGGCTCCTTTTTTTTTTATTTTATTTTATTTTATTTTATTTATATGAGTACACTGTAGCTGTCTTCAGACACACCAGAAGAGGGCATCAGATCCCATTACAGATGGTTGTGAGCCACCATGTGGTTGCTGGGAATTGAACTCAGGACCTCTGGAAGAGCAGACACTGCTCTTAACCGCTGAGCCATCTCTCCAGCCCTATATTCTTTTTTTTAAAAAATTACTTTAAAATGTTTTTATGTGTATTAGTGTTTTGTCTGCATGTATATCAGTGCGAGAGTATCAAATCTTGGAGTTGCAGTTGTGAGCTGTCATGTGGGTGCTGGTCTAGGAAGAGCAGTCAGTTTCCTTAACTGTGGAGCCATCTCTCCAGTGCCCTGATATTCTTATCCTTCTCCCCAGTGCTGGGCAGATGAGAGCCCTGGCCTTGCACATGCTAAGGGAGCGCTTTACCAACTGAGCTATATCCCAAAACTTGTTTTTGTTTTGTTTTATTTTTTTTCCTATCTGGAATATGTTTTTTGATGCAGAAAAGTTTTTCTTGATTGAAATGATGTACTTGCACATATGTATACACACACACACACACAGGTAAACAATGTTCTTTTAAAAGTCCGTTGCTTATAGATAGCTGCATTTTGTCCTCACCGTTTTTCCCATTGGTTAGATGTTTGGCCTGTGTCAGTTCTTCATGTTTTTTGTTGACCTTTGTAGTGTGTTCTGAAATAGGGACTTGTAAAGTCTTCAGCGTTTGTTCGTTTTCAAGGTTGTTTTGAGTATTCAGGGTCCTCTAAAATCCCATGTGAATTTTATGATTTTTTCCCTATTTCCATAAAAAAATGCCACCAGGAATTTGAAAAGAATTGTGTTGAATCTGTGCATTGCTTTGGGTGGAATTGTTTTTTTTTTTTCTTTTTTTCTTTTTTTTGGAATTATCACTTTGACAGTGTTAAATCTTTTAATCTATCCCAAAATGTCTTTCTGTTTATTTAGGTATTTTTAATTCCTTTAGCAGTGTTTTATAGTTTTTAGTATATAGTCTTTCACCTCCTCTGTTAAACTAATTTTTAAGTATTTTATTGTTTTTGGTGATATTTTAAATGACATTGTTACTTTTGCCCTTTTTCAGTTTCTTTTTTTTAAGTTTAAATTATGTATTCCTGCATGTGTCTGTGTGGGTCAGTGAGTGCACATGCCCTGGAGGTCCGAGGAATCTTTCAGAGCTGGAACTCCAGACAGTGTTGAGTCGCTTGCTGTGAGTGTTCTTAGCCACTGAACGTCTCCGGCCCTATCTTCATTCTCTTTTGGTAACTATTTTTTTTTTCTTCATCTAAGAACTCTAGCAGAATCTTGGTTGATTCTCTAGGTTTTTTTTTTTTTAAACACATAAGATAATAGAAATAATTTTTCATTTTCATTTTAGATGTCTTCCTTCCAATCACACTTGGCTGTTAGTGCTTTTTACAAGTGTTCAAAGCAGGTATCTTGTGCCTGATTTTAGCTAAAGGACTTCAGTCTTTACCAAGGAATATTACACCCCCTATAGGTTTTTCGTGCATGTTCCTCATTATTTGGTCATGTTCCATTCTATTCTGGTTTATTTTGTTCAGTTACCATGAAAGGGTTTCAGGTTTTTGTTAAACGCTTTTCCTTTTTCAGTTGGAGATGATCGTATGTTTCCCACTTTGGTTAACCTTCCCAGGAAAAATATGATTTGATCGTGTTGTAAAAGCTTCTTAATATGCTATTAAATATGGTTTACTAAATGTTGAGAATTTTTATATCTATATGGCTATGGAGGGACCTGTAATTTTCTTTTTATGTCTTTGTCTGGCCTTTATATGAGGGTTAGGTTGATCTCATACAATAATGGATAAGGAAGTGTTTTCTTATGCTTTTTGGAAGAGTTTGAGAAGGTTTTGAGCACTGCTACCTTTTATTTATTTAAACCATCCTTTGTCTGTGTATGATATAAGTGTGTTTGTATCTGTGAGCACCCCCTCCCCACCAGATGTCATTCAGGCTCACTGACTCGTATGTTTCCTAGGATTTTCCTGTTTTTATTGCCTACTCTGCACAGGACCACTGGAATCAGAGACATATGTGCCACCATGTCCAGCTGTTTGTTTTGTTTTTATGTGGGTTCTAGAATTTAAACTCAAGTACCATGGTTTCATGTCAAGACCTTTACTCACTGAGCCATGCCCCGCCCACTGCTGTCACTCTTAACAATTGCTTTGCTGTCTGTGAGGTCATGGCATCCTTTGCCTTGCAATCCCTATTTGAAGCTTTAGCCTTGAAGTTGGGTCAGGTCAACTTTTTCATACTTTGCCTTGACAGTTCTTTCTTGGCTACTTTTCCAGGGAGCCAGTTACACTGATTCTTTAAATTCACACTGGAAGCTGCCCTGACAAATAGGATCAAGTTGTAGCTTTCTCTATGTGTTCTATATTTCCTTCTGCCGATAGGTGGATGGTCTGATCTTGTACTTGCTGAACAAGCCTAAAGAGTCATCCAAGAGATCATTGAAAGAGAGCTTAAATGTTTCTTGAGTAGTTAACATTTTAGGATAAAAGAATCTATTGAGCACTGCTTTCTATAATTTTAGGCTTATATATGATCATAGATGTCGCCACACATATTTTGTTCATAAATGAGTAATTCATATATATGCTTCTTCTACTTTATTTTGAGAAGGGGTGCATAGTGACAGGGTATCACTATGTAGTTCTAGCTGGCCTTGAACTTTCAGTGATCCTTCTATCTCCTCAGTAATATTTTTCTTACCAGTTTTTATTGATCCCAATATAGGTATTTAGGTGTTTTGCCTGCATGTATATCTGTGTACCACGTCTGTGCTGGTTCCCATTGATGCCAGAACTGAGCATCAGATCGCTATGACAGGAGTTACAGACAGTTGTGAGCTACCATGTGGGTATTTGGAATTGAACCTAGATCTTCTGGAACAGCAACCAGTGCTCTTAACTGCTGAGCTATCTCTCTAGTCCTCTAAACAATTTGTAAAATGGCTAAACATTTGCTATCCCATAATTTTTTTTTCCACGAGGGGAGGTTTATTAAGAGAGTGGGAGAGCGGGAGGAGAGAGAGAGGAGTAGAGAGGGTAGAGGCTGGCCATGACCACGTGGAGAGAGGGAGAAGGGAAGGGAGGAAGAGTGAGGAGAAGCTAGAGGCAAGAGAGTAAGAGAGTAAGAGCTATCCCATAATTTTTTAAAAATGTATTTTTTTTTTTTTGCTTTTACTCAATCGACAGATATATTTTTGAGTGCCAGACAGTGTTGGACCTTAAAAACCAAGCTAGGCAGACAGTTATTCCTAACCCTTGTGGATTAGCCAGTCAGATGGGTTTCAGCTGTGACAAGCCTGTGGAAAGAACTTGACTGCTGAAGAGAGCCGTGTTCTAGTTTCCTTTCTGTTGCTGTGCTGAAATTCTTTGGCTAAAAACAACTTAGGAGAAGAAAGGGTTTTATCTTACACTCCCAGGTCATAGTCCATCATCACAGGGAGTCAGGTCAAGAACCTTGACAGCAAGATTGGGTGTTATTCCACACAGCATTTCCTCCCATCCAGGACCTCTTTCACTGTCAAGAAAGCACAGCAGAGGGCTGGAGAGATGGCTCAGAGGTTAAGAACACTGACTGCTCTTCCTGAGTTCAATTCCCAGCAACCATATCGTGACTCGCAGCCATCTATAATAGGATCTAGTACCCTCTTCTGACCTGCAGGCATACATGCTGTATACATAATAAATAATTCTTTTTTTAAAAAAAAAAAGAAAGAAAGAAAGCACAGCAGAAACCATGGAAGAATGCTTCCTGATACCTTGTCCTCTGGTTTACTTATGCCCATAGAGCCCAACACTAGCTGCCCAGGGAATGGTTCTGTCTATCGTGGCCTTCCCACTTAAGTTAACAATCAAGACAACAGCAGAAAACCAAACTGTTAAAAGATGGTTAACTTAGACCTTTTCCAAGTGATTCTAGGTTGTGCCAAGTTGACAGTTAATGAAAACCTTGGAAAGTCTTCTTTTCTTTTCCTTTGCTTTCTTTTTCTTTCCTTTTCTCTTTTCTCCTCTTCCATTTCTCTTCCCTCATCCCTTCTCCTTCCTTTCTCTGTCTTTCTGTCTGTCTGTCTTCTCTCTGTCTCTCTCTCTCTGTCTCTCTCTCTCTCACCATCTGTCTCTGTCTGTCTGTCTGTCTCTCTCTCTCTCTCTGTCTCTCTCTCTCTCTCACCATCTGTCTCTGTCCCTCTCTCTCTCTCTCTCACCATCTGTCTCTGTCTCTGTCTCTGTCTCTCTCTCTCTCTCTCTCTCTCTCTCTCTGTCTCTCTCTCATGCCCCTGCTGTGTTTCTGAGGCAGACCTGGAGCTGAAAGTTGACCTTATACTTGTGTTCTTCCTGCTCTGGGATTATGGCCTTACCCTCCACCCTTTTTTGTCACTTTCAATGTTTCAGACTTTACATGAGCATGTATTATACATAAATAATTGGTCTTATGACATTTTCATACGTGAACATATTGTATTTTGTTCATATTCACCCTATTACCTTCCTCTCTCATCTTTTTTTGAAATAGTCTTGACCTCACTATATAGTCTGCTCTGACCTCAACTGTCCTCCTGTCCAGTCTCCTAAGAGCTGTGATTACCACACCATCCTTGTGTGTACCACTGCCATCCTTGTCTTCTAAGATGCAAAGGAGACTTTGGTAGAATAGTGACAGTTCTACTAAAATGAGTATCTGAGCAGAGCCCAGTAAGGCTAGTCCTGGGAACGTGGCAGAGGTAGCTCTGAAATAGGGCTGCTGTTTCCTAGGCAATACTCTGCTTAATATTTTTAGCGTGTGGTCACAGCAGAACTAAATGTAGTTTCTGATCCCAAATTGGTAATAAATGTAGATATATTTAGAGCCAGAAACAATGCATTTAAAATTCTCTGCTCCTTAATTGTGTGCCAAGTGCTGAGTTTAGGTTTCTTTGTTTCTTGGCTACCTACCCAGCCTCCCACCATCTTTTGGAGAAGGTGCCTGGATTTTCTCTGGGTGTTGGGTAGGACTGTAAAACCCGAGAGTTATGGGTCTCTGAGTTATGCTGAGAGGCATCTGATTTGTGTGTGTGTGTGTTTCTGCCCACGTATGTAAATGTATATGTTTTAAAATTCATCTCCCTTTCAGATTTTTAAGGACGTGGTATTATAAATAGCTATGGACTCTCAGGCACTTAAAAATAAAATATAATGTTTCAGTCACCTGAAGACAGTCAAAGCCAACATGGGGAGTTGTAAGTTCTATGCTTGGTGGCTTATCCTCTCATATTGCCAAAAAATGTTTTTGCAAGTAAGTGTGTGTGTGTGTGTGTGTGTGTGTGTGTGTAAGTTAAGGAGCACCCTAACCCTAATTGTTACTTATCTTTCAGTTAGAAAGTTGTATTTCACATTGGCTACAGCAGTGTCTGTTTCCTCATGGTATAGCACCAGGGAACTTTCTTTTAAATAATTGTATCATCTGAGCCTTAGATGTGGAAAGCCTGGTTCAGAGAACCTTGTTCCCAACGTCCGTAGGGCAGCTAACGACTATCTGTATTCCAGTTCCAGGTTATCTGATGCCAAATTCTGGCCTCTGAGGGCATTGTATGCAAGTGGTACACTGTTTTGTGTAGCTTTTGCCACCCCACCTAAGCTCCTGACACGGGCTGCGCTACCAGCCCCCACCCAGCTTCCCAGAATCCACTGATAAAAGACACAGACACAGAATTTTTCAGTTTCAACTTGCCTTTAAACACAATTAATTGCTGGGTTCCACTATCTCCCACCTGGAAAAGTGTGCCCTTATAAATATTTTTATCTCCGCACCTCCCACCTGCCTGAAACGTTAGTGGCTCAGATACATCTAATCCCTCCTGACCACCCACCTATAGCACTCCTCCCAAGACCTTACATGGCTGCTTGGCTTTTCTCTCTCCAAAGCATGGCAAACTCTCCTCTCCTCTCTTTCTCTTGCCTCCAGGGACCCAGAAGTCCAGCAATTGGCCCATGGCGTCTTCTTCTTTTTTTTTTTTTAAATTCATTTATTTATTTTATGTATATGAGTACACCATTGCTCTCTTCAGACACACCAGAAGAGGGCATCAGATCCCATTACAGATGGTTGTGAGCCAACATGTGGTTGCTGGGAATTGAACTCAGGACCTCTGGAAGAGCAGACAGTGTTCTTAACCACTGAGGCATCTCTTCAGCCCAGCCCATGACTTCTTTACTGATAGATCAAGAATCAACTGGGAAACAGGACAGCATCAGAACCACCCCTACAGTGCACTTACATGTACTTGCAGGCAAAACACTCATACACATAAAAAATACAGATAAAAATATAAACTGTATACTTATGAGTATGAATACTGAGTGCTTATAGCCCACAGCAGCACAGAATAGAGGTTGGTATGTGGTTTAGAACTATGGACTGAAAGTTTTACCTTCTTCTAGAATCTTCTGCTCCCACTAAGAGACTTTGTTGTCCTTTGGAAGCCTAGAGGAGTTAGGAAGAAGGAAAGATGGATTCTGACCCCTGCTCTGCTGTGCTTGCCGTGGTGCTCCTACAATCCCTGATACTCTGTAGAGATAGAAGAGCAGCAGCAGGAATGTGGAGGCAGGCCTGAGTTATCAGGAAGCTGGACTCTGAAGCACTGATGCAGAGGCAGCCAGTATCACTTAGGGTTCAGGGTGTGTACCCGACTATCGGGTAGTCCACGTTTGTGGGTAATTTGTAGTTGAGGACTGGGTTCCAAGCAGAGGCAATCCAGGATGGTGACAGAATCTGCTACTTTGCTTTACTCAGAATATTCTCTAATAATAGATATTAACTACAGGCTTTAAAATTTTTATTTTGTTATGAAAAGGTCACACTGTGTAGTCCTAGCTGGGCTAGAACTTGCTGTGTGGACCAGACTGGCCTCAAACTCACAGAGATCTGCCTGGCTTTGTTTCCAGAGTGCTGGGATCAAAGGTTTGTACCACCATGCCCAACTTAGCTACAAGATTATTTGAACTTCTGCTTTGTCTCAGGCACTGTTCTGTATGTTTTGTTATCTGATTTAATCCGATAACCATACAACTAAGTAGTTACTTGCAAGTCTCCTTTAAAGATATTAAGATTTAACAATGTTAATCATTTAATTCAAAGTCACACAGCTAGTTAGCATAATCTGAATCAATTCAGAGTCATTATATTGGAGTAGAGATGAGATGGAGTAGAGTTTCTTGTAACTTTGATTGTTACTGTCCGCACCAGCTGATCACTCTCAGGACTCAGGCAGAGCCAAAGAACAATTATAAAGGAGAGTCTACTTGGCTCACTCCATACTCGGAGCATACTTAGTGGAAGGCATAGTGACCAGGCTGAGGCTCGTCCCCATATCCTCTGTGTGTGTGTGTGTGTGTGTGTGTGTGTGTGTGTGTGTGTGTGTATGTGTGTGTGGTGTGTGTGTGTGAGAGAGAGAGAGAGAGACAGAGACAGAGATACAGAGAGAGAGACAGACAGAGAAAGACAGAGAGAGAAAGAGACAGAGAGAGACAGACAGGGACAGAGAGAGAGAGAGAGAGAGAGAGACTGACTCAGTAACTTGGACATGATAGAAGCAGGTCTATCCACAAGAGGGCCCCAGTAGGCTCATTTAAAAATTTCTCTCATGACACAGAATGTGAGTTTTTATTTATACTATTGCAGAACAGATAAAATGATGGACAGAGTTTCTGTGGCTGATTTCACAGACCAATGGAGAGATAGCGTGACGTATGGAAAGAGCCGTGGTTCTGGTGCCAAACTGGCTTTACATTCTCAATCTATTGTTCTCTGGCTGCATGAACTCTGGCTAGTTACTTAACCTCTAAATTTTGGTCCCCTCATGGGTAAAATGAACAGCATATTAGAACCACCTCAGAGGGTTGTTGTAACGAGTAAATGAGCTTAGCACTTTGCTCAGCACACACACAGTGCTCTATAAATGTAGGGTGTAGTTATTATTTGACAGAATAGACTGTCCTCTGAGATGCTTAGTTATTGTGTTGGAATATGGGGGAAGGAGTCTAGTGCAGCTGTCTTCCACACCAACTGCTACAATTGTAGTCAGTGCAACTCAACAAAGAACAAATGCTTCTGAGCAGACTGGGACATGCCTAAGGCTCAGAATCAGTAGAATTATGTCTGACTTGAGTTTGTCCTTGGAGAATTTGCCTCCCTGGGCCATTTCTCTGATGGGATGACTGCTCCTCACTGTTCTGGGAGTGTGTGCATTGGGACATGGCTATATATTCATAGGAACCTGATCCATGGCATTGGAGAATCCCTCTATGATACTATTAGAGTATGTTTTTTATTAAGACTCTAGTAGAATGTTGAAATTTTCCAAACTCCAAGGTATACAAAGTTAAAACAACATGCTGCTCCTCTGTGGATGAATGGTCCTCTTGCTGCCTCATTGCCAAACCCAATGTATCAATTCCTCCTTATTCAGATTGATCTCTTGGCATTGTTGTCTACAACTTGATTTTTCTTGTAATTTTTTTAAAAAATATTTATTTTTATTATTTTTAATTATGTGTAGGAGTGTGTATCTGCGTGTAAGTATATGCATGTATGTGCTCCCAGAAGCCAGGGGCATCAGAACCCCTGAGTTGGGGTTACTGATGGTTCTGAGCTGCCTGATGTGGGTGTTGGGAACTGAACTCATGCCCTCTGGGAGAACAAGTGCTCTCAACTGCTGAGACATCTTTCTGGCTCCTTCTCTTACTCTCTTTTAAAAAACAGGTTTTTTATTTATTTTTTGACAACTTTCCCAGCACTTGAGTGACAGAGGCAGGTGAATCTCTGTGAGTTTGAGGATAGCCTGGTCTACAAAGTGAGTTCAAGGACACCCAGGGTTATACAGAGAAACCTGGTTTAAAAAAACAGTTTTATAATGGATATATTATGTATTTTGATTATATTCCTTACTCATCCCTCCTTACCAAGTCATATCCTCTTTCTGTTTTTTCCTGGATTCCTTTTCTTCCCAACAAGTTCCTCTCCTACTTTCATGTCTTTCTTTTTCTTTCTTCCTTCCTTCCTTCCTTCCTTCCTTCCTTCCTTCCTTCCTTCCTCCCTTCCTTCCATGACTTAGTTTAATTATGGTTGCTTGTATGAATATATAGATTTTTGGGTTATTTACTAGAATATAAGTAACTTACCAGTGGCTATGCCACTGAGGAAATATAACTCCCCCAGTAGTTATTAACTGCCAGTAGCTCTTCAGCTACGGTGGGGCCACATGAGCCCCTCTCCCATCCATGTTTGGCTTGGTCTTAATATGGATCATATGCAAGTAACCACAGCTGCTGTGGGTTCATGAGTATAATAGCCATATCTCATGTCCAGGGAACAGTTCTCCCCATCCTCTGGCTCTTTTTCTGACCCATCTTTGGTGATATTTCCTGAGCCATAGGAGGTGGGGGGAAGAGAAAAGGAAAGAGAGGGAGGGAGAAAGAAAGGGAGGAGGGAGGGTGAAAGAGGGAGGGAGAGAGAGAGGAAGGGAGAGAGACTGAGATTCTATTTAGGAATACTCAACAGAGCTCAACAGTCAGTATTTCTTAGCACTTTGACTAGATATGAGTCTGCATTAACTGCTGCCTTCTGTAGAACGTTTTTCTGATCAAGGTTGAGACTAGCACTAATCTGTGGTTATAAAGGCTGTTTGCTAGCAGGTCCATTTTGCAAAATAACAGCAGGAGATTCCCCACTATGGCCTATGACTTCGTTGATCATGAACTTTTAAGCAGATTTACAGTACCAGTTATAGATTCCCTCCTGTGGAGTAGGCCTCAAATCCAGTCAGAAAGTAGTTGATTACCTCCATATAGTCATGCCTCTATTGCTCCAGTGGTTATGGTGGCAAGCTGGTTTTGTAGTACTCAGGTTTAGCCTACTGTTGGATAAGATCATTGATGATGATTCTTTCCAGCAGTATAAAGGCTAGCCAGGATGAAGGAAATTCTCAGGTCATTTCCAGCTTTATTTCTTTATGTCCTACATCCAGTATGTGATGTCTTCAGCATGAAGATATTACCATTGTGTTGTGGTGTATACCAAGAGCAATAACATTAAGCCTATATTGTTTTGGGTACATCTGGGCCCTCTCTAACATGGGAAGGTATCCCATACTTGGCACTGAGATTTTCACTTAACAACCCTTGACTTCTAGGATCAGCACTACTCCTCCCTGCAGTCTCTGCTCACACTAGCCTTACTGCTGTCCCTCTGGTTTCTCAGGCTACTGCCTTTCTTTTTCCTGACCTGAAGTGGGCCTTGAGAACTATTTTTGGTCTGCTCTCCTTTGCACTCTGAGGTTTCTCCGTACAACAGAGACTCTACTTCTGTTGTTTCAGTCTTCAGTCTTCACTCCTGCTCTGATGGCACCAAGGTTTTTGCCCTACCCATTTCCCCATTCTTTTTATTCATGGATATACTCTGTGGCTGATTAAGTGGCTTCCTTGTCGTCTGCATTTTAGCAATAGAAATGAGCCTTGATGTCCAACATTCAGATTCTTTGTAGGCTGTGGCCAATCTGGAGAGGGATCAGCAAGACATCATTTTATTCAATCACTTTACTTCTCTCTTGATTGTTCTTAGATAGACCATTATCTTTTGTCTCTGAAATCATAATTTTCCAATAATCTATTTAGCAACTTTCTTGAAAATATGTACTTCATCCTCCTGGAGTGGACGTGAGGGAGGTCTTGTCCTCCCACCGCCTGGAGAACAAAGAGTCAAGCCTGCACCTTCATTGCTTCTACTTCTCCATGTTGTTTTATTTCCCTCTGGTTCTAGCTGGGCCCATTGAACTCTCTTGGCCTCCTGTGTTCTCTTGCAGAACCAGAATCTGTCCTGTACTGCTGTTAGAAAGGCCTCTTGGGCTATCTCTTCAGACTGGAAAAGTGGGATCTGGCCAGGAAAAGGCTTGTGTTCCCTGGAAGTGTCTGTCTTCCAACAGTCTCTTCACTTTCACTCTTGGCTGCCGTGGATTGGAGAGAAGTTCCTACTTGCTTCATCCTAGGAATGGCCTTCTCCTTGGGGCAAATATAATGCCTGTTGTACAGATGACCAGTTCTGAGTCCAGTCTGGCTAGCTAGTGGGTGGACTGCAGTGAGCAACCATACTTCTTTTGATATTCAAACACTCTGTCTTGTGTTCTTTCTTGACTTTCTGCTTACTTTGTATCTTGAGGGAAAGCTGTTTGACTACTCCAAACCTAATTCTCTTGTCCTTCAAGTTGTTCTTTAACATTGCACTTCTTTTCTTAAGCCTTAGTACATTGCTCTTCCATGTCAGAGCTGTCCTTTCAGTCTCCTCTTTACGTTTCATATTTGCCTGCTTAAATTAGGTGGTTAGCTTCTGTTTGTGGAGAGGTGAGTGACTGTGTGTGCGTTCATACAGCCCATAAATAGTAATGAGTGTATCTGTGGGAAGAGCTCATCCTCTAACCTTCAGTTTGCAAAGCACGGGATGGTTTCACAGCTGTTCCTGCAGCTGGCAGTTCTGTGTGCTTGGGTCTGACTGTCTGGATGCTGGTATGCTGAGGAAGCTCTGAGTGAATTAGGTCTGCCCTGGGATTTTGGTTCAAAACTGGCCATGTTCAGGTGCGGGGGTTTTCATTAACATCTATTGACTTTACCTCCTGGGAGCAGGTACTCAACAAAAAGCCTGTGGGCTAGTTGGAAGAGATGTGGGCTCTAGAATGTGATTTCCAGGTTAGTGGCCTGCCCTGGTTGGCTGTGGGGTCAGGGACTACAATAATTACTGTACCAGTGATGGAGGATAGTTAAGTGCCAGGTGCTATATACTAAACACTTTTCATGCATTACTTACTTAATTCTCCTGTCCATTCTTTGACATAGAAACTCTTACTGTATCCATTTTATAGGTGAAAAAGTAAAGCTTAGTGAAGTTGTGTCTTTAATTTTGTATTACACTTATTATTTTGTATGTGTGTTTGGGTACCTTATGCCTTAGGATGTGTGTAAAGGTTAGAGGACAGTAGTGGGAATCCTTTCCTTCTGCCATGTGGGTCCTTGGGATTGAACTCTGATCATCAGGCTTGTTGGCAAGTGCCTTTACTCACTGAGCTATCCTGATGGCTTTCCAAAGTTGTGTCTGAGGTCATGTAGCTAGGAGTTTGTCAAAATTGATCTTTTTGGGTCTATATGACTCTAAGTCATTGTGCTATACTTTCTACCCAATCTTGTTGTCTCTTTTTTTTCCTGTTTCCTCCTTATAAAATGAAATTTGAAATTCTTGCCCTTTCACTTCTTCTAGAATATGGAAGGAAACAATGTTTCCATATACTGTAGGCAGGACCAAACACCAGAGCCACGAAGGTGAGCTAGTGATATGGCCGGCTGTGTACTGGACATTTTCACATTTCTCTGGTTTCTCCTGTGCACTGTTCCTGTGGCTTGGAGCAGCCACCATCTGCCTGGGTCAGCTAGCCCTGTCAGAACCTGCCTGGTACCCGCAGTCCCCCTCTCTGTCTTTACTGGCTTCCTTCGGTCTTCTTTCTATTCTTTTTTTTTTCTTTTCTCAGAAAAGACTAAAGTTACTGGAGGTTGTCTTGTTTACACAGGGCCCAGACTTCTCCCCAGTCTGTGTGAATGGAGCTGAGGACAAAACAGCACGAGGTGCCAGGGAGGTGGGAGCTTGGCAGCCGCTCCTCATCCATTCCCCAACGTCTGTTCTGGGCTACAGTAAACTGACAATACAGATTGCTGAGAACTCCTGATCTCTGTTTAAGTAGAGGCACCGCCTACAAATGGCCAGTTTTGATAGAGAAATGGCCATTTCAAGTACCTTATTATCTCCCTGTCTCAGAGCCCAAGGGTACTTAAGGAAAAAGTTACTGGAGACACTGAAATAGTTTCCCTTTTCCTGGATTGAGTGGTGCTTTAAGTTGGATGAAGGCCATAAATGTAAAGCTTGCAGATCTGTTCTCTGTGAAGGCCAAGCATGATGGGAGGGTTTGTTTGGCAGGCCCTGAAGGGTGAACTCGGGCTTGTGAGTGGCAAGCGCTTTGGGAGGGTATTCTTCTCAGGCCTGTGGAATGCCATGACTTTGGCTTTATGTTCAGGTTTTCTTTTGTGGTCCCAGATGCCTGGGTGCCTGCTTGTTCTCAGATCATCCTAGCAAACTGCAGCTTGTGTCTGCTTTCACTTTGCTCTTTCTCCCTCTCTGTTGGCTTCAGCCAAAGCTCAAGAGAAGCTTTGCCTGCATTCTTTCTACTGAAACCAAGTGACATGGCTGCAGGCCAGGCCTTAAAGGATAGACACTTACCTCTGCTACATACTACAGATTTTTTATTTGTTCTCTGGCTATCCCTCCAAAGCCTGGGAAACCTATTCCTTTGATGTGACCCCACCTCAGCTCGATCTCTCCTCAGTTTTCACAGTGGCCCACTCCTAACTCCGTGCCTGTTCTCTTCTGTGGGGAAACAAGTGGAGGCAATAAGTAGGTCAGCTGTGTGGTCCTTGTGGGATTGTTGTGGGGAGATGAAGCATCCATCTGCACTTGATCTCTCATTGTCTGTATTGGCAGAAAACGCTGTTGCTGCATGAGTGTGTGGAAGACAGAGGAGATGAGAGCCCTGTGGAGCTGCCTTTCCTCTGCCCTCTGGTCCCCTTCATTCTCTAGGAGATAAAGAAGCTGTTACATGTGCTCGGCCACCCCCCACCTACTGTTCCTCAGTCTCTTCTGGGCCTCTTGTTCATTTCTCATTTTGCCCTTGACTTTTTCCTTCTCATCAGTCTGTCTTATTGCCAGTTCCACATTTACCCTGGCTGTAGGAAGGGAGCATGTGACTGTGTGTGCACATGCATGTATGCATGAGCACTGTCACACAAGGAAGGACATCTGTAGCTTTGGGGTTAGTGTGCTTTCTTTTTTTCTTCCCTTCTCTCCCTTCCTTTCTTTGCTTTTAAGATAGCATCTCATTCTGAGGTCCAGCATACTGGCCTTGAGCTTGCCATTACCCTCCTGACTGAGCTTTCCATTCCAAGGGTATAGATTGCAGAAGTGAGCCACCATGCCTGACTGTTTTCTTTTGTTTTATATTCTGATAATGTTAGGTCCCTCACATTACCCTGACTCTCAAGTCAAGGTTGTAGGGATAAGAAAGATAAAAGGCATTTGGGAGATCCAGGGCTGTGTCCTCTTGAGACCTATCTCTTGTCTCCCTAGCTTCTCTTAGTGTGGTAGTCTCTTCCCTTGATCATCCTTAGCCAGCCTGGCCCCTTTCCATCACCCTGGATATGGACAGGCACCAGCTCAGAACAGTGCAGTTGCTGTGAACTCATTCTCTGTCCCTCAGTGTGATTGGTGCCCCGGGAAGCCAGGATGCTGGGAGGAACTTGTGTGGCACTCAGCAGTTCCATTTTGTGATAAAAAAAAAAAATGGAAAGGGAGACAGGCAGAAAGCAAAAGCTGTTGCTGCTGGGTGAGTGTAGCAGCTATTTTTAGCCCTAAGCCTTTGCTTTTCCGTTTGGCTGTGCTTTTTTAGCACAGTGCTGGTCCAGCAGGGATGTTTTCTTTTAGGGCTGCAGATGTCCTTAGGGAAGGTTTCTGTCTGCCCCTGGGAAGACATGGGCTGGTCAAAGGGCAATAACTTCAGAGAGTGGGTCCATTGTGCTGTCGTAGTGTCACAGAACCAGCAAATTGAAGCAGGTAGAGCATGGCAGGGGTAGGAGAGAAATGTAAACAGCATAGTCTTCAGATACACTCCTCTGTAGCTGATTCAGTCACACCGCTGCAAGTGACTGGAGGGAGCGGCATCAGGCTGTCGTTCCTCGTGAGACATCTTCCGAGAGTCTGGACTAACACACTCAGAATCCCTCTGAGCTTTGTCACTCTGACTTAGTGTTGTTTCTCTTCCTGCCTCTCCTAGACTATGTGCTAGTTTGGGTAAAGTTGTCTTGATGTCCAACTTGTATTACAAATTTTATTACTACTCTACAGAGACTCTCTACTAAACATAGTTCCCTGCTGTCCCTTTCCTTTACTCACTTGAAGACAGATGTTCCTTCCTTTATGATTTCTAGATACTTCATGAAGGTGAAATCACATGATATATGTCCTTCCGTATGTGGCTTATTTCACTTGATGTAATATTTTGGGGTTTTGTGTTCCAGTACGTACCCAATTTCATTCTTTTTTTATATGACTGAGTAATAGTCCATTTTGTGTATGTGTATAGTAGATTTAAAAATTTTTGTGTGTTTCTTTTTTGATAAGATCTTACATATGCAGTCTGGTTTTGAACTCATTGTATAGTTAAGGCTGGCTAAATCTCTTTATTTGTTGGTGAGTACTTGGGTTAGAAATCTACCATAGGTGTATTTCTGGCTGTATAGCAATTTTATCTGTAGCTTTTTGTTTTGTTTTAAAGACATGGTCTTATTATGTGATCCAGGATGGCATTAAATTTTTGATCCTCCTACCTGGCTTAAATGTAGAATTTTTGTTTGTTTGTTATCTGTTTTGTTTTAGATTTATTTTATTTTAACCACATGTACTAGTGTGTCAGTGTGTGTGTGTATGTACACAGAAGTGTAGGTGCTGCAGAGGCCAGAAGATGGTATTAGATTCCCTGGAGGTGGAGTTACAGGCGATTGTTAGCCACCTGACATGGATGATGGGAACTGCAGAAAACACCATGAGATTAGATAGCAATTACATTGAATTTGTATGTTGTTTTGGTTAGGATTGTCATCTTAACAATACTGTCTCTAATCTATAAATATAGGACATCTTTCTGTCCTTATGTTTTAAAATTATTAACATCTACTAATAATTATGCTATGATTTGTTTGGTCATTTAAAGAGCAGTCCAGAAGATTTTGTGGCTTGGAAATGTTGAGCTTTGCTGCTGATGCTGATGCTGTCTGTTGTCATCCGTGATAATGGGTGTGGTTAAAAGAGGATGCTACAGATACTGATATGGACCTGGTCCTGTATCTGTTCACATGTAGTTCAGATGGATAATTTCCGTTTTTTCCACCACAGCCAGTAGCACTAATCTATAAGCCCAGATACTGTCAATGGAGAAGGAAGGGCCAGACTGTTATGCACATGCATTTATAACCAGGGCAAAACCCAAGTGATGGGAGATGGGAGCTACAGAGATTTATGTAGCAGCAGTAGAAGGCCTGTTACACTTCTGTACAGAAGCTGTCTGACACTTGTGGAGTAAGGGCTGTTACGGGAATCATGGTGGGAAGGAACCAGGCCCTGACCTTCTGTTTTCTGTGCTTGTACCCTCAGGTCCTGGTTATGGCTCCTCAGCACCTGCTTTCAACTAGGATGGCCCAACGAGGAATGCTGCTGGGGCTGCTGTTGACGTCCTGTTTAACTGTCTGCCTCAGTTGTCAGAACTCAGTAAGTGTCTCCCTGTAGATTAGAGCAGGCAGGAGGGGGCCTGAGACAGCCTCCCTGTTCCCAAGACCACTGTGGGATGGGCTAGGTTTAGAGTTTTCTGTTTTATGGAAACATTTTTCTCATTTCTGGTTCCTTTAATCCCTGTTTAGAGGTCGTGGCAGTTTCCCTTTGAAGGGACAATGGGGATAACAATGATGATAATAAAGTAATAATAAGCTTCCATGCACCAAGCACTGAATGAAATGGTTTATATGTATTTTTTTTAAAATAATGATTTATTTTATGTGTATTGATGTTTAATCTGCATGTAAGTCTGTGTGAGGGTGTCCAGTCTTGGAGTTATAGACAATTGTAAGCTGCCATGTGGGTACTGGAAATTGAACCCTGTGATCTATCAGCCAGTGCTCTCAACTGCTGGACTATCTCCTCTGCCCTCCTGTGTGTATTCTTGCCTAACCCTTCCAGCAACCCTACAAAGTAGGCCACTGCAATAATTCTCATTCTGAAGAGGAAGAGACTGAGGATCAGAGACTTAAGTACTTTTGTCTAAATCACACAGTTATGTGCCGAAGAGCTGGGGAGGTCAGGATTATCCTGACAACTGGATGCAGGTGGAGAAGACCAGCTCCAAAACAGAATGCTCCTCCTCTCCTTCATCCTTGTGCTTTCTCTTCTGTCCAGTGCTATACTTCTCCTTTTCTTGTTCTTCCCAGGCCTGTCATTGTTCAGAGCAGCAGTGTTTGTCACAGGTAGATAGAGATTGCCAAAAGAAGCCTGGCCTGCCCTGCAGCACATTAGAGCTCCTGCAGGGCCCTTTCCCCTTGGTTGTCTCTCCTGCTATAGACTGCCCTGGACCAGCATCCAAGAGCTCCCCTTCCCTACAGTTTTACCTTCTCTGGCTACCTTTCCCAACCCCCAGGCTTTTACTAAAAGTTGGGTAAAGCTTTGGAAGTAGAGGCCCTTGAAGTGCAAATGACAATTGTGATGAACTCAATAACAACTCAGCTCAGCTAAGGTTCACCTCTGGCTCCTGGCAAGCTTCCACCTTCTCTGTGAAGTGGTTTGTTTCCCCTACCCCACCACCTTTGTGGAGTGAAGAATGTACAGATAGGAGTCACGAATCCTTTTGAACTTCTGAAGTTCTCTAAGATCCTGTTGATCCTGTTCTGTACCTCACCCTCTCCTCTCCTCTCCTCTCCTCTCCTCTCCTCTCCTCTCCTCTCCTCTCCTCTCCTC
>NW_021604593.1:1807833-1821151 GCF_004785775.1 Grammomys surdaster
TCTTCTCCTCTCTTTTTTTTCCTCCTCCTCTTCCTCCTCCTCCTCCTCCTCCTTTTTTTGTTTTTCAGGATTCCTGGGGATAGGACTAGTTACAACATGATGTCTCTGACATAGCTTAGCAATAAGAATTACCCAGAAAGGCACCCAAGAGTCTTCAGGGATCAGAAATGTGTCCCCTTCTCAACTTAGAGCTCAGGAGGATCCCTGTGTTCCCTGTTGAGAGCTAAAGCAGATGTACAATCAACAAAGCATGCTGATGGATTTACTTAAGGACTGTGTGTTAGCAAGTCCCTTTTGGATAATAGTCTAACCAAATGGATGAGCTTTCAGAACCGTAATTATTCTGGCCCATTTATATTAGCTCTATTGAGTCTAGTCTCAGAAAAATGTTAATACTGACTCTCATCAAGAGAAGCTGCTTTTATCCTTGTCTGGTCCTAAGCTGTGTCTGTCATAATCTCTCATCATGTGCCAAGAGCAGTCGGAGTTAAAGCATCTTCTCTCCATACCCTAAAAGTATTGCCCTGATGGCATTTAAAACCCAAATTATGCACCACCTTGCTGCTATTCTAAATGGAACCAGTGCTTATGACTCTTTCTTCAGAGTCTGGAGTCCAAGCACTGTTCTTGCTGATCTGGAATTGTCCTGCTTGAAGGCATTTGTGTTGGTTGATACCTACCCCGGCAAGATATCTGTGTGATCTAGGATAACTTCTCTGTACCCAGCATGTCTACCTACCTGATGTCGTACTCCCTTGTGGGAGTATTTAACATGCAATATCATCTTGACAGACTTGAGGGTTGCCTAGGAGACAAACGTCTGGGCATGTCCGTGAAGGAGTTTGTAGATGGGTTAATTGAGGTGGGAAGACTGCTTGTATTCTGTGAGTTGGGATCCTGGACTACATGGAGAGGAGAAGGGAAACTGGACCACTATTTATACTTCTCTGCTTCCTGACTGAGGATGCAGGGAAGTACTCACTTAGGCTCTTGCTGTATGCCTTTCCCCAGGATGAACACTCCTCCCCCTTTGAATGTGCATTGGTATTTGGCCTGCATGTATATCTGTGTGAGGGTATCAGATCCACTGGAACTTGAGTTGTAGACACTTGTGAATTAGTCCTCTGGAAGAGTAGCCAGTATGCTCAGGCACTGAGCCATCTCTCCAGCCCTTACTGAATCCCTTTTTAAGACACTAGCCAAAAATAACCCTTCCTTCCTAAAATGGCTTTTATCAGGTATTTTGTTACAGCAACCAGAAGTGTTAAATTGGATGCCACATGGTAAGAGGGGGATAAGGGCTGAAGGACTGTGGTTGTGAGGTTCCTGTCTGCTAAAATGCTGGCACTGGGTGGGGAGGCTGTGGAGCTCAGTGAGAGGAACACAGCCCTTATGTTCTCTTTTGTGACCATCTCTGAGGTTTGTTTCCTCATCTGAGAGACTTGTTGCTATCTCCTTTTCAAAATTTTATTGAGATTAAATATGATTATATAGATAAATACCAGCACTGACACTAATACAATTTGGCAAATAAATACCAGATGTTATTTTTAGTATAGGAGGATTGATTTCAGTGGCTATTCAAAAGGGGGTTATAATATGTTACCCTAGAAGTCTCTCTGTGTCACAGTGTTGTTGACCCAAAAACCCACAGCTCTTATCTTAAATGGAATAAGAGATAGCTTATTTGGGAGCCATTTTGAGTGACTATAACCTGGGAACACAGATTTTGGTTATCCAAAATATTCCATGTTCCAACATGGCAGCAGTTTCATAAAGTTTTTACAGGTCATAAATCAAGGCAATGTTTAAAATACATTGGTGGGTCTATCAGAGATGATGTTACATTGAGATGAATGAAGCTTTCTTATAGTCTCAGGATGCTGTCTGAGGACACTACCAAGAGTGTCCTCAGATTGGATTGGTAGAAGCTAGTTGTCTGTTGAATCAATAGATTTTAAAAGGGTTTTTTTTTATTAGTATTTTTATTTTTTAAAAGATCCATTTATTTTATAATATACTTACAAAAAACCAAAAACAAAAAATAGGGTGCAAACATAATAAAGAACAATGGGAACATGCCAGCTGTCTGTGTAGAAAGTCAGTGTGCATGAAATTTATCAAGGGAACACACCAACCGTCTGTCTGTGTGTGCAAAGCCAGTGTGGATGGAACTTATCAAGGGAAAGCACTAGCTGTCTGTGTGCAAAGCCAGTGTGGATGGAACTTATCAAGGGTCTATTTCTTCTGCAAGTTGCTGAAGGCCAAATAAACGATGAGCCTCAGGCACTCAAATAAAGTGGGGAATCTATACACCCAACTCTGTCTAGTAGCAGATAAATACCACATCTTCAAAACCAGGGGCAGTATTCTTAAGTGTCTTCCTCAGGCTGGGTGGAGATAGGTCCCAGAGTACAGCTTGATTGCCCTTACAGAGGTGGTCAATCTCT
The DNA here is from genome assembly GCF_004785775.1 of Grammomys surdaster. NCBI lineage: Eukaryota > Metazoa > Chordata > Mammalia > Rodentia > Muridae > Grammomys > Grammomys surdaster. Next base: position 1,810,284 of record NW_021604593.1, read on the forward strand.
GACAGGCACTGAAGGATGCCACATGGCACATCTGGATCGGTCCTTCCAAGTGTCAGCACAGCGTTTGCTTCTGATACCCTGGGTAACTGCTTTTATATTATCACTCCTTCCCTTAGGTCGCTGACTTTCTGTTGGAGAAATGTGACGTCAAAACCTTGAAGTTTCTGGACTAGAAAATGGAGAACACTTCCGAGACCTATTTTCTTTGTCAAAGGAATTATCTTGAAATGCAAACTTCTGCTTCAGGTCATTAGATATTAAAGACACTGGATCTGATTGTGAACTCAGTTTTTTCCTCTTCTGAATGGGTCTACCACCTGGTGACCTTTCCACAGGCCGAAATTTGACCTTATGCATATCCTTTAGAACATCCAACATGTTTGGAAGATCACTGACTCTCTGGCTGTTTGAATGATGGCTATCATTGGTCCTCTTAACACCTGCGAGCTACCTTTTCATTTCAGAAGCCAGATTATCAGTCTCTCTGCTCTCTCTCAGGTCCCGAATTGCCAAAATCTGATCCCAGAGAAAGGTCCGCTCATCCTCAAGGGCAGCTCTCTTCATTGGACTTTCACTTACAGGCAGGTCATCTGCCACTGTTTTGTTCTGTCTCAGAGGAGGGGATGACAGACTCTAAAGTCGTTTTGAAGGATGAAAAGGAACAGTCTTCCCTTCCTCCTTCTTTTTCCATATATTAGATCTGTGACTAACTCTGAGACAACTGGCTTCTTCATCATTTGTCATAAACAAAACATCAGCAGATAATGGAACCGTAAGTTCATAATCATCAGGCGCCTTAGATTTCACGTGTGGGATCAACTGGTCTACAAGAACACTAAAACATGCCAGCATGTTTCTTAATAGATTTAGAGTGAAACACATTGTTGAGCACCTCAAGAAAATATTGTTCATTGGTACCTTAGAAGAGAAATTATCAATTATTACTCTTGACAAGTAACTACTATGTAGACGGCACTAAAGAGACCACAGAGACCTAGCAGCTTCTTCCCGGAACTGCTCGCCACTCAAAGGTTTCTATCTATTGTCACGGGATACTCTGATATGGTATGTGTGTGTGTGTGTGTGGGTGGGTGGTATAGGGAACATGGCTGTTCTGGAGGGCCAGAACTTAGCCCAAGAGAAGGTAATTAGGCTCTAGACTTGTGACATTCCAGTCTCTCCACAGTACTGAAATTTTAATCAGCCAATCAGTTTCTGCAGACACAGATTCCTCCTGGGAATTTTTGTTAGCAGCCAGATGCATCTTCTTTTCAGAACTTTCCATTCCCAGTGTCTACCATCTATGATTAGGATTTATTTGTTCTCATTGATCTTAAAGGTTTGATTTAGCTTTTAAAACTATCTTACTCATCGATAAGCACTAGAAAGTGTGTATGGTTTGTTAATGTGTTTGTCAGCTCACACCTCTGTTGGGAGTTCCTGCTAGTTAGATGAGAGGACGCTGATATTTGGACTGATGTGGTCAAGAGGAGAGAGTGTTATGTTCTAGCAAGGAAAGGAGCCATGAGAAGCCAGCTGCAAGCGCTGGAATGCGAGATTTACTTCAGAGTTGACCACGAGCAGCCCGGCTGCCCTCTCTTATCTCTTGCTTTCTTTGTTAGTCAGGACACAGTTTTGCTCCTCTGACCCCCTGGAACTGGTTTTTCTCACCTGGCCCAGGAGCGGCTGCCTGGGAAGAGGGATGTGCTGGTACATATATCAAACTGATCTCATTATCTCAGCTTTGCTTTCTCAGCATTCAGGGTACCACCATTAACTAAGATAGTTAACTAAGAAATAGGAAAGTGAGTCTGATTTCACACATGGGTTTTGGAGTCATGCTGTCCAGAACTTAGATCCTTGCTCTTCTGAACAGTGTGATTGTGAATAGGCCTTATCCTTCACCTCATCTGTACAGTGGGAATAGTCCATCCTTCACAAGTGAGGCTCTGATGAATTGAGTCATGGGAAGCAGTTTAACCAGGGCATGGACTCAGGTCAGGGTCTAATAAATGGTAGCTGCCATGATCAGTGTAACCCCATCCTTATTTTGCTGTTTCTCCACAAAATCTCTTCTGGAATTCCCTTTTGAATTGATGGTCCAGTCTGTGGGATGTTGATGCCCCTAACTTTCTGTGCTACCTGGGAACATATCTAGTCACTCAGAGCCAGATCTTGTGAACAACAGAGAGACTGAACACAAGAGCACCAATTTTACGTCTTCTCCCACTGTCTGAGGTTTCTTAAAATCTGATTCAAAGATGATACTAAGAAATGATGCGGCCGGGCGGTGGTGGCGCACGCCTTTAATCCCAGCACTTGGGAGGCAGAGGCAGGCGGATTTCTGAGTTCGAGAGTTCGAGGCTAGCCTGGTCTACAGAGTGAGTTCCAGGACAGCCAGGGCTACTCAGAGAAACCCTGTCTCGAAAAACCAAAAAAAAAAAAAAAAAAAAAAAAAAAAAAAAAAAAGAAATGATGCTTAAAAAACATGTTGAGCAAAAAGGATTGTTGAAAATGTTAGACCTCCTTAGGGCTTAAAGGTTGTTGCTTCTTTCCATGGATGCATTTTATTCTTAATCAATGCAGTAATCATACACATTTCGAGGTATATATATATATATAGTATATGTGTAAAAATGTGTAATGACTAGGCTAGGTGATTGCCCAATTTTAAACCTTAGGTGTTGATCATTTCTTAATTTCAGAACATTCAAATTCTTCTCTACTAGCTATTTTGAAATACTCAGTTAACTGTTGTCAAGCACGGCTGTGTTTCTCTGCTGTAGGACTGCTGTCTGACCGTGCCTGTGCCCACTAATCATCTCTCCATCCCACGCGCCTTCCTCGCTCCCTATCATGAACGTAACTGTCTAGCCTCGAGTGTTTAAGAACATGTGGTCTTTCTTCCTGTGTGCTCTAGGGATGTACTTTGGTGGTTCAGCACTCGCCTAGCCTTGGGTTTGTTTCCTGATACCACATAAAAATATGAAACAATCCTTCTGTGCCTAACTAATGTCACTTATCAAAGTGCCCTCCAGTCAATCCCATCAAGCTGCTGAAGACTTGTCTATCCTATATGTGCCATTTATTTATTTATTTATTTATTTATTTATTTATTTATTTTCACTTTTGATCCACTGTTGGGTACCTGGGCTGATTGTGTCTTACTGGTTGTGAATAGTGCTGTAGTAAACCTAAGTGCAGTAATTTCTTTGTCATACTGATTTCAGTTCTTTGTACATGGTCAGTAGTATGACTGACAGATCCTGTGTCAGTAAATCCTTAACTGTTTTTAATAATGACTACACTAATTTATATTGCTACCAACAGTGTGTAAAAATTCCCCCTTTCTACACCCTCACCAGAATCTTTTGTGTGTTTTTTTTTTTCATAATAGCCATTCTAACTCAGTAGGATGATAACTTATTGTTGTTTTTATTTGTATTTTGCTAATGGTGTTGGTATTGCCTTAGGCATCTTATGGAAGAGTCTGTTGGAAGTTTTCACTTTCAGAGGGTAGAGTCCATGACCATCATGGCAGGAAGTATGGCAGTGTGCAGGCAGGCAAGGTGCTGGTGCAGTAGCTGATAACTTATATCTTGATCTACAAGCATGAGAGAGAGAGACAGAGAGAGATACAGAGAGACAGACAGAGAGAGAGACAGAGAGACAGACTTAGTCACTGTTCTGTTGCTATAAAGAAACACTATGACCATGGCAACTCTTATTAAAGAGAGTATTTAATTGAGGGCTTACAGTTTCAGAGGGTCAGTCTGTTATCATCACGGTGGGAGCATGCATGGTGCCACATATGGTGGAACAGAAGCTGAGAGCTCCTGATCAAAAGGCAGAGGGAGATTGCAGAGAGACATGGGGCTTTGAGGTTTCAAAAGCCACTCCCAGTGACACATTCCTCTAACAAGACCAAACCTACTCTAACAAAGCCACACCTCCTTAGCCTGATGACTAATCATCCAAATATATGCGTGCGGGGTGGGGGTGGGAGGGGGAGGTGAGGCGTTGTGTATTCTTATTCACACCTTCCAGAGACTGGGAATGGATTGAGAAAACTTAAAGCCTGCCCTCAATGAAACACCTCTTCCAACAAGACCACACTTCCTAATGCTTCCCAAACAGTTCCACCATCTGGGGACCAAGCATTCAAACATAAGAGCCTGTGGACTTCCATTCTTAGCAGCACAATGATACTGAATATTTTTCACATGCTTGTTAGCTATGTCTAAACGGTGTCTATCCAGGGCTTTGTGCACAGCAGGTAGGTGCCCTATTCCTAAGCAGTGCTGGAGATGAAATCTTGGATTCTCATATATGTTAGCTAAACATCCACTATGGAGCTACAACCAGTCTCATTTATCCATTGCATTGTTCATGTTGGTCTGTCTGGTCTCCTTACACATTCTGGTTAGTAATCTCTTGGTGGCTAAGAATCTTGTAAATATTTTTCTCCAGTTCTTTAATTTTTTTAAAAATTATTATTGTATTTATGATGTTGTCTGTGGGAACACATCTATAGAGTGTGTATACACTCAGTATAAGTTAGTTGATCCTTTGTTTGGGCCCTAGGGGTGGGGTGCTGTAGATACTTTAACAACTGGATTATCTTTATGGCTCCCTTTGTCCCATTCTTGAAATTGTCTGTTTTGAGGTTATGCTGTGTAAAAAATGTAATACCAGTGTTTGAGTTTTGTGTTTGGGGATCATGTAAAGTAAAAAAGCCCTTTGCTCAGTCCACTGTCTTCATGTATTTCCCCTATGATTTTTGTTTATAGTTTCTTATTTTATTTTCCTCTCCCTCTCTCTTTCCCCTCCTTTTCTCTTCTCTCCTTTCTTTTTTAATGAGGTCTCTTGTATCCTGTTTGTCAACTCCTTATGTAGCTGAGGATGATCTTGAATTTCTGATCCTCCTGCTTCTACCCCATTAATGCTAGGATTACAGGTGTGTGTTACCATGTCCAGTTTCTGTGGTAATGGGGTCGGAGCCCAGGCTGTCATGCATTTGGACAGGCACTGTGCAGCAGAGGCCCAGCCCAGCAGCCCTCACCAGCTTTGTTCTTGTTGCTCAGGATTGTGTTCATGGGGTGTTTGTGGTTCCACAGGATTTTGTTGTTGTTGTTTTGGTTTTTTTTTTTTTGAGACTGAGTTTCTCTGTGTAGCTCTGGTTATCCTGGAGCTTGCTTCATAGGCCAGGCTGGCCTTGAACTCACAGAGATTCTGGCTGCTTCTACTTTCCAAGTACTGGAATAAAGTTATATGCCACCATGGTTGACTGAGTTTCACACAAAGTTTTGCAATTAATTTCCCCCTATTTGTCTGTTTATTTTGAGTGTGTGTATGTGTTGGAGACGTGTGTGTTTCATGACACATGGAAGTCAGGAAAACTTTCAAGAGTCAGTTCTCTCCACCATGTGAGTCCTGGGGATTGAATTCATGTTGTAAGGATTGGTGATAAGCGTGCTTACCTGCTGAGCCATCTAGCCAGCACAAATTTTAGCAGTCCTTTTAAAAACTAATTCTGTAAAATTACATCAACTCTGTAGATCATTTTCGGTAGTATGGATATTTTGCCATTGATAAGTCTGACCTATGAGTGTAAGATGACTTTCCATTTTCCTGGGAGAGGAGACTCAGTTTCTTTTATTGGTGTTTTATAACTTTCAACTGTAGAAACCCTTCACTTCCTTGACTAACCCCCCCCCACACACACACAATCTCCATGTGTGCCTGTGCACGATGGGGTGGGGAGTGAAGCTGTTAAGTGTTCTTATATAGAAAATCACATCAGTTGTCAACAGGTAATTTGACTTGTTTTTTTCTTGTTTGATGTGCCTTGTTTCAGATTGTTGAATAAACAATTTCAGCTTTCTGCTGCAGCGTGCTATTAACTGTGGAGTTACTGTGTGGGGTCTACTCCTTCTAGGTCCTAATTGTTTTTAGATTTTTGAGTCTAAGCATCACTGACTGTTTTTAAATGCGTTTTCTGTATCTGTTGAGATGCTCATGGGGTTTTCCCCTCAGTTTTGTTGATGTGATTAATTATGTTAATTTGTATATGTGTGTTGAGCCATGGTTGTACCTGTGGAATAAATCTTATTTGATAATCTTCCCCACCCCCCGGAGTAATTTCTCTTTATCCATTGTGTAATCTGAGGATCTAACTCAGATTATCAGGCTTGTGGGCAAGTGTTTTTACTCACTGAGCAATCTTAATAGCCCTGTAGGTTTTGTTTCTTTTTTAAATTGTTACTGTTTTTTTTGTTTTTGATACATTGTTGGGTTTGATTTGCCATCATTTTGTTAAAAAATTTCCGCATTTATGCCGTCACATATATTGGTCTCTAGTTTCATTGGATTGTTGTGTTCTTATCTAGTTTTAATATTTAAAATAATGCTGGCCTAATAGAATGAGTTTGGGAGGACCCTGAAACAGACAATTCTTTGGAATAGTTTGATGATCAGTTTTAGTTTGTTGAAGATTTGGTAACCTCCACCATGGAGCCTTCTGATCCCATGTGAAAATGCAGCTTTTATTCTCCAGAAATAATTGTCCTCTTCAGGCTGCCTCCATCTGCAAACCCAGGCCTAGTTCTAGAAGCTTCTATCCTCCATACAATCAATTTTATCTAGATTGTTTTCAACCTCTGAGACTTACTGCTGAATAAATTCACCCTTTGTTCTTCTTTCTGAACTCTAGCTGGCTGGTTCAACTCAGCTGTTCTGGCTCAAACTCCTCTCTCTGATTCAATCTGCCCGCCCCCCCCCCCCCGTGTCTCCTGAATTGCTCTACTTGGTCTCAAACTAACTTTGGCAATCTGTTCTAATCTTCTGGCCCCTCTGGCTCATTCTGTTTTTACCTATGTCTAACTTGACTTCAACCTGTTTCTGTAAAACTCTCCCAGTTAAACTGCTTCCTTTCCCTCCCTTGCTCCCCTCTTCTGTGCTGATCTCTCTTCTTGTTAGAGTTGGGCATATTCTATTGCGACATATCTTTCTCTGATTCATTACTTTGTCTGCCACCCAAAACTAGACATCATTTTTAAACATGGCTGCTTTCTTCTACAAACTAATTTTACTGTCATTGTTTTGGATTAAAACTGTGTACTAAGGGTGTGTCTATATTCCAGCCAGAGGGATTAATGGTGTGTGCTAAGGGCTGAGTCACACCACAACTAGAAACAGGTTGTTGTTTTCTTTTGTTTTGTTTTTTGTTTTTTAATTAAATAACAATCTCAGGGTTCACTGTGTGGTCAAATATCCTATAATACCTACCCCTGTTTTTGATGGGAGAACTTTTTGGTACTGATTCAATCAGTCTCTCTCTCTCTCTCTCTCTTTCTTGTCTGTTCAGGGTTTTTATGTCATTTTCAACTTCATAGGTTGTGTATCTAGAAATCGATACATTTCTTATGGATTTTCCAATTTTTAGTATTTACTTGTATATAATAGTACTTATTTCTGTAGTATCTGTTGTAATGTCCCCCATTTTAAATCTCTCATTTTGTTTTTTTAAATCTTTTATCATGCTTGCCGTGCACAATTTACTTGATAGAAAAAAGAAGGAAATTGTATTTTTAATGATGATTCTGGGGCATTGGATCTATTATGAATGATGGATGAGAGATGGATGGCCTCATGGAGTGACTGTCTGTGGTGATCAGAACATGTGGAGTGACTGTGGGGACAGGAACATGCAGTGGAAGCTGCTGACATTGTGGAGGACAGGGAGCAGCAAGCGAGACATGACAACCAGAGTCTATGGCCTCCAGAGGCCTTTTCCTAGTGACATGTTTGTTTTAGTAGAACTTCATCTCATAAATGTTCCTGCGCCTTTAAAATAGTACAGCAAAATAGGAAACAGATGCTCAAAACATGAGCTTATTGAGGAAACTTCAGATCAAACCATAACATTTGTGATTAGTCTAGCTAACATTCTGTCAGTTTTGTTTATTTTCAAGAAAACTAACTGAGAGCTGGGCATAGTGGCATGCATCTGTAACCTCAGTACCTGGGAGGCAGAGGTGCTCAAATTCAATCTTGGCTACTTAGTGAGTTCACTACCAGCTTAGGCTATATGGGATCAAGTCATATAAAACCAACCACCAGACAAACCGACCACAACTCTTTACTGATATTTTGTTTTTCTTCTTCAGTCTGTTTCTTATCTCTGCTCTACTCTGGTCTTGTTTTTTCTTACCTTCTACCAGCTATGGGTTCAACTAATTCTTGAGTTATACTATTACATTGTTTAAAGTCTTTTTTTTAAGGTTGCTGTAAACCCCCCTCTTAGTATCACAAAGGCTTTGATAGGTCATGGTTTGAATTTCATTTGTTTCAAGAAGTCTTGTTGTTTCTTTAGTTTTTTGAGATAGGTTCTGGAGTAACCTTGAAATCACTGTGTAGTTGAGGAGGATCTTGATGTGCTAATCCTCCTGACTCTGACTTCTAAGTGCTGTTTTACAGGTGTTTATTGTTACATTTGGCTCAAGAAACTTTGATTCAAAAAAAAAAATCATCATTGACCTGCTGTTCATTTAAAATAATATTAATTTCCTCCCATGTATTTGTATAAGTTCTTCTAAATGTTTCATCTTATTTATTTATTTATTTATTTATTTATTTATTTACTCTATGTAGGGGTGTGTGTGTGTGTGTGCACACGCCCTTGTGCACACTTAGCATGGTGTGAGCCTGCAGTGACTTGTGGGAATCAGGTCTTTTTTTCTACCATGTGCGTCCCAGGAAGTCAGGCCTGGTGGCAAGTGCCTTTGCCTGCTGAGCTACCTTGGTGGCCCTCTTTATACAGTTTCTAAAGTCCCTTTATAGATTTCTCATTTTATTCAATTATGAGTAGGAAAAATACAAGTCTTTTCAGGTTGTAGTTCTTATATTCTTTTTTTAAAAAGACTTGTCATCTAACATATAATCTATCCAGAATAAAATTCCATGTTCGGAGAAGAAAAGTGTATATACTGAAACTATTAGATGAAGTGTTCTGTAATTATCTGTTAAATTGGCCTATAGTATAATTCCACTCCAGTATTTTTTCATTGATTGCCTATTATCTCTCCTTTGATGAAAGTGGGTGTTAAGGTCCCCATGATTATGTATGAGATCCTGCTTTGTACAATTGGATATTCCAGCAGTGGGTCTATATACATTTATAAGTGTTATTTCATCTTGCTGAATTGGTCCATTTATTATTATATGATGACCTTATTTGTGTTTTAAGGTGTTTCCTTTATTTTATCAAATACTGTTGCTCCTTTTCCCCTGATTGCTCCATCTCTACACTTTCAGTCTATGTCCATGTTACTGGTGGAATGAGTTTCTTGTAGGCAGCAGTCTCATTTTTAACTTCATTCAACCTGTTGGTATATTTTAACTGAGGACTTTAATCCAACAGGATAGGTTTCATTGGCTTTGATTCTAGATGAGTACTTTAGAGCATGTAGCTTCTTCAGCTATAATCCATATAGATGATGTCTATAGCATGCTCATAGCTTCAACTGTACAGGTTACTGTGTTGCACCTAAGTTCTCTTAGGTGGATTTGCTAGCAGCTTTGGGTGTAGTGTATTTGGTTGTGGGTGTGGGAATCTCTGTTAGTTTCTACAGGTCATATGAGAGTTTGGCTACTCTAGAGGGCCTGCACATATAAAGCATCACAGCAGAGCCATGATTCCTGTCTATCTGCAAGGGCCTTGTGTCTGAGCATTCCACAGGGGCTGGGCTGCACTAGTGGGCCCAGAGGGGTATTTGTATGTGACCAAAGGTTGTATTACTGGCAGTGTTCAAAGGACCATCTGCCTAAGGTAGGTTCTGTGTGCTTCTCAAGGCCTCCAGTAGGCAGAGATTCTGAGAATGCTTAGCCTGGTTGCTTCTTGGGGCTGCAGGAAGATGGATAGGACCATAGATCTGTTTCCTTAGGAGCTTCACCAGCTACCTTGCTCAATGCTGATTGTCATTCAGCCTCCAGGGCTGAGTTGGCTAAACTGCTGGGGTGGCTATCCTGCTGCTTCTCAGGATCCTAATTGGGAAAAGCCTGTGTGAGGAAAGCACAGGATCTTTCTTAGATAGCTCCACTCGAGACTGGGCTCAGGACCTGTGAGAGCTACAGGCTTTTCCAGCAGTAATGCTTCTGGTGTCAATGGACTGAGGGAGATCTGTTGGGACCTCCTGCTGGCTCCTTTCCCCACCAGGTAGTTCAAGTTGATTTTAAGTAAATTGTGTATTCTTTGTTCCCTTCTTATTAAGACCATGTGTCTTAGTTAGGGATTTACTGCTGTGGACAGACACCAGGACCAAGGCAACTCTATAAGGACAACATTTAATTGGGGGCTGACTTACAGGTTCAGAGGTTCAGTCCATTATCAAGGTGGGAGTATGGCAGCGTCCAGGCAGGCATGGTACAGGAGAGCAGAGTGTTCTACATCTTCATCTGAAGGCTGCTAGGAGAAGACTGGCTTCCAGGCAGCTAGGAAGAGGGTCTTAAAGCCCACACCCACAGTGACATACCACTCCAACAAGGCCACACCTCCTAATAGTGATGCTTCCCTGGCCAAGCATATTCAAACTGCCACATCCCTACCACACCTGATGGAAGGGGACCAATGATGGAAGGGGAGGTCTCAGCGGGCCCATGCCGAGGCATCTCTTCCCCCTGAGGGACCAGTCACACACCGGTATAGCAGAGAATAGAGTTTATTGAGGGCATGGGGAGGGGAGCCAGGAGGATAGTAAAGGCAGAGAGAGAGGGGGGTGGAGGGAAGGGAGAGAAGAGAAGAGAAGAGAAGAGAAGAGAAGAGAAGAGAAGAGAAGAGAAGAGAAGAGAAGAGAAGAGAAAAGTAGAGG
>NW_021604593.1:1821251-1844490 GCF_004785775.1 Grammomys surdaster
CAAGAGAGAGAGGAGGGGGCAAGCAGCTCCTTTTATAGTAGGCAGGCCTACTTGGTTGTTGCTGTTGCCAGGTAACTGTGGAGGTGGAGTTTAGACAGAATACTAACAACACCCAAGTGCTGTGCTTCCAATACTAGTGCAAAAGCTATTGTTTTCTATGTTTTGGTCCTTTATTATGGAGGAAACCATGTCAGCTTCCTGCAGCAGCTTTGTTGTTGGATGAACCCGATCTTTGATAATGAAATCCAGAAAAAGAAGCTTTTCCTATCTCCTGAGTCATCAGCATGAACACTACTAGCCCTGTCTGGATTTTGAAGAACATTAAATGGCATGTTCTTCCAGATTATACCTTTCCCTCCACGTTGCAGCATTTGCCTATGATGGGGCAGGTGTGGTAGGCAGGAGGCAAACAAAAGGTCACACATCCAGGAAGTATGAAAGCTTAAAATGTTCTTGGGGACCCTTGCAAGTGTACAAGGGAGTAGGCACTACAGGGATGATATGTGTGGGTGGACAAGAACCAGCCACACTGCAGGAAGACCCTGGAACTGTGGAGCTGCCTCCAAGCTGTGGAGGAAATACCAGGGTTGTCAGTGTGGGCTTTCTGGTGATGCAGAAAGCATCTGCTTCTGAGTTAGCCTTGCTCCTTTAAAGCAATTTCTCCTGTATTTCTGTTAATAACTTTATTAAAATTTTTATTGGGTCACAAAATTGTACTTTGGTCTATCCTGGGTTCCTTTTCTGACACTAGTAGACCTTTGCCTCAGGAAAAATCTGTCACACAGCAAAGGACTTCTTGCTTCTCTGGGTGTGACGGTTTATATATGCTTGGCCCAGGGAGTGGCACTATTAGAAGGTGTGGCCCTATTGGAGTATGTGTGGCCTGGTTGGAGTAGGTGTGTCACTGTGGGTGTGGGCTTTAAGACCCTCATCTCAGCTGCCTGGAAGCCAGTCTTCTCCCAGCAGCCTTTAGATGAAGATGTAGAACTCTCAGCCACTCTTGTAGCATGCCTGCCTGGATGCTGCCATACTTCCACCTTGATGGTAATGGATCTTACCTCTGAACCTGTAAGCCAGCCCCAATTAAATGTTGTCCTTAGAAGAGTTGCCTTGGTCATGGTATCTGTTCACAGCAGTAAAACCCTAACTGAGACACTAGGTTATGAGACTTATTCTCCTGCTGACTGTCACACATCCTGGAATTACCCCCTTGGTATATTAAAGCAAAGTTGCAATTTAAAGCTTAGATGTTTGGTTTGGTCTTCTTAGCAGTCTAAAAATGAGAAGAACAGTTCACATAAAAACCCAGATTTTTGTTTGTGTTCAAGATGTGTAGCAGGGATCTACAGCAGAGCGGCAGCTTCCTTAGTGAAGTGTGGGTCTCCCTGCTTTCATGGATCTGCTGATTTGGTTCATGAGGGCAGAGGGAGATTTGGAAGCCCTGTGAGTTCGTAAATGATCATACTAGGGCTGCTTGTCAGTAGGCAGGTCAACTTTTCTTAGGGTGATTGAAAGCTTATAAAGTTAGGGGGACTGAGGGTAGGGACTTCCAGGATAGGCAAAGGCTGCTGGCCAGGGGACTTAGGGTTCCTGGCATTACCTCATTAGCATGGGGAAGCATTTCAGGAGTCTTAGGTGCTGACTGAACAGGTTTTTTTCAGAAGAAAGGAAATTGATCGAATAAAACAATTGAGGCTATGTGCCATTCCTCAAGACAAGTGTGGGAGCTTAGAAAATCCCAGACAAGATCAGAGAAGGAGAAACTCTGTTAATGAGGGAGTTCCCCATTATTCATGGAGTCCCAGAAGGCTATCTAGTCAGTGGTAGACTTTGACCTTAATTAGCACTTTTTCCACCTCGAAGGTGGGAAGGTTGCCCCCCACAGGCCCAGTGCTCCCTGTTGCATTCATCTGGCCCACTTCACTCATCTTCACCTATTTCTGCCTGGCTCCTGGAGGCATTTGATCTACACAGCACTGAGGAAATGTTTATTAATATTGTTCTAATCCTGTGGTCTAGCAGTTTTGGTCAGGGACTGGTCAGCGTGGCTTGGTCTAGCATATGTAAGTTCTGGATACTTAGCAGATAAAGTAGACTGTATTCTAAAATATGATACTGCTACCTGTCTGCAGAAGGCTCAGGGATTAGGGTTTGTCTAAAACCCCAAAGTCACACCTGCCTATGAATTATGATTCATTCATTCATTCATTCATTCACTCACACATTCACTCAGCTCTTGTGAACTAGGTCTTGGGCATAGGATGGACCCAGTACCCACCACAGGAGACTTGGTACTTAGAAGTCCTGGATGGCCGGGCAGTGGTGGCGGACACCTTTAATCCCAGCACTTGAGAGAAACCCTGTCTCGAAAAACCAAAAAAAGGAAAAAAAAAAAAGAAGTCCTGGATAGTCACATCCTCCTGACAAGTTCTCTTCTGTAGTCTCACAAACACACCTGCTATTCTGTTAATTCATATTCTCTCTCTCTTCTTGTGTCTCTTATTTCTCCTTCTTTCTATTTCTCTTTCTCTCTCCTTACCCTTCTTCCTTTTCCCATTGGCAGGCTTTTATATAGTGTAGACTGGCCTTGCACTTGCTTATATAACTGAGGCTAGACTTGAGCTCTCCTGACCCTTGATGTCACTTCAGCTCTCAAGTGCTCTGCTTACAGATGTGCACTGTGGATCACACCCATCAGCTCCCAAGTGCTGTGGTTACAGATGTGCACTGTGGGTCACATCAGCTCTCAAGTGCTCTGCTTACAGATGTGCACTGTGGATCACACCCATCAGCTCTCAAGTGCTGTGCTTACAGATGTACACTGGGTCACACCCATCAGCTCCCAAGTGCTCTGCTTACAGATGTGCACTGTGGATCACACTCATCATCACAGACAATGTCTATTTTTCTTTAAAAACATTATTTTTATTAATTTTATGTACATGAATGCTTTGCCTGCATGTATGTCTATGCACAGTGTATGTGCAGTGCCTATGGAAGCCAGAAGCATGCTCTGGATCCCCTGGGACTGGAGTTAAAGATGGTTGTGAGGTGCCATGTGGGTGCTGGGAATTGAACCAGGGTCTTCTGGAAGAGTAGCCAGTACTTTTCACCACTGAGCCATCTCTCTAGCTCCGCCCCCCACCTTTTGTATTCATTTTTATGCAGACTTAAAATTGAATAGCTAAGAGGAATTTGAGCTAGGCTGAACTCCTGGGGCACAGAGTAACCTCCCCTCAACCTGTTCTGAGTGAAACTGTACTGTGTAGTTACTCTAAGTTGTCATAGCACAGACTTCTCTGACATAGAAGCTTCGATTGCTTTTATAAGTAAGGTGGTGATGGTGGTGGTGGCCATAGCGGCGGTGGTGGTGGTGATGACAGGTGCCATGTTCTCAGAGCTAGTGGCTTACAGTATATGAACTAAAGACCTATCCTTCAAAAGTTAAATAACTTGCCCAGAGTCACACAAACAATGGTATTTGAACTTGTGCTATCTGACAGGGAGCTCCAGTTCTTTACCACTATGCTGTAGTCAGTGTTCTCATTAATTCATGAAATGATTTAAGAGCGTCCTTTTGCCTAAGATATTTTCCTTTCTGGCTCTTAACAAGGTGTGAAATTCTGCCACCTAAATTTCATGCTTTTATTTCTTGTTAAATGTGAAAATTCTTGGAGAGGCTCTGTATTGTCATCAGCAACACCTTAACACCTTAACCCTTTCTCTGACAGCTAATTAAAGATCAGGCACTACGAGACACAGGCAGGCGACAGTTCCTTTCTAGTGCTGGGATAGTACTCGAGGAAGTACTTGCATGGAATACCACCCAGGCAGGGTTAGAATTGTTGAGAAATCAAAATGAGGTTTATTTAAAGTACTCCACACAGGTGTGGCTCAGAGGAAGACTCTAAGAAGTACACTGTTAGCGTAGGAGTTGGGAAGTGGATGAAGAGTAATGAAGGGCAGTGGGGCGCATGGGCTGGGTTCGCCTCCTGTGTGCCTGTGCTAGTATGGCTCCTCCTACTGTCCCAGAGGCAACTTCCCTGGGTTCATATACACATAAAATAGAAATAAACATTAAACAATAGGGAGACCAGGAAGAAACAGTGAACAACACGTGGTGTTCACGTTCCCAGCCTCCTAAGCTCAGAGTGCTTCATGGACTCCATCTTCCTGTCTTTGATGTCCAAGACATAGGGAGAAGCAAGTTTGGTAAGCAGTTTCCAATTGGGATATGTTCTTACTTTGGCCCAGTTGGAATCCCACATTCCCACTTGTAACTTTTATTCCATGGTTTGGAATGTTTCAGAACATTTATGCCCTAATGATCTCCAGGGAATTTGCCAAACTACTTGGGAATCAATTAGAACTCAGCCACTAGCCTGTTTACTTCAAGCAGTTAAATAGGAAGTAAAAACAGTGCTAACCCTCTCCCTAGTATTTTCTTAACCCCTTCAAGAGAGTATGGAATCTCTGGTGGTACATGTACAAAAATACTATATATACCCAAAAGTATACTGTGTTTGTTTAACCATTTTGCCTCATGTGCTGGTGCTGCGGCTGACCTTGTGAGAGGAATTGCAGGTGTTGAAACGTATCTGAAGATGAGGAGGGGCATCCAGGGAGACCTCAAGCTGCTTCTTTCTTCTTGCCTTCTTGTAGTGGTTGGTCACACACTATTTTCTTTTCTCAGAATAATTTTGCGCTCACCAACCCAGAGAAGAGCATCCACAAGGAATCAGATACAAAGGAAACCAGAAGAGAGGAGGAGCTAGACACCGAGGTCCTAGAGGTGTTTCACTCAACCCAAGAGTGGCAGACTCTTCAACCAGGTACCAGACTTGCGCTGCTCTGTAGAAACACTGAATTAAAACCACAAATGCCCTTTGTTCTTGAAGGTTGGGAGCAGGCATTCTCATGGTGACCATCACAGTGGTAGCTGCAGTGCCATGGGGTTTGGGGACCTCCATTCTCCAGCAGAGCAGTATGTGGTGTATGAGTGCCCTGGAAGGGAGGTCTGTGGTGGGTGGCCATGCTTCCTGAGCAAGTGATAGAAAACTTTGTGAAGCACAGGAGAGGCAGTGGCATGTGCCTTGCTCTGCAAATGCTATTTTGGGCTCTGCTGCTTGGCTCAGTGCTGCTGAAATAGTGTTCATAGGAGAGTCCTGATCACTGGTGTTAGGCCTGAATGTTCTGTTAAAGGAACCTGTGTCAAGAAAAAAAAAGGGGGGGGGGCTGGTCCTTGCCTGATCATAACTGAGGCATCTTCAGAGGGAACAACTTTCTAACCCCTTTATGACTCTGAGTCCAGGATTTCAAGTATTAATGACAATGGCCTGCAGTTGTGAAATGTTTACTATACTCAGGCCCACTGCTAAGTTCCTTGTATACACCATGTTCAATTTTCACAGGAATAGAATTATTACTGTCTTTATCTTCTAGTAGAAATACTGAGGCTCAAAAGGTTAGATGACTTGTTGTGTTATTCACTTGATGTCAAATGTCATGGACCTCAGAGCCTTGATCCGGTATTCCCAACTCCAACTGTCTTTGGCTGGAGCCTGCTTTGCCAACACTGAGCCTTTTTTCAGGTGCAGGCAACTCGTGTTCTGTATTGTGGCATGTATTGTGGATGGCAAGTTCTGGCAGCAGCCATTACATAGCTTCCTCAGGTCCTTGCTGATATTCATCACCATGTCCTTGCAGCCCCCGTTGCTACTGTGCTGCCAGGGATAGCATTGCTGTGCCACCCAGCAATATCACTCCTGCTAGGCTTGCATGTGGGTAGGAGCTGCTGAAGAAGACTGATGAAGCCCCAAAGAAGCCAAGAGAGAGCTCGTGGCTTAAGCAGAGAAAAGTTTAAGAACAGAGGTATAACAGAGGTATTGGATTCAGCAGGCCCAACTATGCCTGTCCTCTCTCAGCTTCCCTGAGAACAGAATTCAGTCTTTGAGGAATAGCTTGGAGAGGCTCTCAGGAGCGGGGAGGTAGAAGATGTGGCTGTGGTCCTCTGGCTTTATGTAGGGTTACTGGTGGTCTTGTAAAGTGGCAAGCATGTGGAGTAGATGGAGGCTGATGTTCTGGGTCCTACTTCTACTTCCGCCCCTTTGTCTAGGTCAGTCCCCTTCAAGCCCTTGGTCTGCACTGCAAGCAGAACAGTGCTCATATTTCAGACCTTGAGCCATGCCCAGCCCTCTGGCAGTGGCACTGCTGCTAGTGGCTCAAGAGCCCCTACATGTATTCTTTGGAAGGAAGAGCCAGAGGTGAAGTGAGGAGCGAGCTCTGAGCAAGCTGGGGTACTAGAGAGAAGCACTCATCTTACATTGGAACTGATGCTCCTTTGACAACACCCTCTAGCTTGTAGTTTCTCAAGAGCTCCTTGTGGACTCTTCTGTACAAAATTCTCTTAAAGCTTCTGCAAAGGCTGTTGCCACTAAAGCATATTGCAGATTCAAAGTCCCCTACCCAGTGTGTCACTTGGCTTAGTCTGGTTTTCAGAGATAAGTTCCCACTTGTACACATCTTTAGTCTACTTGTGGAATTGGACACGACTGAGGGAGCATGAACATGTAACCTTTTTCTGGTAAGATTACCAGAGGAAGGGGACTTAGGATGTGAAGGAAAGACTTCCATGGTTGTCAGATCCTCTACCCTTCTCCTTCAATAGCAGTTTTGATGAGGGAGCAGGGAAGAACACAAACGGAATGTTTAGTAGAGTGTCCCCTGCTTGAGAGCCAGAGGCAGACATGGGAACATGGTGGCCACTGTTTGGGGATGTTGAAGACAAGGGTAGGTTGATGATTGTTGACCCTATCTCAGCCAACCAGTTCTGCCCTTCTGTTGAAAGGACTTTTGGTTTTTGATGTGAAGGTTGTACCTCTGATTTTCTTTTGCCTCAAAGGGAAGATTCCTAGGGTATATGAGATGTTTGGGCTATGGCCTAGGCTTATTGGAAGGCAGATTGCCAGACTGCCTACTGCGGCCTGACACATACGACTTTTAGGTCTTCCCACTGGGCCAGGTGGGAACGGATTCAGCCACATAGCCCTGAGACAGCTACAGGTCTCATCCCTGGAGTCTGCCTGCCACCATTATTACTGTCAGTATCCTCACTGGGAGTTGCTTGTTCCTGGAAGTGATTTTCCTGTCTCTCTTTCTTTGATTTATTTTGGGATCTGCCTCACCTAACAGAACCACAGCAAGCATTTGAGTGTGGATTCAGTGTCAGCTGTTCATAAGCAAGCAGGGAAAGCTGTTTGCTGGCAGGTCCTTTTGGTTCTGGGCAGGGAACTGAGACATTTGTCCTAGAGCTGAGGACTCCTAGACTCCAGAATTTTGTGCTTGTGAGTGTGTGAGTGTGTCAGTGTATGTGTGAGTATATGTGAGTGTGAGTGTGTGAAAGAAACAGTTTCTGGTGACCAGGCTCCATGCTGATCCCCATGAGAATCCCCACCAACAGTCACATATTAGCATAAATTCTGGCATGGTTGAAAGGTACTGGTTTTGAATAATAAAAGTCTCTGTCACTTAGGGAAATTCTATACATTTTAGAAGCACTGTGCTGAGGGGTGCTTGTTATTATGGAACACTGATTACAGCCAGATGCTATAGTTTTATCTTCCCTGAGCATTTTCTGAGATCCCACCTTGTGCCAGAGATAAATAGCTCACATTTACTAAGCATTGACTCTGACAGACACCCTTTGAGGGTAATTGCTATAGCTATCCTAACTTTTACAGACAAAACTCATTTACAGCAAGAAGAGATTATTCAGACAAACAACCAATAAGTAGTACTGTCAAAATTCAGACACCCTTAAGCCCAGCTTAAATACTGTGCCACGACATCTTCCTAAGGAACAAATTGGACATGAACCCTTTGTGCCTCATAGCTTATAGGTTCACAGACAATACAGAAACATCAAAAGGCTCTTGGTATGGTAAGGCCAGGCCTTCTCTTGTGCTGAGGAGTCTATGGGGGAAGTTAGCTGGGGCAGTTTTATGACGCTGGACGTGACTGTGGCTTTCTCTGAGCTGTGGGCGCTCAGGATGCTCAGAATCTCTAACATCTCATCTGAAAATTGGAATGGAAATAAGAACTACACAGAAGTGGTATTGCAAAGTATGAGTGTGTGTGTATGTGTGTGAATGTGTGAGTGTGTGTGTATGTGTTTGTAAAAATGTGAGTATGAGTATGTATGTGTAAGAATGTGAGTGTATGTGAGTATGTGTGTGAATGTGTGTATGTGTTTGTAAGAATGTGAGTGTGTGTATGTGTGTGTGTGTAAGCTGTTTCTCAAAGGACCTGACATACAGGACATATTCAGTATGTTGTTATTAAAAGAAATACATCTTTGCTCCCTTTGGTGACTTGAAGGAGAAGTGGAGGTGAGGAGGACACTGGACAATGGCCACCCGTCCTTCCTGTTTGTCAGTGCTGCCCATCAGCCCCTCTGGGCTCAAGAAAGCACAGCCACTCTCAACCTGAAGCTTCTTATTGACCCAATTTGACTTCAAAGAAGCTGTGAGAATCCTTGAACTATTGGTGCTAGAGCCCAGTCGATGGGGGCATGCAGGAAGCCTGTACAAGAACACGTTCATGTGAGGGGTGGAAAAGAGAAAAAAATCTAAATCATCAACTGATGAGAGCAATCCAAGAATTACAGAGTACCCGCCATCTGGTCAAATCATTTCAGATCTGCACGAGCAATAAGAGGGGATTGAATTTTAAAATCCTCATTATAGTAGACCAACTACTCTGGTTTCAAGTATTTAAGAGAGGAGTCTGATTTCCTGCAGGCTCTGGACATCTGTCTGAAGGAGCACCTGACCCTAGTCAGGGTGACAAGGCTGTTTCTCTGGAGCTTTTGATCCTTTGCAGCTTCAGAGGGGCTGTGTAGCTTGTTATTTCTGTGACACCACTTACGTGTCCAAGAAATCAGTTCAATTCTAAAACTATTTACTAAGGATTAGTATCAGATCCCACAAGTTAAAGGCTCAGTGTCCCCTATCACTGCCCCCATTTCAGATGTCACTTCCAAATCTTGGGCTACCTGTACCCACTCACTACCCAAGATTCTCACACCCTCCTCTTAGGTTTGGTAATTTTGATAATTAACTCAGAACTCAGAACACACTACTTAGGTTTATCTTTTTGGTGTCATAATGCAACTGAGGAGCAGCTAAGGGAAAGAGGGACAAACATGGAGGTCAGCCTTCCGACTCCCATGTCCACAGTGAGTCCACCACCCTACAATTAAATGGAATCAGGAATTGCCCTGATGTTCAGGACTCTTAATGGAAGTTTCATTACATAGGCATGATTGATGCCAAGCACTGGCCGTAAGTGATCAACTTCTAGTCCCCCTGCACTCCCCAGAGATAGAGGATGGGTCTTAAAATCCCAGCCCTCTAATCATGAAGTAGTCTTTCTGCCAGGCTCCATGCTGGTCCCCGTGAGAACCCCCACCAACAGTCACATATTAGCATAAATTCTGGCATGGTTGAAAGGTACTGGTTTCGAATAATAAGTCTCTGTCTCTTGGGGAAATTCTATACATTTTAGAAGCACTGTGCTGAGGGGTTCAGGGCAAAGAAAGACCATTTGTTTTTATGCATACCACAGGATGTAATTGAGGTGAGACTAAGGTTCAAAACTTCTAGTATTTCTGTAACCGGAGGGGCAAAAGACCATCCTCTCCTAGGATCATCTTTACAGGTTACCATATTCTTCAGGATGCCTCCAAAAGTTTCACCTTTCCTGTTAATTTGTCCCATACCGGGACTGTGTATACACCCAGGGCACGGGACATTCATGGGTGGGAGCTTAGCAGAAGCCTAAAGGCAGTCCATACCTAAATATTTATGGCTTATCAGAGTGCAGATCTGGGACTTCTTGATTGCCACCAGGAGGTAATGGCACACTCACACAGGGTCTCACTATGTAGCCCTGGCTGGTCTACAGCTTGCTATGTGGAACAGGCTGGCCTCTAACTCACAGAAATCTACCTGCCTCTGCCTCACAAGTGCTAGAATTAATATTTGGCTCTGCTTTCTTTTTGCCTCGAGTTGCTACACCTAGGAACCTTTTAAGAAGAGATACTCAGAATCAATCTTTGGTTCATTCACATGTATAGTGCCTTCCTTTTGTAACTTAGGGCCTTTCAAGTCTTCTAGGGATTCCCTGAAAATAGAATTTGTTCGTCTTCTAGCTACATTTCTGTTTTTCTTCCTCTAATACTGTCACCTCCCCAGCCTTTGTTAAGCATTGTTTACTCTAAGCACCTGCTTTACTCCTTGGTAATGCGAGTTTGTCAGATGGGGCAAGGAGAATGACCACTGACCCAAATCATCATGGCCAAATCAACTAAAGCAAGCTTTTTAAATTTTGTGCATATGGGCCATCTCTCCCTAAAGGCAGAAATCAGGAGATCAGCACTAGACGGAGGAAGATAAGGGTTTTCATAATTCAGGAGTTAGGGGGTTTCCATATGAGGGATTTGGCAGGCAAATAGGTAGGGTTACAGAAACAGAACCTAAGTATAACAAGTTGATCATAACAACCTCCTGAAACAAAGATAAGGTGGTCATAACAACATGCTCGTTACAAGGTGGTCATAGTAACCTTTTGAAACAAAGACACAGTTGCCATTTCCTGACAGACAGTACAGAACCATTTGTAGTTAAGATTACAGGTGGGGCATAACCAATCCTTGAGAAACAGGGATGAACCTGGTTTGTCTTTACTATAAGATGGCTTTCAGGCCCAAGATGGAGGCAGACTGGTTCAGCATTACATCTTGTCTTATGTGTCCCTGTCAAATCTTTGATAAGGTCTTAGCATTCTTTATCTAGGAGGAGAAGCAAACTTTGTAATGTGTTAAATGATGCATGGCCCGATCATATATATCTGTTTGGTTATATCAGAAAGAATAAAAATTTTAAGGCCATATAATCTTGGTATGCCAACAGGTACTATAGGTAGCCATTTTGTCTCTTTTGCCAGGGAACTTTCTTTTGGTCTAATATTTTAGCTTTTTGTTGAGGATAAGGGACAATCTTTTCTCTTCTGTGACTACTTCCTGTTAAAATTAGGATTCGGTTGTCAGGGCCCAGGAAGACTGGGATGTTAGTGAAAGGCTGAGAGAGGATTAGGGCAGTGACTATCCATCAGTACCATCTGGTTTTCTGACACAGCTGAAGAGACAGTCACATTGACTGGACTGGTTTACATCAGTTTTCAGCAAGTCAAGGATTTTCCTGTTTTGTAGAACCTGGACTGGAGTGTTGTAGATCACCTTTGGAGCAGTTTGCAATCTGCAGCTGATTTTTGGATGGTGTCTACCAGCTGAGTGGAACTCTGCAGAGGCAGATAGAGAGCAGGGATAGAAGTTTAAAAACTTAACGGAAACTTCTATTTGGAGGTTTCACCTCAGGAATAAGCGATAGGCAGGGAAGGTTAGGCTGTTGATTGACAGGAGTACTTATCTGGGGTCCGTTTGACCTGCGAGAAGTAGATCTAAGTCTTAATGACTTTCTTGATTCCCTGGAGCTTATATTACCATTGTTTGTAAGCTGTACTGAAATCCATATTGTAGGAAAAGCAGCTAACAGCTATCTGTAAAACAGCTGGAATAAACTTGTGCCTTTAAGTTGTAGCAAAAGCTATGGCTTTGGGTCAAAAAGCATGAACTTTTTCTTTTTATCTGTTTAGAGGGCTGAGTATATGGATTGGACAGAGGTGTTTTTAGCATGATGAGAAGCATCTTTAACTCTATATTTAGAAAACAACTAGAGGAAATTTAAAATCTTGAGCTTGTTACTCGTCATAGTAGTCAGTGCTTTACTAGCCTATCAGACCTTCATTGATTAATGCTAAAACTTTGAACTTTTGAAATCTTAGTATAACAATTGCATAGAGGGTGAAAGAAATCTGAACTATCTCTCATTTTAAAATCATTTTTATATCTTTATAATTCGTATTTACCTATCTTAAATTATTTTCTTAGACCCTCATAACTTATTTAGGCTTTTATATCTTAAGATATTTATAACTTATTTTTAGACTTATAATTTATATAAATTTTAATTTTGTATCCAATTAGTTTTTCTTTTCTTTTTCTTTCTTTCTTTCTTTTTTTTTTTCTTCGAGACAGGGTAGCCCTGGCTGTCCTGGAACTCACTCTGTAGACCAGGCTGACCTCGAACTCAGAAATCCGCCTGCCTCTGCCTCCCAAGTGCTGGGATTAAAGGCGTGTGCCACCACTGCCCGGCCCAATTAGTTTTTATTAGATACATTTAAGCTGTTGATTATTGAGAGCAGTCTTTGGAGAGCAAGTTTCTTTAGATAAAAGAATAGTAAAAGTTTGTTGAAACCTGTTTTTCGAGTTTATCTTTTGGTATGCAGTAAACAGTGTCTGCCTTTCTCACCAGAAGACCTAGGAGCTCTGGAAAAGTGATAGAGCTACGGTTAGCCTTTAATCCCATCTGAAATTGGAGAAGGATGAATTACAGCAGGAAGTGTAATCCAGATGGCCTCTGTACTAATTAAAGTGACAGACATACCAGCTATCTGGACAGTTACCCTAGGCTCCCATGGTGATCTCCATTGGGGGCAGAGATTGTGGGTCCTTGGCTGTCACAAAGGACAGCATTACATCTTCAGCTGCTGTGCAGGACAGCATTGGTCTTTGGCTGCCAGAGCCAAAAGTCTGAGAGACTTTCAGGAAAGAAGAACTTGGAAAAACTGATCCTCTTTGGTGAGGGAGAATAGAGCAGTCAACCTAACAGAGTCTACAGTGTGAGCAGGCCCTGGGAGCTGGCATGTCATGTGACAGGTTTGCCCAGTGGTTAGTGTTACTGCAATTGAGGTCTGTGCCCCATCGTCTTCCTTGGAGACCTTAGGGTCACCAATAGGAACTTGTGTTTCTGTCTATCATAGAAACAAATATCACCCTGGCTGTCCTGGAATTTAATTTGTAGACCAGCGTGGCCTTGAACTCAGAAATCCACCTGCCTCTGTCTCCCAAATGCTAGAATTAAAGGTATGCACAACCACTACCACCTGACGATTTTACAGATTTTAACCATACCTAATAAACTTATAAATCTCAAGGTACAGAAAATTCATACAATAGTCTTGAAAATATAAGAACCTTGAGATAAGGTTTATATCTTAGCAAAAATTTTAGGCAGTTAGATGAAACTAATAGTCTAATTGATTTTATTTTTAGCTGTTCTGCCTTGTTTTGTTTTTTCTACCACAGTCAGGTGGCTTGCCTGACATGGGACAGAAACTTTACACCTCTAGAGCCAGTTTTTTTTTTCATACAGAAGAACAACATAAAATAATATTTCAACATTATCAATACACCAAAAGACATTTGAGTTCCTGATAAACTGATTTCAATGACCAGAAAGCTCAGAGGTAAGGAATTCTGAACCCCGGTTATCAAAGTAGCCATGGCATGTGTGGTGGCAGCGGATTTGGGCCAGGGAGGTGGGAGCACACAAAGCTGCTCTGGTTTGTCAGGACTCTTGAGGAAGACAGGATGCCAGGCTCCTTGAGGCTGACAAATGACTCTACAGTAGGAAAGAAGGGTGGCAAGCAGACATATATGAAGGTCCCAGAAGACTCTCTGAGGACATTTTAGATTTCTTCATTTTGGAGAGATCTCATTTCTCTTGTAGGTAAGTTTCTTCTCTGGCCTTTCTGGATAGCTATCCTACCCCTCAGCAACCAGATAGAGCCCCACCCCAAACTGAACAGGCCAAGGCCCCAGACAACAAGACTTGCTACCTCCATTGCAGTTACTGCCAAGCCTGAGGGCACTCTGTACTGTTGGCTGAGCTCTGCAGTGCCACCAGAACATGTCTGCCCAGGATTTGGCTTTATTACCTAGATAGGACAGGCTGGGGTCCAGAGTGCAATCTGTGGGCTGGAGTGTGATAGACAGCAGCTGCTGGCCAGCCTCTTTTTAACAAGTATTTGTATGCTTAATGCTCATGTGATGGCCCTTCTCCTCCCCTCCTCTGCTTTCATTCACCTGTTCTCCCCAAGGTTTAATCAAGAGTACTTATCAGTGTGGCACAGCCTCAGCTTTCAAAGGTCAACTCCCAGAGTGGGCAAGATGAAAACTTTACACTGAGCAGGGACTACCAAGAACTAGCTGTCAATACCAGAGTCAGCCTTCATGCCAAGGACTTTGCTTCAGTTCAGAGAATCTGTGTAGCTCCAACTGCCCTTCTTTCTCTGGAGTGGGCCTCACCATTCTGGTTGAGATTGCTTGAACCATCTCCAAGGTGATTATGCAGGGCTTAGAATAGCTCTTAAGGGCTGGCCTGGAGCTAGAATGGGAGACCCTTTTCTAGACCTTTATGCATGCTTTGTTTTTACAAAACACATGTAGGAATTCTGTGGAAGGCGTAGCATACATAGGCTTGCCTGTATGAGCTTATGCTGTAGAGAGGACTGACCCCTAGACAGGGATGCGGCTCTGTGATAACAGTTCTTGAAGGAAAGACTTCCCAAAGGCAGAGTCATCGATGCTTCTTGAAGAGAGACTGGTATGTGTTGGAAAAGATTTAATACAGATGGATTTAAAATTCAGGCTGGACAGGGCAGTGGTGGCAACACCTTTAATCCCCAGCACTCAGGAGACAGAGGCTGGTAGGCTGGAGAGCTATAGGCCTCCTGTGGGCTAGCTCTGACTGTCCCTTTTCTGAAGACAGGAGGTATCCATGGGATACTGTGAGAACCTTGACAGCGGCTTGTCAGAGTGGCATCTGTACCCTGCTAGTCACTGTTTTTCCAGTAAGTCTAGAAAGAGTGGCAATGGAGCAGGACAAGTCTGTGCAGTGGCTTCTGTGAGCCTACTATTGCTCGTACTGTAGCTGGGTTGATTGTGCTTCTGCGCATGCCAAGGCTTTCATTGTTGTTGCCCATAAACTCACATCTGCCGATATTCTTTTTATTTGCCATACTATGTTATTTTGGGCAAACCAAAAGTTGAACTTTATTTAATATTTTTAAATTCCCAGAAAAAGTATGTTTATATTTTGTGTAATGGTGTTGTTTAGAAGACGGGAACTATTTCTTTGGATTAAAAATTTTTCAAATTTGATTATCTGTGGCTGTAATTAGTTTACTGGGGCAGATGTGAGTGTTTATGGAATAGTAATAGGGTATATTTGTATCAGTCAGCCCCACCCCAGGAGCATGGAAAGAAAGAAGTCTCCTGGGCCTAGCAACAGCCTCCATGTTTCCAGAACATCTTCGTTCGCCTTCCCTAGTTTCTTGTCTCCTACTTTTGCCAACTCTGCTATAGACAGAGGAGCAGAGGTTGTTTCCACAGCTGAAAGTTAAGATACAGGAATTTTAGTCTAGCAATTGGGTAGAGAAGAAAACTTTCTTTTGCTTTTTTTTTTTTTTCTTGATTTTCCCCCTTATGTTAAGTTCTGTTGTATACGTTGTTTGCTGTCAGCTACATATAGTGAGCTGGACCGCAAAGCCAGCCTGGATGGTATGAGACTCTGTCTCAAAACAGCAACCAGATAAACAAGCACAACAAACAAAGGCCAGTGGAGAGGTAACCTAAGACAGTCTCTGCTGGGGACCATGCAAAGACAAAGCACTGTGACATTTGGAGGCTGTGGATGTGAAGGGGAGCAGGTAGCCATGAAGCTCTTCAAGCTGGCTGTCTTCCTTTGTTTTCTAGATTAGATGACCCCAAACACAATAGGCTAGGTGGCTCTCTCTGCAGGGTGATTAGAGTTATTTGGCTTCAAATCTAGGAGGTTCCCCACCTATTTTAAAACTTTATCTGACTGTGATTAAGCCAGTCAGTTAGTGTTTTGGTTTCATAGTTACTGGACAAAATGATCCTTTCTTTCTTCATTTTTTGTTTGTGTGCATATGGTGTGTGTGGAGGCCAGAGGTGTCCTTAGTTGCTACCTTCTTTATTTGTGTGTGTGTATGTGCATGCGAGTGGGTGGTGTGTATGTGGAGGCCAGAGGATGTCAGGTGTCCTGCTCTACCACTCTCCACCTTATTCCCTTGAGACCTGGTCTCTTAGTGAACCTGGAGTTAGACTGCTAGCCGGCAAACCCCAGCAGGGTTCTTGTGTGTGCCTCCTATGGTTCTGGGGTTAAAGGCTTACACATGATCATGTCCAGAAGTGTCAACCATTTGAGCTCAGGTCCTCATGTTTGTGTAACAAATACTCTTACCTTCAGCTCCTCTACTTGAGCTTTTGAGAGAGGGTCTCTCATAAACATGGAGTTCACTAATGGGTAGGCTGTCAGTGAGCCCTAGGAATCTGCTTGTCTTTGCTACTCTAGCACTGGGATTATAGACATCATCATTCATTATTTTTTTATGAGGGGTCAGGGGGTCTGAACTCAGGTCTCATTCTTGTGCAGCAAGAACTTTATCAAGTGAGCCATCTCCCCAGCCCCCTCTGGTTTTCATGCTCTCAGCTTGTCTTCTTTTCCCCCCTCATAGCCTGCCGTTGTTGTCTCCTTCCCTGCCTTGCTGTAATGGCCTCTACCTGCAGCTGAGTGGCAGGTGGTAGGGATGGATAGATGGGATGTATGTGGCTGAGGGAATATTTTCTCAATTCTGTTAGCATCAAAGAAATGACTTCCAAGCCAGTCCTTCCAGCCATGCATTTCACTGATCAGTCAAAATGAGAGGAAAAACACATTAGCAATGCCAGAGAGGGGATTTGGGGAAAATCAAGTCTGTGGAACTGAGTGATCTAAAGTCATAGCATTAAAAACAAATCTTGAAGTGTAGCTGGAGAATTTCCTAGTCTGTCTCCTGTGGCCAGGTCCCTTGATGTATATCTGCTTTGCTGCATGAATGGTATGCGCTCAGCCTGAACCTTAGGCTGAAGAGGGGACACTAGCCTGGGTTGCCTATCATTAGATATTCTGGGTATGACACAGGGAATCAACAATCCCAGGGGGTTATTTTTCTCTTGAAGCAGAGCTATGTTTAATTATATGTGTATGAGTATGTGCCTGACTGTATGTGTGTGCAGCATGTGCATACAGAGTGCCTGGGGAGGCTAGAAATGGTATTGGATCTCCTGATACAAGGTCAAGAGGTTATGTGCTGCCCAGTGTGGATACTGAAACTGGAGCTAGAGTTCCCTGCCAGAGCCTGAGGGCCTTTTAAGTGTGTTTCAGTTTTAAACCCTGTCACTCTCTGGTTCTACACATTTGCAAAGTCTTATAAAATATGAGTTCTCTTGAATTAAGTGTACCTTCATGATCATTATATTTCTCCTGCCTTGTGGCAGTCCAGAGTGACTTCCCTGGAGAATAGCCTCTTTGTCCTAGACTAGCAATCCCCTTCTTATTAAGGAAAAGAAACCTTCTGGTTGTGAAGACTAGAACCAAAATGAAGTTTGTCTCCTTTGGGAAAGAAAAACAAACCTAACAATGCCCCCCATTTCAGTTCTTCTAGCTCGTTAGAGAAGGTGTGAGCAGAGAGCAGAGCCTGGGCTCTTTGGCACTTGGTGGCTGCCTAGGTTCATGCTTTGACCTGAGTCTTTTATAGCGGAGTCTTTTGTAGCCTTGGGCAAGTTTCTTAATTTACCAAGATTTAATCAAATATATAATGAAATATTTTCTCATTAAAAAAGAGTTTGGTGGTGGAGGATGGGAGATTGCTCAGCAGTTAAGTGCACTCCTGATCTTGCAGAAAACCCAAGTTCAGTTCCCAGCATCCACATCAGGTAGCTCAGAACCTCCTGCAACTCCATTTTAAGGGTACCCTACACCCTCTTTTTGCTTCTGTAGGCACCTGTATGTGTGTGGAACACATAATCTCATGGAGGACCCCACACACATACACAGAAAAATAAATATACTTTTAATAGAAAAATGTCTATCTATAAAATACAGTTAAAAATCAACTTAACATTTATTGAGAAAATAATATGAACATGGTATTATAATAGATACTTAATATTTTCAAAATAAATATTAACTTCTCTTGTTTTTATTGTATTAAAATTGGGTAGATATCAGACAAATCAAAATTGAGACAAGGTCTGAAGGGGTAGCTCAATGGTACAGCACTTGGTTGGTTCAGCACTCTATAGTAACAGATTCCAAAATGGAGTAGGGTATAATCTGAAAACAGCTGACCAGTACGTAGGTCAAGAATATCAAGTGTGAGGAAGGTGTAGTGGCATCCACCTTTAATTCCAGCACTCAGGAGGCGGAGGCAGGCAGTTTGAGGTCAGCCAGGTCTATACACTGAGTTCCAGGATGGGGAGGGGGGTTAGGGAAGATGGGAGGGGAAGGGGGACTATGAGGTGTGTAAATGTGTGTGTGTGTGTGTGTGGGAGAGGTGTGTAAGAAGAGATGGCCCAGCGTTAGGAAACTTGCTGAGCAATCATGAGGACTCGAGTTCAGATCCCATCACCCGCATGACAAGCCAGGGACCCCACAGATAGATGTCTGTAACTCCAGTTCTGAGGGATCCAGTACCCTCTTCTGATAAATATACGTGTATAGACATGTCCACCTGCACACATGGAGAGGCATACATTCACGCAGACACATACACATGCGAGTAAATATTAATCTTACAAAGTGGCTGACACTGAGAGCTGTCACAGCTGAAGGATGCTAAGAAGACAAGAAAATCAAACACAGTGTTGTATCTTAGATTACATTCTGGGACAGAAAAAAGTGGATGGTTGGTGAAATCCAAATAAAGAATATAGCTTCCTACTGCTTTATCAGTGCTAATTTCTTAGTTTTTGTAATTGATTTATAGTTATGTAAGATATTACTATGAGGGGAATCAGGTGAAGGATATGTGATAACTCTGTACTTTCCCCCCCCTACTTTTCTGGACATCTGAAATTACTTCAGAATAAAAAGGTAAAGTACAGAAAGGACATGTCTAGGAGACCTATTTGGTAAAGAAGGAATTGACCACAACATGGCCCTGTCCCTAGTATAGCAAATGACGTCTGACTCCATCTCATTCACTATGGCAGAGTGAGGGCTTTTAGTAAAGGGCCATTACCAGCCTCTTTTGTGCCTGTGCATCTCCAGTATCCTTAGGAGATGGCTATTCTAGGCAGGTGATTGGTCAGATATCAATGCAGACATGTACCTCAGTCTGATCTGGTTTGAGTGTCGAACATCAGCTGGTGAGGAGGGCACTCATTTAGTATTAGAACTCTGAAGATCTGAGTGATCAGGGCACTTGTCTCAGTTCCTTGGTATAATTGAAATTCTGCCTGTTTTATCCCTCTATTTGAGCACCCAGTAACTATGGCAATATGTTTGCAGATTGCAGTTCCTACCCCCACACTCACTGTTTGATCATCCAGAAGAAAGATAAGTTCAAACCCAGCTTTGCAATAATTTATCATTTTCTTTCCTGTTGTAAGTGCCTTGCTCTTGCACAAAGAAGGTGTTTTGTTGCTTTTCTTGAGTGCAGAAACTACATTTGCTCTTCTTAAGACTGACGTGGCCATCTCTGTCACACTAATAGCAGGGTGTGTAGAAGAACGCCATTATTATCATTGGGAGAATGTGAGTCTTTTATCTTTTATTTTTCTTTGAAGTTAGCTGTCATGGGGGTATAGAATATATATTTCTGTTCTAGCTTGTAACTCCCTTACAAGTATTTACCAACAGCAGCTCATATTTTCTAAGTTAAAAAAAATCAATGCTAAAAATTGTTCTTTGTATTTTAACTGAGTAGCTGAGGTGTTCTGCTTTCTGCTATTGATTTTCAGATTTTATTGCCAGACCCTTGGGATGCATGTGGATTACTCAATACTATGACAAATGACTGGGCTTTGAATTATGTATTGTATTATGGTGGAGTTCATAAACTCTATTTCTGTATTGGTTATTTTAGGCATAAGACTACTGAGCTGTTATTTCTCTTTTCATTCCATGTGACTAAAAGGAAAATAAAGGTGGATACTGGTGAGAGAGAAATGTCTAGCTCAAGATGCACTTTCCTTCCTCCTCATACTGAATTCAGAACTTTAAGATGGACAGGATTGGGGTAGGGACTGGGGGAGTTGGAAATGCCTGCAGTAGAAGAGAGAATCCACTAAAAATAAGCCCTTTTGTTGTGTCTTTGTTCAAGCTAGAGCCCACTGGAGGAAGACTGACAAACCTGTCTCCTGGGCTTCTGAGGCCAGAGCCCTGAGATGGTTTTCTTTGCTATTGCCTCTCCCTCCACCCACAGACACTTGTGCTGATGGATATGCAAACCCTTTACAGACAGTTTGGCACTGCTTGGCTTGCAGAGATCATCTGTCTCTTTTGAATGAGCAACTTTATGTTTGCAGCTCCTTTTCCCAGCACAGAGAAAAATTGCTTCTGCTGCCTCCTGCCTTCTGATGAAAATGTTTACTTTCCCCAGGGAGAGGCACTGTTCTTTGGTGTTAATGTCTACTAGCACTCCCTGTTCCTTGTGGGTGCGGAGCCTGAGCTCAAGGGTGGACAGGAAGAGGTGGCCGTTGGAGCATGCACAATCGCCACTGGGCAGCCATCTGCTAATGCTGCAACTTCTAGCCTGCCTCAGAGCAGGCTGTCGGGAGGGAGAGGCCATACTCCAGGGCCTGCATGCATTATGCACAACCCATTCCCTAAATGAGCTTCTTAAGTGTATGTAACTCCTGTCTACCCTGTTTTGGTATGACCTGCCTCAGGGCACCGTTCAGAATCTCCCCTAATTATACTTCTGGTGCTGAACATTTAGAGTTTCTGGTAATAGCTGATTTTGGGAGGGTGAGGTAGGGAGGGGAGTATATTTCTAAAATTGCAGTGAGGGATTGATTTATAGTTATGGGAAGATTTGCTTCTTAGAGGGAAATTATCACGTTGCAATGATACAGTCTCACAGCAGTGGTATTTTTCCTCCATCCAAAGCCACAGCTGCCCTACCCCCACCTAGACAGTTCCTTTCAGAATGGATTCCCTGCCTTTTGTATAGGCTCCTCTAACAGAATATAACGTGTTCTTCCCATTGCAGACCACCACTTTGTTCTTATCTCCTAGCCTTCTCTTCCTGAAATGGAGGAACCTTTCAAATGTTGTTTAGTAAAAGGAAACTCAGAACATGACTCAGTCCTCACCCACACGGCGGTGATGGCTGCCATGCAAGCATGCTGTGTATGAAGAACAAGTCCTACCTTTCATCTCCATGTTGTGCTCTTTATTGCATATGCCTCTTGGATGGAGTCTGGGGGATCCAGCTTTTTGTTTCCTTTACTCGACTCTCAAGCAGGTTCTCTTCAGTCAGGGTTGATTTCTTTTTTTTTTTTTTTTTGGTTTTTCGAGACAGGGTTTCTCTGTATAGCCCTGGCTGTCCTGGAACTCACTCTGTAGACCAGGCTGGCCTCAAACTCAGAAATCCGCCTGCCTCTGCCTCCCAAGTGCTGGGATTAAAGGCGTGCGCCACCAACGCCCGGCCAGGGTTGATTTCCAGTAGTAAGACAGTTTCCTATATCTTCCGGACATCATTGGTGGACGTACTTTAACAGCTGAAGTCTGGAGGGTTTGCATCCTTGTCACATGTTGTGGTAAGTGCAGTGACCCACTTGGGAACCTGTTCAAACAAAATGTGACAGTCTTACCATCAGCCACTCCCAGGGCCTGATTTCCAGTGTCCTTGTTCTTCTCTCAGGTTGACATGGTAAGGTCTTGAGGCCTTGTGTTGGGTGTGTGATGTTGCTGATACTGGTTTTTCCTTGTATGTGAGTTCCTTTGCTGTAGGACCAGGTGTGGGATTTTTCAGCCGAGCCACTGGCAAGCTCCTGTTCAAACCAAATGTATGTGGTTGGGTCAGCACAGTGAACATACCAAACTGAGTTTTTCTCCTTTACACTGGCTTCTGTAGAATTTCTTCCCATTTCTGGCCTCAGGTTCTGGAGCCTTGCTAGCCCTGCAGTAAGTCTCATTTGGTAATGACAGTATTTGTTGTGGGGATGCAGTTATTGAATGTCCTTTGAAATTAACTTTCCAGATATTCATAAGTGCTCATGGGAGACTCTTCCCTTCCCTGATAAATACCTATGCTCCCTCCTATATGAATTACTGTTCTTCATTCTAAATATGGTTGGCAGTGACTTGGGGGATGGGTGTGGGAATTTGCTTTCCTCTGCACCAGGAGTGAAGTATGTTTGATTTCATTTTCACACTCTGCCTCTGAGTGGAACACAGTCCTCTGTGTCCATATTTAGTACTGCTGTGTTGCTGGACTCTCCTAGCAAAAATCAGGCTAATGTCTCCAATGACAACATTAGGCAGCAAAATGAGGTTCTAAATTGTAGGTACTATATACCAAGGCTCTCTCCAAGGCATTGCCTTGTTCTGGTTTTTATTATTCAGATTCATTCTCTCAATGATTCTCTGCAGACTGACTGGCACACTGGTTCATTGTAGTGCATTATACTAGCTGAAAGGCAAGATCACCTTTTAAGAAGGAGAAAGAAAAAGGCAAAAGATGAATGCTGTGGTGCACAGAGTTAGCATTAATCTAGTCTAAGCTTCTAGTGGATTGTTGTGATGTCTAGGAGACAGAACAGAAGGGCCCAATCCTAGACTGTGGGCAGAGAGGTGTTGAGTGGGGCAACAGCATTGCACCATTGATGCTTGCCATCTGTGTGTCGCACCTTCTTCCTATCTTTGTGTATTTGCCGCTAGGGTATATGATTAGCTGAGTGCAGCGCATCAGCAGTCAAAGCCACAGGTCTGAGGAGCTTGCCCATCAGAAGCTATAGTCTTGGAGATTCACAAGTTGCTTTTGTCTTAGCTCTTAGGGGAGTGTGGGGATGGCGGAGGGGTAAGGAGGGAACGGTGTGAGGGGGCTGTGGTGGGGCCGAGTCTTAAGGATTCTCAAATTTTATATGTGAAGTAGGAGCCTCTTGGCAGTTGGATACCTAGAGAGTTGAAAACTTGGCTCTTATATGTTTGTTTCTTAAAATGAATCTCTTCCACCCCCAGTGAGGAAAAAGTAGTAAGCATTCAAAGCAGAAAACTTAGAAAACAGAAAAACACAAAGAGAAACTTAACAAAACAACAGCGAAGTTGCCCAAGTTCTACTGTACAGCTGTAAAATGAACACTCTCTCACTGTTGCTCCAGTGTGTTACCAAAGTGCTTCCATCCTGAGCTTACTGTTGTAAAGCTGCTGCCTTCCTTTCATGGATGAAGAGCAGTACAAAGATATGAGGCTGCCAGAGGATCATT
>NW_021604593.1:1844590-1860107 GCF_004785775.1 Grammomys surdaster
AAAAAAAAAAAAAAAAAAAAAAAAAAAGAAGAAAGAAAGAAAGAGGAAAAAGAAAAGAAAGAAAGAAATGAAAGAAAGCAAAGAAGAAAGAAAAGAAGAAGAAAGGGGGGGGCTGGGACCGGAACTTAGCTGAGTGCTTACCTCATAATGCACAGCCCTGGGTTTAATCATTAACACTACATAAACTGGGCATGGTAATGCATGCCTGTCATCTCAGCACCAACCAGGAGATTCTATTTCTAAATGAATGAATGAATGAACAAATAACAAAACAATAGCTGGTAAGAATGCTTAGTAGGTTAATGTTCTTGGTGACAAGCCTGATAATCTGAGTTCAGTTCTTGGGACCCATATGGTAGAAGGAGAGAACCAACTCCTGCAAGTTGTCCTCTAAACCAGGTCATGGACTAGTAGCCCCACATAAATAAATAAATGTAAGACTATGAGAGAGAGGGTTTTTTGTTTGTCTGTTTGTTTTGAGACGGGCTTTCTATGTGTAGCCCTGCCTGTCCTGAAACTCACTCTGTAGACCAGGCTGTCCTCTAACTCAGAGATCCACCTCCCTTTACCTCCCAAGTGCTGGGATTAAAGGCGTGCGCCACCACTACACAGCAAGAGAGATTATTTATTATTTTTATTTGTGTGTCTGTGTGTCTGTGTGTTTGTGTGCATATGCACGTGCGTGCTCAAATGCACATACCATCTGCATGTGGTTATCTGAGGCTGTCAGATAGACAGCAGTGGGTGTCAGACTTTCTGGAGCTGGAGCTACAGGTGTAGTAATGACATGAATGCTGGGACTCAAACTCCAGAGCTAGCAGCAGAAGTCGTCCATTGCCACAGCTAAGCCATCTCCATTCCTGAGGCAGAGTCTTGAAGTTAGAGCCTCTGGTGTATGACCTGGTGAGCTTGGTGGTGGTGAGCATTTTCTGGGTGTCGTAAGAACATGGCACTTAATTCAACATAAATTATACTGAATTGATTATTGATTTTTGATTGTAGGTAGCTTCCAGCTTTTCACCTTGTAAATAATTCTTCAGTGAACATTCTTGTATATTTTTTCATTTATTCTCTAAGCTCTTAGAAAGGGTATATGAAAGTAGAAGCTCTTGTATTTTCCTATTTTTTTTTGGGGGGAGGGAGACCTGATATCTCAGCTGGGTAACATCTTTTCAGGGCTGCCATGTATCAGGCACACACGAGGTTTTAAGTATTTCTCAGCCTGTTTTGCATCACACGTCAGACTCCTTGGGACACAGTTTCTTTATGGTTCCTGGATTGTTCTGGTTTGACTGAGAAACAGCTAGCTTCCAATGAGTCAGGGCAGCAAGTGCAAAAACATATCCTTACCGTCTTGTGTCAAGATTGTAATGTCTCCAGGGACAGAGACATTGTCATCAACCTATTTGTCTATAAAGGTTTATTGAGTAACTGATCATGTGTCTCACCCAGTACAGACAGAGGGGAGATACAGACAAGGCCCCTGGCACATACAACTTTAGATGTCTGGATAACAGAGTTGACATGAAGAGTTCTCATTCGTGAGCACTCACTATGTGGCAAGAACACAGAGGTTGTGATTGAGGGGAGGGAGGATGATGGCACAGAGAAGGCTGCTTTTCTCTTTCTCCCCATCTTCCCTCCCTTCTCCTTCTCTGCTCCCTACCTCCGTCCAGTTTTAGCTAAAGATCACTAGCCATGTAGGGTACTAAGTGACATATAGACACAAATGCTATAGGGTTGATTATAGGCATTGTAGTACTAAGGCTGTTTTGGAAAAGAAGCTCATTGTACTAGATAAATTTCAGAGAGAAGATAGGACAATAGTTGTGGCCTAAAAATAGCCAGAATTTGATGAAGTGGAGTGGAGAGGGTTTTCCATGTGAGTGATGGCAATAATGATTGTTTAATAATGACTGCCAGCTGTAGAGCAGTATGGGCGCAGAGTGAGGGTGCAGAGTTATGAGGGACCAGGGAAAGTTAAAGATGCATATCGGAAGCACTAAGACTTAACAGAATCCATAGCTATAGTAGACATATAGTGAAAGGAAAGCTCCAACTTTGCCTTTGATTAAAGAAAGCTTCAGCTTCTCTCAGACCCACAGTGCCTCCAGGCCCAACCTTGGACTTTCTCTACCTTATCTGTTCATACTGTGTCCTTGGTGAGCTTAGCTAGCCTAATGGCTTTATGTCTATATGCTGACTCCCAATTCATTCATTTATTTATTTTTTCAAAACTATTCATTTATTTTTTTTAAATTAAATCATAATTTTTACTTATTCACACAGGGGTTATAAACACAAAAAGGCAGGATGTGGGGAAGGGAATGACACTGGAGTGTGGGTGTTCAGGGGGAATACAGATATCTTCAGAACCAGGTATCGGCTAGTTGAAGGTTCAGGGGACAATTCACTATGACTCTGCCTATGACTCGCTTGTCCCCATCTAAGTTGGTATTGTCTGCCCAGGCTACCTATTTACAAGGTCTATGACTACTCAGGCTGGTAAATTGTCACAAAAGCTGCCAGTTTACAATAGCTTATAGCCATCTGTTTTAATGTTTTTCCACAGAGACCCAAGGCTTGGTGTTATTATACATGTATGATAGGTCTATTGATGATTTTAGGCCTATGGCTGATTTTAGGCCTACAGTGTATAAGCAGGGCTGCCGCTGACATCTCCTCCCTTCTCTAAGTATAGAAGGGCTGTGGCAATTCTAATCTTGTGAAGGCCTGACCTCTAGTAATTGAAGGGGACCTTGTAGTGGCTTCGGTCCCCATGTTATTGTCCAGTGAGGCATGAGGGCCATACCCGTCCCGATGTCTTTTTCCTGGAGAGGGAATACTTTTGACATCAACCTCTATGCAGTCAGGCTTGTCCCTCAGGGAACCCAGAGAGATATTTTTATCTTTTATTTATATTCCCTTGCAGTGCTTAGCCTCGCAGCCTAAGCAAGAATTCAGATCGCCTGTCAGAGGGGGTTCTGGGTGGCCCCTCTCTGCTTGGTCTAGGGGCAGAAGTCCCCTCTTTTAGGTTGGGTGGAGATGGGTTTTGGGAACACCCTGTATAAAGTAACAACCTCATCTTTAGTCTTGTGGTCCTCCATAGCTAACTTATGACAATGTATCTGAATAGGTTTTGCTACCAAATTATTTATCTGTTGTTTCACAAAGTTAGTCAGCCTATTTGAGGCTCAGGGTCCAGAAGAAATAAGCAAAAATAACCCAATTAATGGTCCCAAAATGGGAGGAAGTAGGGTTGACAACCATGGAGAGGTTGAAAGCCAATTCTTGTACCAGCTCTCATCTTTCTCTTTCTCTCTCTCTGTCTTTTCTCAGGGCTTTCTCTGACCTTTTTCATGCTCTCTTTAACCATCCCTGTCTTGTCTATGTAAAGGCAATATTCTTCTTTAAGGGCTGTACACAGTCAAGAGCTGTACACAATCTTTTCTATTGTAAAAAAGTAAATCAAGTCCAATAAAGTCCTTTGAAATTTTTGAAGGTCTCTTCAGACAGCAAAACGAGGGATTTCTTCATATTAGTGATGTCAATCTCTAGCCGTTTGATATGCTTGTCAATGGCCCATTGAAGGTCTGAGTAGTGTAAGTTCCAAGGCCAGCATCTGGATTAGAACTTCTAACAGCAGACATCACGGGTGATTCATTTTTACCTGGAAAGGAAAAAGAAGGGAGTTCTCAGGGAGATTTCTCTTCCCTGGATGTCAATTGTTATTTATCTTATTTATGGTTGGGCCTGGCTTTGTGGGGGTATCTATTTATTTCATTAGTCTTTTTGGTAGCCATTTAGCTGTGCCTTCTGTGGTATCAAAGAGGCGTGTCAATCCTCGGCCCCATAATAGAACTTGGTCCAGGCCATTCCCTTTAAGGGTAAGAGGGTCCTTCCACATAGCTGTGGCATAGTTTTTATTGGTCTCAGTGATGCCAGAAGCAGTCAGCAGTAGATTTGCCATGAGCTTTCAGTTTTAGAGAGTTAAAAGTGAACAAGGCATGATGGAGAGTATTTCAGGGGGACTCCTTGGGGGGGGGTACCGTTCCCCCCTCTTTTGTTTTTAAAGCTAATTTTTCAGAGTTCTTGTAAAATCAGGGCAGATGGGCCAGCAGCCGCTCCTTCCACACTCAGAGAGTCATGAAGACACTATTTAAAGAAATATAAATCTATATTGATAATCTCTTTTATCAAAGGTCTGTTATAGAACAGCCAACAACTAATCAGACTATATAATATATAGATTAATAATAGCTTCTTCTACTTTTTGTGAGATTACTCCTCTTTTGTCAATTAATTGTTGAGGGAAATTAGGATTTACATCTCTCTTGAGAATATTAAACAGAGACTTAAATTCTTTTGTGGAGAGCTTAAAATTAGATCTTAGCCAATTAGCATCTCCTAGAAACTTTTGAAAATAATTTGAAATAAGTAAACTCTCTTTTTTTTTTTTCCAGACCCGTTATCTGAGATACTGCCTGGGTTAGAGCTCCTGGGAGGCCCACTTCCTCTGGGTTTTGTGAGGTTGGGTACAGAGCTACCACCTGGGATCTGTTCTGTACTCGGGCCCAGACCAGAAGTCCCCCAATTCATTTATTTATCTTCAAATCTATGCCTGACTTCTCTGAACTTGAGATTTCTCTGCCTACTAGACAATTTCTACTTGAATGAGTGATTAAAATTTAGTGTTTTTATAGCTGAATTCTGGTAACTTTCCCCACTTCAGTTAATGGCAACTCTCTGTTCTGTCAATTATTCACATTAGATGATTTGCAGCCATTCTCTGTTTTTTCTCTAACTTCTGACAGCAAATCCTGAAAACTATCTTCAAAATACATCCTAAATTTGACTGATTCTCATCATTCTAAATAGCTACCGTCATCTCTTACCTGCTTATTATGGTTACTCCAGTCTGGTGCTCCTCCTTCCCTTATTGCCAACAATCAATTCTCAGCACAGTAGCCAGTGATCCTGTTGCTAAATCTTCCTGTGCTGAAAAATACCCTTTGATGCTCCTTCTTACATAAAGAGCCAGCCCTTCCCTGGCCTACACAGCCCAATGATGTGTGCTCTACCTCACCATTGCCTCTGCTACTTAATGCCCTTCCATTCCCTGTCCTCTTAGTTACCTTGGCCCTCTCTTGTCTCTTGAGTAAACCCAGCCCACAAATCTTGAGATCCTTCCCTATATCCCCTGTGTCTGGTTCCCTCATCTCCTTTAGGTCTTCACTCAGAAAAGACATCCCCTAGTAGCAGAAACTGGATTGAGTTTCAGAACAAAGTAACCAAGGTAGTCGTATCAATCCATTTTCTGTTACTATGGCAAAATACCTAAAGCTTGGACTGGCAAGATGGCTCACTGAGTAAAGAAATGTGCCACTAAGCTGATGGCTTGAGTTTGATTTCCAGGACTCACACGATAGAGAGAGAGGATTGATTCCTGCAGGTTGTCTTGTGACCTCCCCATACATACTGCAGCATGCACACACTTCCTCAATAAGAAAATGTAACAGAAAGGAAGTCTTTTAAAAGAAGCTTATTTTTAAGAAAGAAATTTAACCAGGCATGGTTGTAAATGCCTATAATCATAGCACGTTATAGGTAGAGGTAAGAGACTGGGAGTTTAAAGTAATCTTTGCTTGGTCTACAATGTAAATTTGAGGCCACTCTGGGATACATGAGACCTTGTATTAAGATATGAAAACTAAAAAAAATTAAAAACCAAAAAACAGTTCAGGTTTGTAGTTTTGGAAGTTCAAGGTCATTGTTTTGACATCAGCTCTGTTCTGGCAAAGGCCTCCTGAAGAATTGAAGCAACTGTGAGTGGGAGAGGCCCTCTGGCAAGACAGGAGATCAGGGAACAGAAAGGGGCACCCTGTATTTTTACAGCAATCATCTAATAGGGTCCCAAGAGAACAATGTTAACTCCCTCCTCTGTCCGCCCTCCAAATTATGATAGCTGCCTCTTAGAGAGCTCACCGTCTCTTAGCGCTCCTACTGGGGACCAGGCTGACAACTTATCCCTAGCTTTTTGGGAACTTTTTAAAATAAATAAATAAATAAAGTCTTGTTATGTAGCTAAGGCTGGTCTAAAATTTACTATGTAGTCTAGGTTGGCCTCAGATTTGTGATCCTCCTGCCTCTGCTTCTCTGGCTCCTGAATTCTGGAAATAAAGGCCACATATCACTACCACCCCACCAGGGACACTAAGAGTGCTTAAACCATATCCAGTATTGGATCATAGTCCAAAGTATAAAATAAATGTTTATAATCCAAACTCCAATAAATAATTGAATAAATAAGTGAAGGATAAAAGACCCTTTAAGTGTAAATCCAATAGTCTATGATACATCACCTTCCAGGAGGTTGGAGCTTTGAATCTTCTTGAGTCAGCTGGACTAATGACTCACTTTACAAACAGGTTTGAGGAATGGAAATAATAGTGACTCTCAACCTTAGAAACTTGGTAACTACTATTTGTATCAAGAATACCAAAGAGACCATGGCAGCAGCCACAGTGTTGTCAGGCAGGTCTGCAGGCCTGCGGAGCACTGTTATGAGAGAATAAGGACACGTGACTTCTATGACATGCTCTTTCAAACCCAGGAACAGAAATCAGGGATGAGTATTAGACACACCAGAGTCGTTCAGTAGTTTCAAAAAATTAAAATTAATTATATGTACGGTGTTTTGTCTTCATGTATGTCTGTGCACCATGTTTGTCATATTCCTGCAGAGGCCAGAAGAGGCCATTGGCTCTCCTAGGACTGGAGTTACAGGAGTTGTAAGTCACCATGTGGGTACTTGGAATTGAATCTGGGTCCTCAGGAAGAGCAGCCATCCTCTTAACCACTGAGCCAGCTCTCTAGCCCCTTAGAAGTTAGTTTTGTCAACTTGACACAATCTAGAAGTAGCTAAGAGAGTCTCAATTAGGAATTGTTTACTTCAGGCTGGATTGTGGGCATGACCATGGAGAAATTTCTTGGGTTTCTCATTGATGTGGGATGACCCATTCCTTGGTTTTGGGTCCAGGACTGAATAAGAGCTGAGAAAGCTGAGTGAAGAGTAAGTGAAAGTGAGGACATGCCCACTCGTGGGCGTGGTTGAGGAGGTTTTATTGTAGGTATGAGGGAGAACACAGCCAGAGGCATCTGGAAGAGTCCAGGCTGAACTTGGCCACCGAATAGACCAGGCCGTGGGGAGGGATGGGGGTTTAGGGAGCAAGAGAGGAAGCGAAGTGATAAGGAGGGGGAAGGGCAAACAGACAAGGAGAAGAAAGCAGAACCAAGGGGAACAAAGAGAGCTCTGATAGCTGCCAGGCAGAACTGCTGCATCATATAGGAATCAGAGAAGCTGGAGGAAGGGACATGAGGCTCGGGGGGGGGGGGTTTGGGGGGTGAGGAGTAGAGTAGAGACGGGTGAGTAGGGGGCTAGGGGTGAGAAGTGTTTGCTGAGTGAAGCTGGGACTCTGTCACAGTACTTGCAGTTGCTCAGTGAGCCTGGTGGCCAGCATCCACTCTGATATGTTAATAGAAACCTCAGCCGTCTGCCCCAGGTTTCTTTAGGACCTGACACTGAACAGACATACAATCATCTCTCTGCTCTTGATTGTGGTCAAGTTCTTGACTGTTTTCAAGTTGCTACTTTGACTTCCCCACAGTGATACAGTGTGTTAGGGTTTTTTGGAGCAATCGAGGGCCAAGGAATGCCACAAAGTGACATCATACAACAGACCTCACATGAGAGATTATTGAGGAGGGGTGTATAC
Organism: Grammomys surdaster; assembly: GCF_004785775.1. Lineage (NCBI taxonomy): Eukaryota > Metazoa > Chordata > Mammalia > Rodentia > Muridae > Grammomys > Grammomys surdaster. The sequence continues at coordinate 1,852,366 of NW_021604593.1, forward strand.
AAAGGCTGCCTCTGCGTGAGGAAAAAGAAGAAGGAGAGTAGGCTGTGAAGGCCTATGCTTTATTAAAGGGACATAGCACATGCACATAGGGAGAAAACTAGACTACTCACTGTGACAGTGGACATGTGTCATGTTTGCTGGCTGGTGATGGTGTGGCTGCTGAAGCTGAGTCGCTGATGGTGGACTGGAGACACATTTGTTTCTCGAGTGGTTTACCAACATACTGTGAACTAAAGTCAACTCTTCCCCCCGAAATTGGGTCAAGGTGAGTTGTGTTGTTTTTGTTTGTTTTGGTTTTTGTATCATCCCCAACTTGGGGAAGAGAAATACTAGCTCACAAACTCCTGACCAGCTAGCAGGAAGGCAATGGTAGACCTTGAGTACCACAAAGAATGGAAGCATTACAGACAAGTAGGGCACTGGGGCTGAGGTGGGATGTCAAGAGTTAGGGTTTTGTTGCAGTCCAAGAAATGTAGTGCCCCTATAAAATGTGTCCTGGATGCCTTAAAGCAGTAGGGAGTTGTGACAATGCTAGACTTGGGACAGTTGGTGAATGGGAGGTAAGGTTATTTGATGAGGTTATGGGAGAGGCTTAGGGACTGGTATGAGTTAGTCCCAGGATGAACACAAAGTAGCCAGGTTGGGTGACATTAAGAAGCTGGTAGGCTGATGTCAGAGTCTGAGGGAGAAGGTGAAATGATAGGTTTGAATTATTTAGGAGAGGGGATGTTAAAGAGGTTATAACTTTGGAGGTAACATCTATGTCCAATTAAGTAGAGTGAAGCACAGCTGCCAGGGTGAAGCCTCAATCTTCTGGAATTGGGGACGAGGTGACTGATCTAGGTGTCCTCTGAAACTTAAGGGATCGGGGTTGTTGGGGTTGATGTGTAGGAAAGGAAGTTGTCTTGAGGCAGAGGAGTGAAGGTGGGATAGGTGGATCAATGGAGGGAGGCCCTTAAGCTTAGCAGTTGTCAGGGTTACAAGAATTACTTTGAAGGGGCCCTACCAGTTAAGGGAAAGGAATGAAGAGTGATGATCTGAAGGGGAGAGAAGGTGCTGATCACCAGTGTTGATTGGGGATAGACAGGAGTTGGCATATGGTCGAGGTTGGTAGTGGTCAGTACATTTCCATAGGAGGAGCAGAAATGACCAAGTAAGAGGGTGAGTGGGTGATCAGGGAGAAGCGAGGGTTTGGATAAAAGACCAGGGGTCAGAACTGAACAACTATATCTGAGCTCAAATGGCAAGATGAAAAGAGGTTGCTTGCTGAGAGCCTGTAGCCCGAGAAGGAAGGGCTAGTCAATGGTAGGAGCTTTATCCACCTGAGGTGAAGTTTTCGTGAGAGTTTCACAAGAGTATTTTTTAAGGAGTGGTTAGTTTGCACTATCTTGCCTGAGGACTAGGGATGGTATGGAATATGGAAATGCCAAAGGATGTTGAGGTTTTTGGATAGGGTTTGGGAAATATGGGAGATCAATTCAGGACCATTGTCCAACTGGAGGGAGGTGGGAAATGATTTCCCAGAGGAGGAGATCAGAGACTGAGCCTTCTTGTTGGTGGTGAGGAATGCCTCTGCCCACCGTGAGAAGGTATCTTCCAAGACCAGGAGGAACCTAATGTGTTTGATAGTGGGTATATGGATAAGGTCAAGTTGCTAGTAGGTTCTGAGAGAGAGCCTCTGACCTGGTGAGTAGGAAAAGGGGGCCTGTGATAACTGGGTTTGGGGTCTGACATTTGGCAGATTGTATGAGAGACACTAATTGCCCTTAAGAAATGCAAATCCTCAGGGGTGGCCTGCAGATGGGTCTTAAAGAAGTAAGACAGGCTTGGCTATTAGGTCTAAAGGGCTGGAGTAGATAGGTCAGAAATCAGAAGGTGATAGGGGATATGTGGGTTATAACACAAGGATGTCCTGTGGTGGGTGAAATGGATCCAGGCCTCCAAGGGCTGCAGCTCTAGCCACCTCATTGGCTCAGTTATTTCCCTTAGAGATGATGGAGTTCTCAGTCCTGTGGGACTGGCAGAGCACAGTTTCTGTAGCGTTGGGGAGATGGGAGGCCATGATTTGGTCTTAGTTTGTTACTGATCTTCCTTTTGTTGTAAGTAGTCTGTGCTCTTTCCAGATGGCAGTGTGGGACAGGAGGATGTGAAAGACATGTCTAGAGATTGTCCATGTGCCATTTGAAAGGCATAGAGAACTATTAGTTCATCCCGTTAAGTGGTGTGGGCAGGAGGCCTGTACCTCAGCCACCTCAGTCTCTGCACTATGGTCTAGCCTGCTTTTTGAGCCCCATTGTGTAAAAAGGAGCTGCCATCTATATACCAGGTATAGATGGCCTGGGCAGTGTGCCCTCTTGTGTGTTCTAGGGATGGGGCAGTAGTTCCTTTAAGATTTCAATGCAAGAATGAGATGGGGAGTGGTCTGGTTTTGGTCAGGGAAGGAAAAATTTAGATGTTGAGGTGGGGGCCATCATTGGAAAGTAAGTGTGGCATTTTCTTCTAGTGACAACTGAGGAGAGAGAGAACCCAAGAGAGCAGTGGAGTTTGTAAGTCTTTATACAGTAGGAGGTGAGACAGGTTTTGAGAGTGGTAGGTGACCTATTTGGATCACGAATAAGGGGCTCAGCAGCTGTTAAAGTACATATGCGGTAAGGTCTAATTGTTTTTGACACATGTGCCATGGATTCAAAGGAAGATCCCAGTTGGTGGCCTAGGACCCTGCCTTAGTGTCTCATTGCTGTGAAGAGACATCATAACCAAGGCAACTCTTATAAAGGACAATGTTTAATTTGGCCTGGTTTTCAGTTTCAGAGGTTCAGTTCATTATCATGGTGGGAAGCATGGCAATGTCCAGGTAGACATAGTACTGGAAGAGCTGAGAGTTCTACATCTTCATCCAAAAGCATCCAGAAGACCTGAATCACACTGGCTAGACTTAAGCATGTATATGAGACCTCAAAGTCCTGCCTTCACAGTGACACTCTTCCTCTAACAAGGCTACACCTCCTCCTCAAAGGCCACACCTCCTAATAATAATACCACTTCCTATGGGCCAAGTATATTCAAACAACCATAGAGCCTGAGGGTATATTCCTCTTTTTCTGTTATATAAAAAGGAGAAAGGGTGGGTTAGATGTGGGTGGTGTAGTGTTGGGCCTAGACAAGGACCTGTTGGAGCTTCTGAAATTGCTTGGTAATGAGTGGGAGAAGAGGCTTTCTTACATAGGAGGCAGGCAAGGAGTGAATAGGAGAGGATCCAAGAATATTAGAAGGAATGATACAATTTCCTTTTAGGTAGAGGGGACTGCCAGGGACTGGATTAGGTGTTTTCTATGGCTTTGTGGGTTGTGGTAATGGTTAGTGCATCCCTGAGGGATGAGTGAAAAAGGAGTTTGTAAGAGTTAGCTATGACAAGATAGATGGAGACCACGGCAGAATTGATGAACCAGCGATCTTGAACCAGGTGGTAGGTCCCGTTGAGCTTGTTAACTGCAAGAATAGGGTTACTAAAGGGCGAAGATGTTGTCAAAGTTGTTTTTTCTTAGGATCAGAGGTAATAGGCTTAAGTTCTCTGAGGCTCAGGAGGAAGAGTGAGTACTGGATTGGGTGATGTGTCAGGGAAGGTCCTGTAATTTGATGGCAGGGGAATGGCATTTGGCAGCAGGGATTTTGGGTATCCAAGACTTGGGGATCTACCTGGAAGACTGGCAAAGAAAATGGTGTGTGGGAGTCAGTATGTTGGGTGGATAAGAGGGAGGAGAAGGGCAGCTGGTGAGCTTAGGGATCAGGCTAATGTGGAGAGCAAAGGAAATAGAGGCTCCTACTTTGGCTTGAAGATCCTTTCCCAATAAAGGGCTGGGACACATGGGTGACAGGAATACCCCTAAAAATGGAACTGAGTGGTAGGATCTGGTGAGATTGGTAAGGCTTTCCCCTACCCCAGTGATAGGGAAATGAGGAGGAGAAGTGGGTCCCCAAGACTCTGTCAGGACCAAGTAAGTGGCCCCGTGTCAAAAGGAGGGATGGGTTGCCTTGATGCTGTAATGACTGCCTGGGGCTCCCTGTTAGAGATGACAGTGGTTGGGCCAAGGGATCCTGTGCCTCTTTAAATGTCTGTGGCCAGGCCTAAGAGGTTGGCTGGAGGGTGATCTGGTTCTGTTATTTCCCCACACCAGGAGGGTAGTGGTAGTGGTGATGGCAGTCAACAGTCCATTATCCCTCTTGATGGCACTTTGGACAAGGCTGGGATAGCTTACGGGACTAGGTTAGGCCTGGGGCTTATGACTCTCCTGACTACATTTAAAGCAGGAACCCAATGGTCCTTAAGCTTTAGGTGGCAAGGGACTCCAGGCCCTCCCTGAAGTTGGTTGACTGGCCTTGGCCAGCATTTGTTATTTCTATTTACAGGCTTCTTCATTTTTCCAGTGGTACACCTTGAAGGCCCGCACCAAGACTTGTGCCTGTGGAGTTAGGGGTCTGTTCTCCAAGTGCTTACACTTGACCCTAATGTTGGGGAAACTTTGGGAAAAGAAATAGGTTATGAGTTGTTTATCCTCTAGATTTTGTGAGTATAGATTGGTGTACTGTAAAGAGGGCCTTTGTGAAGCATTCTAGGAATTGAGATGGGTTTTCATGTTTGTCCTGGATGACCTCTTGGAGTTTCTCATAGTTTACTGGTTTAATGGTAGCCTTATGAAGGCTGGCCAGGAGGCACATTATGAACTGATCTCTAGATAGAATGTTTGTTTGTTTGTTTGTTATTGTTTGTTTTCCTTGAGATAGAGTTTCTCTGTCTAAGATAGAGTAGTCTTGTCTGTCCTGGAACTCATTCTGTAGACCAAGCCAGCTTGAGTGCTGGGATTTAATGCATAGCATGCACCATCATTTCCCAGTGGGTCAGGATGTTTTATCACAACAACGAAAATGAAACTAGATCAAGAGTCATGCTACAAAACAGCCCTTATTCCTCAATCCTAGTCATAATCAACAAGCAAAGGCTGAGAAGTTGTCATATACCAAGGGAGCCGTTAACAGCCAAGTGTGCTGTGCATCTGAGCTGAAGACTAGGACAGAACAAGGCTAAAAGTCTAGTTAATAGTGGTGTGCTGGTGTGCTGGCTCAGTTCTGACGTGGAGCATAAGAAGCTGAGGTGGAACAGGATGTTGGGTCTCAAGCCCCAGACAAGTTTCACTTAGTACCTGTGGCTCCTCTCAGCTCCTCTCACCACACCTCCTACCTTAAACTTCTCTAGCCCAAGAGCTTTGCTCCTCTTCCCCCAGGTTTTCATTCTCATATAAACTTGTCATTTCTGCCATGAGTTTTCTTGGTGCCTCTTAGGGTAGGGCATGTCAATCTTTTATTTCATGAGCAGTACCCCTGAGCTATCTTGTTGTGTTCTTAGCCTCATCCTCTTTGTGTGTGTGTGTGTGTGTGTATGTGTGTGTGTGTGTGAGAGAGAGAGAGAGAGAGAGAGAGAGACAGAGACAGACAGAGAGACAGAGAGACAGACAGAGAGACAGAGACAGACAAACACACAGAGAGAAACAGAATGAGAATGTTTTGTTTTGGAGACAAGAGAGTCACTCTGTAGCCCTGACTGACCTGGAATATGACATGCACACGAGGCCAGTCTTGATCTTGTCATGATCCTCCCTCTTTGCTTCCCAAGTGTTTAGATTATAGGCATGTGTCACAATGCCCAGCTTTCCAGCCTACTCTTTTTTAAAAAAATGCTTTTGTTTTTGTTTTTAGAGATTGGGTTCTAAGCTCAAACAGATCTTGCATTTGAGACCCTAGCAACTGGGGTCATAGCTTGTATTTGTCTCTTCTTGACATCTAGGCCTCCTGTTGAGTTGTTTTGCTCCTTAACCCTGAAGATTTAACACTGTGTATTTTACTTTAGCTACTTATCCTCTGTTTCCACATTAGAATGTCATCTCTGAGGGGACATTTCATCTTTTCTTGTTCAGACAGTAGGACTGTACTTGGCTTTTAGCATATGTTCAATAAAGACCTGTTCACCAATGAAAGAGTGTTATCCTCTGCATCATCTTTCCATCCTTAAGCAGTCTGAGCATTGTGTTTGTGTCTGTGTCCTTTTCCTTTTGAGACTTCCAGCTGTTTTCACTGTCAGTGTTGGGGGATGACCCTGGTTTCCCTTTATTTTACTAAACATAGAAATGCAGGTTCTACTGGTGTAGGTCAGAAATACTTTCAACATACTCACCCTACTGGTGGAAGAGCACATGGGTAGGTTCATTTCCTAATATCCTGGCAGCAAATGTCCTCCTGATTTATGAGGCATACCTCCCTCCCTCCAGCGATGGTTTAAACTGATGATCCAGGACTGGCTTTCTGATTCCAGTTCAGCCATGACAAGATGTAGGGCTATGTGTGGATGTGACAAAACCACTTGATCTCAAGTGGACTAAATGCAGGGCAACCTAGAGAAAATACCTCACATAGTAATAAATATGTACATGAAAGCATGGACTTAAAAATTCCTTGAAGCAGTAAGAGAGAGAGAGAGAGAGGGTGAGAGAAAGAGAGAGAGAGGAAGAAAGAGAGAGAGAGAGAGAGAGAGAGAGAGAGAGAGAGAGAGAGAAATGTTATGAGTAAGCAACAGAAAGGGAAGCCCAAGGAGAAGGACTGTGTCTGCTGTCCTGATGCCGTGCCAGAACGTCCTGTACTGTCCCTAACACAGTTATTGTGGAATGGTGGTCGGTGGATTACATGGATGCAGGTTTTCAGGAAAAGGAAGTCGGTTAGTGCAAGAGAAAGATAACTGAGCTCTGGACTGCTGGCTTCGTCAGTTCATAGAGCTTGCTTTTTCCTGTGATGGAACATAATTTATCTCATCAGATATTTGAAGCGATCACCAACAGCACTATGAAGGATAATAGCCATTTCCCTTGCACAGTGTACTTTTAGCTCCTGTTGTTTTCATGTTCCTCCTGACTTGGGCTCAGGAACGACTGGTTTGCCTTCTGGTTTTGGTGCTGTGCCTGTCACACCTGGAGTGCTCACTAAACAAAGGCCTGCTCCCTGTAGGGCACAGGAATTGGACTAGGCCCAGGGTTGGATTCCTTTTGGAGAGAAATAAGCAGGGCATCTTGCAAGCCTTTCCATTTTGCTTATCTTACAGAAAAGGCCAAGGGTTCTCATCCTTTGCAAGTAAAATAGAATGTACTTTCCTTAAACTATTCAAATATCACAGTTGGATTCAATTATCTGCAGAAATAGACTTATATAGAAGGAAAACTTAAAAAGAAATTTGTACCAAATAAGGGCTTTTTGTTAAGGCTGTTTTTTTTTCCCTTTCCCTTTTCAAGACTGTCCAGTTTGAAGTTTGAGTATCTAAAAAAGAAGTCAGGAGAGGGAGGGAGATAGAAAAAATAAACAAAACACCGCAGTAGGACTTTGAAATGCTTGAGGGTGTAGCAGAAGTCCCAGTGATGATGTGCTCTGAGCCCATTTACAGAGCAGTGTGCCAGGGCTCCTCCACTGTGACTCTTTCTACTCCATGTTTCCAGTGGACAGTCAGCAAGGAGAGCCTCACACAGCAGTGTAGCACTGTCTGATGCTGCAGCCAGTCCCACACAGCCATTACTCTCACCCCTGTACTTTCTACAGGGCAGTTACAGTGCTAATTACAGCCTGGAAACCAATTACCACAAGTGCAGTGGCTTCAAACCGCTCTCTCTCTCTCTCTCTCTCTCTCTCTCTCTCTCTCTCTCTCTCTC
>NW_021604593.1:1860117-1898001 GCF_004785775.1 Grammomys surdaster
TCTCTCTCTCTCTCTCTCTCTCTCTCTCTCTCTCTCTCTCTCTCTCTGTGTGTGTGTGTGTGTGTGTGTGTGTGTGTGTGTGTGTGTGTGATCTCAGTCTATGTAGGCCAGAAGTCTAGGTATTGGTTAGCTAAGGACCTCATATTCTGAAACCAAGGACTCAGCCAGGCTCTGTTCCCCTTTGGAGGCTCTGGGGTAAAATCTGCTTCCAATCTTTATTCAGGTGGTTGCCAGTTTGTCTTTGCAACCAATTCCTAGAAGTCAGATCCTGGGTTACAAGGTAAACACAGAGTTTCATCACATGTCCTTGAATTCCCCACTGTGAGGTATACCTGTTTATATCCTAAGTACCTGTGTATACAGGTGGCCATTTCTGAAGTATTACCCATATAGCAGATAGAGGTAAGAAGGGCTTACCCCATTGTAGTCTCATTTTACCATCACGTTCTTAAAGGGCCATATTAGTGGTTGTCTCACTGCTCTGACAGAGCATCTGACAGAAGCAGCTGAAGGAAGGAGGAGACAGTAAACTTGGCCAACAGTCCCAGTTGCTATACTTTCCCCACCAAGATGACTGGAGCTGGAGGCAGCTAATTGCATGGTGTCCACTCTCAGGAAGCAGAGTAAGGAATGCTTGTGTTCAGCTTACTAAGACTGCATCCCACAGAAAGGCGCCCTCTATAGTTGGCATGCTTTCCTGCCTCATTAGACCTACTGCCCAGAGGCTTGTCTCTTAGTAATTCTAGATCCTGTTAAGGTCATTATCAATATTAACACTCACAAAGACATACTATTTCTCTTTCTGTGAAATGCCTATTCATGTCCAGTTGCCTTAAGTTAAAAATGTCAGCTATTAATTTTATCGATGTTATTAAATACTTCACCCGGTTTGTCATTTGTCTTTGTTTTTGCTTATGATATTTTCCCAAAGATCTTTCTTTTTTTAAATTTTGTGTGTAAGCAAATTTGTTTTTAATTACTTTTGGATTTCAAATCATAATTAGTAAAACTAAACATATTCCCATGTAGTAGAGCAGTTCACTTATGTTTTTTTTTTCTGGTTTTATTATTCATACTTAAAAACCTGATTTGTCTTGGTTTTCTTTTGCTGTACAAACATAAAGAATGGAATAAAAGTTGCCTTTTTTAGTATGACAGTGAAGTTATTCCAACACTGCTTATTAGAAATTAGATCAGTACAGCTGGGTGGTAGTGGTGACATACACTTTTAATCCTAGCGGAGGCAGAGGCACTGAGATTTCTGAGTTTGAGGTCAGCCTGGTCTACAGAGTGAGTTCTAGGACAGCTAGGGATACACAGAGAAAACCTGTCTTAGAAGGAGAAGGAGAACGAGAAGGAGGAGGAGAAGAAAGGAGGAAGGAGGGAGAAGAGGAAGGAGGGAGAAGGGGAAGGAGGGAGAAGGAGAGAGGAGGAAGGAGGAGGGAGAAGAGGAAGGAGGAGGAAGGAGAAGGAAGGAGAAGGAGGGAGAAGGAGGAGAAGGAGGGAGAAGGAGGAGGATGGAGAAGAGGAAGGAGGAGAAAGGAAGAGGGAGAAGGAGGAGGAAGGAGAAGGAGGAGGAGGGAGGAGGAGGGAGGAGGAGGGAGAAGGAGGGAGAAGGAGGAGGGAAAAGAGGAAGGAGGAGGAAGAAGGAAGGAGGAGGAGGAGGAGAAGGAGAAGGAGAAGAAAAGAGGAGAAGGAGAAGAAAGAAAAGAGGAGAAGGAGGAAGAGGAGGAAGAGGAGGAGGAAGAAGAAAGATGGAGGGAGGAGGAGACAAGGATGACGACTGATCAGCACTGGAAGAATAGCTCTGTGGTTTGAATACTTGCATCCAAACATGAGGCTGGGAATTCAGATCCCAGAACCATCTGATTAGTAAGCAGACATCCTTAACATGCCTAGTTTTATTGCTGTGCCGTGGTGGTGGTGGTGGTCTGTGTGTAGATGGGATTTGCAGATTTGATTAACATCAAAGAGAGCCAAGTATGACTTTTAGGAAATTTCAGCTCTCAAAGGTTAGGTAGAAAATGATACACTGGCAGTGGAACCTGGCTAGTAACAGGTGTCACAGTAGTGCTGCCCTGAGGTGTGCAGTGCAGAAGCTGGGGCAGATCCCTTCTAGGCTGAGATTCTGCTCTCTGTGTTAGGGGCCCTCTGAAGTCTCTTGAAGTGACAGTGAGAAGCCTCAGTGGCTGTCCTGGGGTATTGGATAGAGTGGCCTGGGTCTAGGTGGGTGGTAGGTATAAGAGGAATGAAGGAAAGTAAGAAAAGGTGCTCCTTAGAAGGGCCCATGGTTGGTTTCCTTTGTCTTTTTTTTTTAAGTTAAGATGGAGTACTTATAACAAAATCAACTTATAACAAAACCAAATGTTTTGATGGCATTTAGTATGTAAACATAGTGGCCTGTTGCCTCTAACATTTTCATTATCACGAAGGAAAATTCCATACCTGTTGCACAGTTACTCCCATTCTAACCAGCCCACCCCCTTTCTGTCTTTATGACTTATTGGTTGGTTATTTCATATGTTATTTGGAGTCACATTTGACTTTCTGTTATCTGGCTTATTTCATTTATATTTTTAAAACTCATCCATGATACAGCATAAATCAATATTTTGTTCATTTTATGCTTAATAATATTCTACTCTATGGATATACCATTATATGAAGAAACTTATGTGTCCATTTACCTGCTAATGGACTCTGCATAACCTTTTGTTTTAATGGCAAGAAGAACTGGAGACCACATATAAATGCTGATAGAAATACTCTAGTACTTAAAGCCAGGCACAAGACTGAGGAGAGAGGATAGGTAGGAAAGGTTCTTAGAAACTTAGGCTACATTCATTTGAAAGCAGAAAGCTGAGAAGACTCTGTTTGCTACTTTCTATCAGCTCTATGTACAGAAGACCAGGCCTCTGTTCAGTGCCTCTCAGTGTTCTTTAGAGTCAGAGGTTCTACAGAAAGGCAAGGACTATAAAGTAGTGAGTGAGTAGTGTGTGCTAACTGGAAGACATGGCCGTAACTGGTGAGTGGTACTTGATGCTCTCACTGTCTTGGCCCACTCTTTATTTCAGTTTGGAATGTTTTAGTCCTGCTTATACTGCATGGACAAGAAGGGATGTTTACTGTGGCTTCTACCTTCTTCCATGATGTTTCCATCATACCAGAGCTTAGAGATCTTCATTAATCAGAACCACAGCATATACCTGGTTCTCAAGTTTAAATAGTATCCTGTATTTGGGGGTTGGGTTCTTCCAAAGTAGACGGTGGATTGCCATGTAATTACAAAGGATTAACCCCTTCGAAAAAAGGAGAAAGAGCAGGATTGAACAAAATCAGACTTGATGTAAGTCTGAATCCCTGCCCATCCCACTGAGATAATCTGTAGTACATATTGTCATTCAGATTACCTACACCAAAATGTCACCAAATGGTATTAGGTTTTTATACCCATTTCTGGATTAGTCACCAATTATTACTTTGCTCAGAAGGTTAAGACCCTGTGCAAAGTAGCTTTCTATAGTTGAGGCAGACAAAGTAACTGGTATAAATCTTCCCTTGAAAAGGGGCCTCTGGATACATCTGCTATGGTAGCAGCAGTATAGTTGGGAGCCCAGCTGGAGTGCCTGGGGTTGGGACCCATGGAAAGTAGATTTCAGAAGGGTTCTTTCCTTCACTACCTCTGAAGTTGCTCTTAGAAAACGAGCTAATAGGAGCGAGCTGGTGCAGAAGTTACACTGGTTCTCAGGTAGACTGAGTTGAGCCATTGCATGTGAGCATAGGGGCATGTGTTCCCATGGGGAATGAAATCTCCCTTATTAGAAAGGCTTTATTCTTAGCCAATCAACTGTCCAGCCTTAAAGTTTGAAAATGTTTCATGATGTTTTTGATTTCACTGTTCTTTGTCACATACATGGCAGAAAAGAAAGGGCACCTAGTCAGCAGTCAGCAAATATTTGCTGAATGAGTCAATGAAAGGACCATTGTGGGAAGAGCAGCAGCAGGAAGCGAGGGTCAGGTTCTGTGTCAGCTTTTCAGAGCAGCCTGCTCTTTTGCAGTAGCAGCTCAACAGGAATTTTAATAATTGCTCAACACAGAAAACGGAGGATGATGGATAGAACAGGGAGCAGAGACAGCATTCCAGGGTGGGGTGGAGCTACTCCAGTTACAGTAGCCATGGGTACCAACTGCCTCAGCTGGCTTGGAGGAGGGGAGAGTGTGAGTTTGGCAGTGGATGGCGGGACTCCTGTCACATGTAGCTGGGCAATGGAGGGTGTGGACTGTTAACATTCCCTGTGTATATTCTTTCTCTCTATTATTTGAGATTTCTCTCTTTTGTCTACTTTCTGCTGTCTTGAGAACTGTCAGAGACCTGGTTGTTTCTTGTGGTTTGCCCTTGTCAGCTTTCTTACAAAGCCTCAGGACCCTACCTCCCATTCTCTCCCTCAGTAGGCCTTAAAACAGTGTAACTGATTTCTCCCTCTGGTCCATTGATTGTTACTCCCTACTCCCCCACCCTCCACCTACCACCTTTGCCAATTCCTAGCACTTGTTTTTCCTATCTGTTAGGTCTGTAACCATCAGCCATTGTCTTGGTTCTTATTTTGTGTCAGTGTCTCTTTGGTCTTCCCCACACAGCAGTGGCCTCATGGTGCCGTTCATTTCCAAGACATATTGCCAGCCTCCTTCACTTCCTCAACTTGCTGAAACTGTGGAGAACGTATCAGGACCAAGGGATAATGTTGAACTAGGAAGGGAAAAATGGCTATTGGATGGGAGTTTGAGGTTTTAGATGGTATCGTTATCTAATCACTTCAGTTATTGAGGCTGGAAGATTGGAGAAAAAAGAACAATTATAGGGTTTTTTGTAACTCTTATTTATGAGCTTGGTGCATGTGTAGGTACATTTATGCTTGTGTATTGATACATGTCCTTGCTCTGTAGCAAGGCCTGGAATTCAATATGGAGCCTAGGCTGGCCTTCAACAACTCTTCCTGCTTTAGCCCCTGGGATTACAGGCATGAGCCAGTGTTCCTAGCCAGTATGTAGTTGCATCTTCATGTTGCTTCTCAGACATCCATTTTTATCTCTTTCCTGATACCTTGTCCTCATCCTTCTTTTTAGGTGTAGTCATATATCAAGGTTGTTGTGAATATTGTCTCTTCTCTACTTTCTGCCCTGGGACCTTCTGATACCAGCCCTCTTTGACACGTAGATGACTCCCAAACTTGTGTTTCCTGCCCCTGTCTTAGCCTCTGGATTCCAGTCCATATTTTTGTGGATGTGTGTGTGTGTGTGTGCATACGTGCGCGCCTGCTGCGTTGATACTATAGATAGCCTTATAAAGCAAATATGATAATTTCCCCCTAGACTCGATCCTGTTTAATTATGGCATCACCATTTTCCCAGGTACCTCACTTTGAATTTTCTGTGTGTTCCTCCTCCTCTCCTCCATGTTCTCAGTCTCACCAGTCACCTTGTTCTGCCATGTCCCATCTCTTACTTTCCCTGCACTGTCTTCTCTTGTCCTATGACTTCTTTCTTAGCTGTGGCAGTAGCGCCTGAGCACACACATCTCTGCTAATGGGTGCAGCTCACACACTTACCGTTGAACCATTTGTTCTGAGTCCTGTGGTTTCCCACTATCTAGAGAGTTAAGCTGTGGCTTCTCAGCCCCACATCCTTTGTCTCTCCCTTTTCTATAATCCTCTATGCTCATCTATTCTCATTTTATCCATTGCTATGATAAACACTATGACCAAAGGCAACTTAGGGGAGGAGAGAGGTTTTATTCAGCTTACACTTCCAAGTCACGGTCCATTATTGAGGGAGGTTAGGGTAGGAACCTGGAGGCAGCAGTCATGGAGGAATACTGCTTACTGGCTCCCTCTCTCGTGGCTAGCTTTCTTACACAGTCCAGAATGCCTGCCAGAGAAATAGTCCCACCAACAGTGATCCTTCCGCCTCAATCAGTAATCCAGACTGTTCCCCACAGACATGGCCGCAGTCCTATCTGGTCTAGGCAACCCCCCAACTGAGGTTAACTCTCCCAACTTGTGTCATGTTGATGATGAAAACTAAAATCTACCTAGCCCACCATTTCATTCCGTTTTGAGGAGTTCCAGACCTGTTTCTGTTTCCCCTGATTATATCATGGACTGTCCTATACTTGTCTCTCCACTTCTCTCGTAGGTCCTTAGTTTATATAATTTCTACCTGTTAAAAACATATGGCTATGTGTTCTTTGCAGTGGAATGAGTACTGTGACAGTGTGCAGAGGTAGAGAGGTACGTGCTGCCGAAGTGATGCTCAAGGCACGTTGCAGTGGTGCAGCACATCGCCTGACAGTGTGTGATTTCATTCTTGAGGAGATCATTAGCACTGATAAATGTAGATGAGTGCATAAAGATAACATTTCAGAAGACTCTGCTCTGTTAGTGCTTATTCCTGAAGAAAGCTAGTAATCAGCAGATTTTAGGGTGATATTTAATACTTAAAAAATATAATGACTGTCTAGTTTTATAGTAACCAGAAAGATAATGCAAGTAAAACAAGTAGGGTTCTCTTTCCTAGGTCCTCGTGGTGGCAGGCACTCTTGCTTGTGTCCTCCCACCGTATGCCCCTCGTATGATGCTCTTCTGGTGTGCTGGCTCCTTTTCATCACTGTTACCAAATCACTAGAGAGGAGCAACTTTTAAAAAGAGCAGGCTCTGCCATTTGGCTTCTTGTGCCCCTGCCAGGCTCTCACACTGGTGCGTGTGGTCAGCACTTCTCTGTAAGAGTTTGTTGAGCATTCTACCATGCCTGGGCATATCCAGGTATTGTGGGACCTTCATGTTCACAAAGTTTAGAGGGTTAAAGGCCACAGCTATGTGATTGACAGAGCTGATTGATGAGCCTTTAGTTCTTATTAGCTTCTTGAATAGGATCACATTTTGATTATGATTGATGAGGATATAATTGGAAACCTTTTGTGAGTTTCTACTGATCTTGAGGAGAATCTGCATCTATATAGCAGCCTAGATGCTGACCTAGTACTAGATTAATTTGATTCAACAGTCCCTTAAGACGAAGCAATTCATGTATAGCTCAATACCTGCAGGGGTGTCAGGAGGAATAAAGCTTCTGGTGTGCTGGTTCTTTTTTATCATTGTTACCAAATAACCAGAGAGAAGCAATTTTAAAGAAGAAGAATTTATTTTGGATTATGGTTTTAGCCAGACATGGTAGGTATAGTGGCCCAGATCTTTATGCTTGGCCAGAGAGAGAGAAGGAAGGGGAAAGGATGAATACAAATGAATGAATGAGTGAGTGAGTGAAAATGAATGTCTATACTAGGTAATGATCTTTTTCTCCTTTTATTTTTATTCCATCCAGGTCCTTGACCTGTGGAATCATTTCATCCACATTCTGGATTGGTCTTCTCTGTAGTTGATCCTCTCAGGAAACACTCACAGAGATATACCACAAAGCAGGTCTCTTATAAAATAAGAAAATGAACATGTGCTTTACTAATATTCTAAGTGTTTCCATCCAATAAAGTTGACAGTCAAGGTTCCCCACTATAAGTCTCTCCTTTGTCAACTGTGCACCTATGTGCATCTCCTTGTAGCATAATTTTATACTCTTGTCTCTCAGTGTAAAGTGTATTCAGTCTGCAATCCAAGAGTCCCATAGTCTTAACAGTTCTCATATTGTTTACACATTCTTTGAGACTCAAGGCGGACTTGACTGTCAGCCTCCGTAAAGTAAAAAAAACAAGTGTATACTCTAAAGACCCAGTGGCAAGGAGATAAGACATTCCTGTTTGAAAAGGGAAAAGCAGAGCTGTAGAAAGGAAAACTGGAACCAAAGCAAGACTGAAAGCCGACAGGGAAACATCAAATACTGGGTCTGATGGGAAACATCAAATACATGACAGATGATGTGAGTTCTCAAGTCTTAGGCAGCTCAACTTTGCCATTTTGGACCAAATGATCTTTCTCTTATGTTGGTTTTACTCATTTCCCACAACTTTCCTTGGAAAAAGTTTTCTCCCAGCATCCCCAGTTTTCTGGGTCTTATGATTGCATTTTCAGTTTTTCTCTTACAGATTCATACAACATCCTCTCCAGGACTTCTGCAAGGATTCTGATGATGTCATACATTACTTGGCAACCCAGATCTTTCTTTGAAATCTGGGTGGAGGTATCCATGACCTTGGAATTCTAACATTTTGCATGCTTGTAAAACCAGCATCACATTGATGATGTTAATGTCTGCTGTCAGTTCAAGAAGTGGCCAGGCCCCCTTTGATGGCAGCTACAGTACTTCTGAGGCTCATGATGGTTGGATGTGAGGAAACACTTCCCTTCATGGGCTTGAGTGAACAGTGTACCCTGAAGCTTTCCTCTTTATTTTTTTTATCTTTTATCTTTTGTCTTTTAAATGAAAATATTTTGGTCAGCATATCTTTTAAAAGTATCTATAAACATATCTGTAAAACTTTTTAAATACAAGTTTAAATGAACAAATATGCCTATTTTAGATATTTACATTGCAAAGTACACCTTAGTCTATTCTCTATTGCTATAATAGAATGCTAGATAAATTATAAATAAAATGGAGCCTTCCTCTTAAAGTAGTCTCCCTCCCTCCCTCCCTCCCTCCCTCCCTCCCTCCCTCCCTCCCTCCTTCCCTCCTTCCCTCCTTCCCTCCCTCCCTGTGTTATGTGTGGTGTGTAGTGTCTGTGTGTGTGCACACGTGTGTAGGTGAGAATAGAGACCAGAGGTAGACTTGAGATGCCTTACACTATCACTCTCCACTTTATCTTTTGAGTCAGAGTCTCTCACTGAACCTGGTACTCATTGGTTGGTTCACTGATAACCACTGAGCCCAGGGATCTGCCAGTCTCTGTCTTCTAGCTCTAGGGTTACAGATTATCCAGCCTTTTACTGTATATCCTAGACTCAAGTCTCCATGTGCACGTGACATACTTTACCATCTGAGCTCTCCCCCTGCCCCGTTAAGCTCTGCTTATAGCAGTCTAGAGCATCTCTAATCTAAGTCCTCAACCTTTTTCTAGTTCATCTTGCAAACTAGTTTCAGACTTTTGTACCACTGCATCTGCAACCATAGCAATGCCTTGTATCTCTTGTTCCAGTTTTCAGTCTTAGTCATTCATTGCTGTGACCAAATACTCAAGAGAAACAACTTATTAACAACAGAGAATATATTTTGGCTCATTGCTTTAGAAGCTTCAGTCATGTCAGGGAGGTCATGATGGAGCAGAATGTCACCTTATAGCTCCAAGGAAGTAGATGTGTGTCGGAGAATGAATATGAATGAGAATGAGACTGTGGTAGCTGGCTTTCTCCTTTTATGCCATCAAATCTTATGGTACTAACAAGATTCAGGGTGAGTCTCCCCATCAGTTAATCTCCTCTATAAACGCCTTTATAGACACAGCCATCTTACTATTAGCCTAAGCACTCTTCCACCCAGTCAAGTTGATAATCAAAATCATGGCATGGTGGCATGTATAAACAAACGAATAAAAAACATCTATTACATGCCAAAAGGACTGAGTTGGTTGGGCCCCATTATTTTACCCATCCCCAATGGTGTTTCTGCTGAAATTCACTAGTATCTCCTTTGTTGAACCTTTGGGACCATTACTGGAGTATAGACTTGACTTTGTATGAAGGACTTGTAGCATATTACATGACTTTCCTGTTTGGACTCAGTCAACTTTCTTGAGGCAGAAGGGGGACAGTATCAGTATAACTAACTGGACTTTGGTTGTTCTTGAGGGACTGTCAGTACCATCCTGTTCTGTCTGGCTCAGACAGAGAGAAAGCAGTAGCAAGTGAAGTCAGACAGATCTAGATAGAGACCCAGTTCTACTAGCCTATTCTAGGCAGTCACCACTGTGGGTTGCAGGATGCAGAATACCTGCTAATTTGGTGTTGGTTTTGTTTATTTTATAATTAATTGTATAACCAAAGAATTCTCATCTGTAAAATGAAATGTGTTTCATAAAATTTCTGTGAAAAATAGCTTAGATATCAGCTCGAGTTTCCAGCACCAAGAAGTACTGAGTAACTACTGTTTTGTTGTTGTTGTTGTTGTTTTGTTTTTTTTTTTCCAAGACAGGGTTTCTCTGTGTAGCCTGGCTGTCCTGGAACTCACTCTGTATGTAGACCAGGCTGGCCTCGAACTCAGAAATCTGCCTGCCTCTGCCACCCAAGTGCTGGGATTAAAGACGTGTGCCACCACTGCCTGGTTGTACTGATTTATTTTTTATTGAGCTTGTACTTTTTACTTCCTAAAAGGTCAGAGGCCTTCTCACTTGCTCTGTACCTACTGGGTTTAAGTGTTAGGCTTGGGCTGACACATTTCTTAGCATGTGTGACCTCTGTCCCATCTGGAGTTGTCTTTTAAGATCCTTGTAGCCACTCCCAGGTCTGTGGGAGCTCCATTTTACAGCAGCACAGGCACCATGTTGTGGGAAGAGTAAGACATGGGCAGGTTACTGAGCATGTTGTCACCTCCCTTTCTCCATTGTTTCTTCTGATTTGTGTGGTTGTCTTGATTTGTGTTGTGTTTTGTCAGCATGTATGTATGTATACCATGTACTTGTCTGGTACCCATGAATACCAGAAGGTGGTGTTGAATCTCTTGGAACTGAAGTTACAGGTGGTCGTGAGCTGGTATGTGGGTGCTAGGATTGAACTAAGGTCTTTACAAAAGTAGCCAGCACTCTTAGTTGCCTGAACCATCTCTCTAGCCACCCCACTCACCATCTTAACTACAGAAAGTAACATTGGCCCTGTCCAGAATTTTTGTTCAGTCCAGATCTGCTTTATTGAAAGAATGGAATAAAACATTCCTTTACTCTCACTATACCTGAGTTACTCTATGCTGGCAGCTTTCTGTTAACAAATTCCTGAGATAGTTACTGTATGCAGGTTTGCTTGGGGTCCTAATTTCAGAGGTTCTAGTCTGTGATAGTTGACTGAATTGTCTGGGGTGTGCACTGAGCACATGGTGATAGAAACACATGTGCAATAAAGGTGGAATAAAGAACCCACTCATTTCATGACTGAGAAATAAGAGAGTAAGTTGGGACCAGTATTCTACAGACATTTCAGGGGCATACTTCTAGGTCCTTCTCTTGTCTTGATGGGACATTGGTTTTTGTTGTTTGTTTGTTTGTTTGTTTAGTGTATGCACATGCTTATTTCTGTCATAGTACACACAGGTGCACATGGAGTCCAGAGGCCCACCTTGGGTGGTGTTCTCTAAATGTTGTCCTTCTCTTTCCTCCCAACCCTCTTCTTTTTGAGTCATCTCAAAAAGTTAGCCTGCAGCTTTCCAATTAGTCTAGGTTAGGCCTATGAGCCACCAGTCTCCGGGTACTGCCTGTCTCTCTGCCTTCCTATTGCTAGGATTACAAGCATGAGTGTCAGTGCCCATGTTTTGTATGTGGATTCTGGGTTATTGAACTCAGATCCTCATGCTTGAGTAGAGGCATTTTCACAGCCCCCTTGTTTCTTGAGATACTGTCTCACTCTTTAGTCCATGCTTGCCTGGAATTGACTGTATTTCTCAGGCTGGCCTTAGACTTGTGGCAGTCCTGCCTCATCCTCCAGAGTATTTTGATTACAGGTGTGAGCCACTATACCTGACTTCCTTCAGTCCTAAAGGTTCCCCTACCTCCCGGTGTCATTACTTTGAGTCTAAGTGTTCGATCATCAGCCTTTCTGGGTACATTGAAGATTAAACTATAGCATCCATTCTTCCCAGCATCCTGTCTCAATTCATTTCACTTTCTTTGGATATATGTCTAGTGTCTCAATCTAGTGAATCATTAGCCCCATATTGTAAAATCAGTGGTTAGTACTGACTGTACTTCTCTGTGAGGCTGCCTTCTAATGAAAAGGCCTTTGAGTCACTTTTAATGATCAGAACATAATAGAGGACTTCTTACATATGTACTAGGTAAGGTAGTTTAAAGTGTAAATGGGACAAAATACCTGATGTAATATGAAGGAAGAAAGGATTTATTTTGGCTCATGAGGTTAGAGGATTTAGTCAATAATCCTTGACTCTATTGATTCTGGGAAAGACAGAATATCTGGACAGAGGAACATGTAGCAGAAGCTACTTTTATGTCCTAGCAGACAGGAAGAAGAGAGGTGGAAAAGGGGTCAGGGACATGATATTACAGCCCCTAAGAACATACCTATCCTGGCCTACTTCTTCAACTTGAGCTCCACTTCCTACAGTTTCCAGAACCTCCCTTAATAGCTAGGGACCAAGTTTTCCTCACATGAGAGGAACACTTCATATCCAAACCATGGAATGGAATTGGAAAAAAATATAACTAACATTTTGGATATATACTGAGTATCCTCATAACTAAGAAAAAAAGGGGAAATAAAATGATAAATTACATAATAATCATCCAATAAACAGTCAATAGATTATTGATTGATGAGAAAGAAGCTTTTTTTTTTCATGGTTCTAGTAATAACTAATCTTAGAGCATTTTTATAACAGACATGAGTTTTGGACAATGCCTTTAACATCAGAAAAATGTTTCAGAAAATTCAGGGATTTATTTTATTTTATTTTATTTTATTTTTGTAATCTGATGCTTTTATAGACCCCTAATAAAATCTCAGGGCATACAAGATAGGATTTTAAAGATTTGTTTCTTAGGGTCACAAATCTACTGAGCATTCCTCTTTTTAAAATTGGAAGTATAGTATCAAATTGCCTTAGCTGATAGTATAATATAGAATTGTTTTAGCTGATAGTATAATATAGAATTGTCTTAGCTGATAGTATAGTACAGAATTGCCTTAGCAGATAGTATAATATAGAATTGCTTTAGCTGATAGTATAATATAGAATTGCCTTAGCAGAATGGATGTAGAGACCTGTCCTTTTGACTATAGTCACTTTGTCAGGTTGATTTTTTTTTGAGGTGGGGACAAAGACTGAATAATAGATTAAGAACAAAAACATGCCAGGTACCTGCCTTTAATCTCAGCTCTAGGGAGGCAGAGACAGGCAGATCTCTCTAAATTCATGGCCAGCCTGGTCTATGGAGTGAGTTCTAGGACAGTCAAGGCTACACAGATAAAACTTGTCTTGAAAAACCAAGAAAAAATTCAAGACAACTTTATCCCCACTCCACAGCTCCTTACATGCAATGGTCAATTTGTCTTCATAATGTATGGAATATGCCAGTGTGAAGAGGAACTCATGTGGATTTTTACATAAATTCTGAGGAAGAAATTAAGAACCAGAGGATGAAGGGGAGTGCTATGAAATACTGTCTTCTGAATGTGCCATGGTCACTGCACTTAAGAGCTCATAGCAGCCATGGTCACCTGCACAAGATCAAGCTAGTCGCATTCCAGCAAGGATAGGGAGGAGGTCCTGAGCCCCACCTCTAGCCGAAGAACTGATAACTATTGGTAACTGATGGCTGCTGGGGAACAGTCAATTTTCTTCTGGTGGTGTGGCCTTTGGTGGCCACACACTGTGCCCATTGGATGACCTCACACCTATGTGCATGTGAGTGCACTAATTGGACTCAGGAAGTTATATGTTTTTAAAAAATGACTTGAAGCCAAGAGGTGAAGAAATGGGAGTGAGTTAGGGAGTAAAGGAGAATTGGGTGGTGGATTCAATCAAGACACATTGTATACATGCATACACTTATCAGAATAAAGTCTTTAAAAATCTAGGTATGGTAGTGTGTATCTGTAACTCCTGCCAGCCCTTGGGAGGTTGATACAAGAGGATCACTACTAGTTCAAGCCAGCTTGGGCTACATAACAAATCCTATCTTGTATAAACACAAAACAAAAATCTAACAATTGGGACTAGGGAGACAGCTCAGCACTTAAGAACTGCTTTTACAGAGGACCCAGGTTTGTGTTCTACCACCCACATCAGGTGGCTCATTACTGTCTGTAACTCTAGTTCCAGCAGATCTGACACCCTCTTCTGGCCTTCATGGGCATCCACACAGAAATGGTATATACAAACTTATGCAGGCACACACATTAAAAAAAAAAAAATCTAAGGACTTGTTGAACTGTTTTCGTTGGCTTGTCTAATGGGTAGTATAGTATTTAACAAGTTTTATGTTTATACATAGTTTCATTTGGAGCAAAAATAAATCATTCACAGCCTCCTGCCAAGTACAACAGTATAGCATCTTCTCTCTCCTCTCACCGAATAGCTTTACCTTTAAACAGACTCACTCAGCCTTCAGTTTCACACACCATTTTGTTTGAGATGGTAACTATACAAATACAGAGTTTGGAGATGTGCTATGAAATGTTGCTTGTGGCTATATGAGAAAAAGTAGAAACCGCAAGTTTTCCCATGCCTTTTGCTTTCGTTTCTTGGGATTATGAAATAGGAGGTGAGGATGATCAGCAGTCGGGGCCAGAGAGGTGGATCAGGGGTTGAGACCATTTTCAGAAGACGTGGGTTCAGGTCCCAACACCCATATCAGGCAGAGGCAGCTCGTCACCCTCTCCTGGCATCCAAGGACACTGCATGTACTCAGGTACACACTTATAAAACAAATCTTTTTTTAAAAATGACATTTATTAGAAAATATTGCCATATTCAGTACTTGTTCCCTAATGAATATGACTCCATCACACATTGGAAATGAGAGAATCACTAGTCTCATATGAAAAGAGTGATTATAAAGTGGTTTTCTTTGTTGGAATCTTTTGGTTTTAGGTAGTCTCGTAAGAAACTATTCATTAGAATATAATTTTTGTGGTGTTCTTTGGCTACTACTGGGCTTGAAGGAGTCCAGGTCAGTCCCTGAGCCCCTCATTAGAAAGTTCTGTGCCTCCATCTCTGAAAGGGTTTTTTGAATTATTTGGGAGGGCAGGGCATTCTGTACTTGGTTTTTATCCATTGTTTATGTTTGCATTCAGTTATACTCAGCCTTCCTTCCTGTTAGATGGCTCCTGGGCATATGTCTGTTGTAGTAACAATTGCCTGGAGGTTGGCATTATTACCTGTATTTGTCCTCAGAAGAGATGTGATTCTACAGGATCACTGGTCTCCTATCTGTCTCCTATGAGAGCTACTGCTCTTACTTACATGTTGGCTTAGAAGCTCTTGAGTTGGAACTCACAGGAGGAGGCACTTGTTCAGTGCTGTAAACCAGTCTCTTAGACTGCAAGGTCCCAGGATTCCACCTTGTGCTTTGCTTCCCAAGAGATCTTTTTCTTATAGCCTCTTTTTATCCCATGTTTCACTGGGTCCTTAGTGTTTCAGTTCTGCAGCTTGTATGAAAAGAAGATTTCTTATACTTTCATATAGTAGTCACTAGTCATGCATGATTATTTTGATTGAAATTAATTGCCACGAAAAAATGTATAATGTAGTCTTTTAAATTTGCTGGTCACATTTCAAATGCTCAATGGCCACATGAGATCAAGGACTACTGTAGTAGGCAGTGTGGCTGTAGCAAGCGCTGTTGAACAGTGCTGGCGTAGAAATTGGATCCCTGAAGCTGATGCCTCACTGATGACTGGTGTGAAACACAGCCTCCGCTCTCTGCACGGAATCTCTTTAAAGTTGCTTGATCATAATCACTTTTTTCTGCTGCTTGGTTTAAAGTCACCAAATATCCTGTAATCTCTGCTACTCAGGAAGCTGAGGCAGGAGGATTGCTTAAGCAACAGCCTACCAACAAAGTGAGAGCTCACTCTAAAACAATTTTTAAAAAAGAGTTGGGAGTGTCAGTTCATGCCTGAGTCCCATCACTCAAGAGGCTGAAGCAGGAGGATTGCCGTGAGTTTTCCTGTGCTGCAGAGTGAATGTGGCCTTATGTAAAAAACAGACAAAACCAAATAAACAATAAAGTTGTAAGTGGTAGCACTGAATGCTTCTGACTAAAGCAACTGGCCTATGCCAGGTTTGCTGCCTGGATTCTGTGTGTGCAGTGTGGTGATAGTCATGCAGGTTGTCATGCAGGTTGTAAAACTGCTCAGCAGAAGAGCCACAGCTAGTCACAAGGCTGCCTCTGTCGGCTGCCTTACCTGCTTCTCTAACTTGCTGTAACAGAGAGGTGTGGGGAAAACTAGTCTGGTGAAAATCTAGAGGCTCATTTAGCAAGTTGCATGGCTTTCAGGCCATATCTTATAAAAACCAAGTTCACAGGCATTCCAAATGTCAAAGAAGTATTGGGAAGCTTTTGTCAGTTATAACTTGGCCTCTTATAAACTTTCATAACTTTTCCCAGGCATGGTGAATTAGCTGAGTATTAGAGACACAAGAATACATAGTAACCCATAGTAACGTAGCAAGCCTAGTATACCCAGAAATTCAAGTGTGGGGTGATGTGGAAAAGCACATTCGCATTGTCCAAGTGACACTGGGTCATGTACTGAATATCCCCATCTCCCAGGTGCCCCTTGCCCCATGTTTAGTTTGTGTAGAGTGAATCAGAAAGAAGGAAGACATTCATAGTCACCATTCCTTACTCTCTGCCTTCACCTCCCCTCAAGGTGGACCACACGATTCTAATGGGGTGTGATTGGTAGGACCTGAGGGGCACTGGGCTCATCAAGCGACTGATCTCTCAGATTCCAGTGTATCTATCTGTGGCTGGCTTGTTACCTCAGGAATAAGGCAGTGCCCACTATTCTGCCTTTGCAGGTCAGGTGCGGTTCATTCATTCTTTGGGAAAATTCCTCTCTCTTTGTGGTAAGATGTCAGCTTCTGAGCTCTGGTGGCATGATGGTCGCTGCCTGGGAAGGCCAAGGATTAAGTAGTAAATTCCTAGAGGGAATGCTTACTAGATAGGGATCAAGGTCTACACAAGAACGGTTTAGGAGGATGAAACTTTGTTAGAGACAGGAACACAGAAAGTATCGAAAAACAGTGTTGAGTAGTCTTAGGGATTGGATAAGAGAAAATT
The DNA here is from genome assembly GCF_004785775.1 of Grammomys surdaster. Lineage (NCBI taxonomy): Eukaryota > Metazoa > Chordata > Mammalia > Rodentia > Muridae > Grammomys > Grammomys surdaster. The sequence goes on from NW_021604593.1 coordinate 1,877,072, forward strand.
TGGAAGAAAGGGATTGAAATATGTGACAATTATGTTTTTATCATTTTCAAGCTATTTAGAACTAACGAAGGACTTTTGTACATAAAGGTATTGTGTATTAAGTAACAATAAAATCCCAGAAAAATGTAAAATGTAGGAAACACCTTAGAGTATGCAGAAGGAGATGAAGAACTAGAATTAGCCTGGAGGGAAGAATAGCTTTCTTTTCTTCTTTCTGGTGGCTCTTTCATTGCTCATATTGGGTCACAACGGTCTTTGAGTAACTATGACCATTATCATATCAATTGAAAGGAAATTGGTTTCTTAGTCCACTGTGCTGGTCAGTAGTGGATTGGTTATAAATCTGACTCTTTTACATCATGTTTCCAGTTTTTTACTGTCCACCACTTGTCACAAACCCTAAAAACAATACTTCACTCTTGTAAATGGATGTGCTCTGAGGTAGTGTGGTGCAGGAATTGAAGAGATTGATTGTGGGATGGGACAATGTATAAATGACTATCAGTATCAAGTTTTGCTGTTCCCAGGGTCTATATATTCAGCCATTTTAGTGGCTTTCCATGTAATGCATTTGACTTTTAGCTTCTGTTGCTGAAGTAATGGTAACACATTCTGTTTCCCATTGTTTATTTATGGTCTTGTTTTCTACTCTTGCAGAACTTGATATAGGTGGGAAGCTTCAGAAATGTATACATTCCAGAGTAATAGATAACTCTGATTTTGTTACAAGGCAATAATTTAAGTTGGCAGGTTTAGCTGATAACATAAAACACAAGAGAGAAATAGGATCCGTTTATAAATGTCAGCAGAGCCCCTGAGAGTGAGCTGCTGTCTTGGCGCTGACTCCAGGTCTGCTGCTCTATCTGATGTAAAGGGAAGTAAGCGTATGTCTTGGGCAGTCTGGCTGGTCAGGATGAAGTAATGGGACTGTAAACTAGCCACTCCCGTCATGTCACTTTAAGCAGCTTGCAGAAATGAATAACTGAAAATTGGGATTCTCAGAAGGACTTGGGATCTAGATTTTTCTGGTAGGTCATGAGGTTAAGAAAATGGCTTCTAGTGAGTTCTATTGGAAATTTTAATTTTCTAGCTCTCCATGTGCCATTGTGTCTGTTCTGGAAAAATAGAGCCTTAGAATGGGAGAGCTTGTGAAGTTCAGATGCCTGGAAGCTAGGCCCATGTAAGGCCCTGTGGTTTCTGTCACTTTGATGGCCATAGTCATAGACAATGATGAACATGGAATTTTTTTAGTCATTTTCTAAAACTAAAACAGTTCAGCATAGTGGGGCATTGACACACAGGATCACCACCTCCCACACAGCCAATAAATATTCCTGCCTCACCTTGATGTCTATTCCTGTAAACACTCCAGAGTTTATGTGGCATTATCTTACCAGTGTGTTTTATTTTCTGAAACATGCTGTAGCTGATGTCTGAAGAGCTGGGGAAGTGGAGGGAACTGCTTAGGGCATTCAGGAGCAGGTTGGTTTTAGGGAACTAGTTTCAGTATTGTACAGTTAGGACAACACTAAGCACACAGTGGCTTCATGCATCTCAGGCAGCTGCTGCACACTTGGTAACATTTGGGATTATTGCTTACCCTTCATTGGACACTTTGGACTTACAATCCTTTTTTTTTTTTTTAGCTATTTCGTGTTGTAGATTTAATAAAAAGTTTTGGGGGCTGGAAATGATTAGGAGGTCATGCTTATATCCATCTTTCCAAAGGCAAAAGTACGCAGGACTCTGCTAGATTGGTCAGAACACACTACTGTCAGAGGTTTTATGGACAATTCCCATAGACTCTCATTGATGTTTTTTTATTGCTGTTGTTTACTAGGAATGGGTGCTTAGCATTATATTTAGGCCAGAGATGCTTAGCTCTGAAGGCAAGAGAGGATGAAGGGAAGAGTTTTCTATATTTATTTTTTTTATTTTTCTCAGAATTCATGTTTAATAGATACTTTTTTAAAAAAGAAAAAGAAGGAAAAAGAAAAAAAAGAATTAACAGGCTGGTTTCAGTGACTGATATAAGATGACCTGCCTAAAACACAGCTCAGACCAATACCAATAGTGGAAGAAAGGCTAACCATCCCCAGCCTGTAGGAAAGGGTTATCTGGAATCACACCACATCATGTGTTTAAGCATGAGTAGAGTATGAGAGATTTTCTTCTGACTGCTCAATGCTGCCTGGCAGAAAAATGGTCCAGTGCTCACTTCTGCTTAGAGAAATACTCTTTGATTTTATGAACATCAGGCTTGATGGCATCACTGCCAGGTTTCCAGCCAGCTGGGCACACTTCACCATGTTTCTCAGTGAACTGGAGTCTGGACTAGTCTCAGAACCTCATCCACAGAATGGCCAACAGGAAGATCGTTTATTGTTATCTGGTGAAGGATACCTTTATCATCAACAATAAAGAGCCCCCTGAAAGAGATACCTTCATCAGCCTTTAAGACTCCGTACTCCTGAGCAATGGCACGCCTGGGATCTGATATTAAGGGAATGTTCATGGGTCCCAGTCCTCCTTGTTTCTCGGGTGTGTTAATCCATGCCTGATGACAGAAGTGAGAATCCACAGAAGCTCCAATCACTTACTTGGCGGTTGAGTCTCTTAAATTCTTCTGCTCTGTCACTGAAAGCAATGATCTCCGTGGGACACACAAAAGTAAAGTCAAGAGGGTAAAAGAAGAACACAATGTATTTTCCTTTGTATTCACTTAGGCTGATATCTTTGAATTGTCCATCTGGCATAACAGCTGTGGCTTTGGAGTTAGGAGCAAGATACCCAATTTTTGTAATTTCCTGAAGACTTCTTGCTATCAGCAGGGTGGGGCCACAGGTCTCACAAACAGAAACAACCGTGAGAATGCAGGAAGACATCTCCCCAAGAGGTTTTTATTTTTAAAATGCCTATCTGGGCAACTTAGACTCTGTCTCAAGAACCAGAAACTCTGGCTGGAGACATACTCGGTGGTTAAGAGCAATGCACAAAAACTCTGTGCATTGGTGTTTTGCTACACATGTACCTGTGTGAGGTGTGGGATCCCCTAGAACTAGAGTTACAGACAGTTGTGAGATGCCATGTGCGTATTGAACCCAGGTCCTCTGGAAGAGCAACCAGTGTTCCCAATCACAGAGCCATCTCTACAGCTCCTGTAATAGTTTCTTTTAAGAAGCCCAAGTTAATCCTTCCTAGTAAGAGAAATTAAGTAATTGGTTCTTTACAGCTACTTCCTTTATTTTTTCTTTTTAAAATATGCCACATTTTATACTTTTGCATTTTTGAAATAATTCATTTATATTGTTTTGTTCATATGGACATAAATTTAACAGTATAAAATTCTTTCAAAATTAAAGAAAAAGTTTCTAATAATTATAGTAATAGATGGTTGCTATAAAAAATCATGACAATAGAAATATAATTTTGGAAGCAGAAGTCCTTATAAGTCCAGTTTTTTCATCAGAGGCATGTTTGTGCATATCCCGTTGAAACACTTTTATTTAAGTTTGTGTTTATTACTAGGAATTGAACCTATGTCCTCATATATATTGTGCTATTCTACTATTGAGTTATAATAAGCCCCAGTTAATTATTATAAAACTATTAAAAATATAAAAAATTAAAAGATATTAAGCTTAATGAGTTATAAACCTTCCTCTTATAAATTCTTTTGTAAAACTTGTTTTTATACAGTATGCTTTAATCATACATTTTGCCCGATACTCTTTACTGGGCATGCACCGCTACTGTTCAGCTACCTGTTGCTCCTATGGAGGACTGGGGTTCAACTTCCAGCATCTACATCGCTACTCACAAACATCTGTAACTTGGTTCTAGGGGATCCAACAGGCACACACATGGTACGCACACAGGCATGCGTGCAAAACATTCATACACATAAAGTAAAATAATCTAAAACAAAACAAAATACCCCGAAACAGATGTAATGGCATATGCCTTTCATACCAGCACTGTGGTTATATAGACAGGTATATATATCAGTTCAAGGACAGTCTGATCTACATAATAGGTCAGGTCAACTGGGGCTAGGCAGTGAGACCCTGTCTCCAAAAGAAAAACTAAAACCAACCAAGCAATCTTGGAACCTCTTGACTCTTCACTCCTACCTGAGTTCACATCACTACCAGCATGGGGACAAATCCACTTCACACTGGCTTCCCTGCTGAGGATTTAAGGGTCAAATTGGCTGTCTCCTCACAGATCCTCCCCATCTTCCCTCCCTACCCAATTTCATGTTCTTTCTTCCCTCTCTCAAAAATAAAAGAAAATTTAAATATCCCCCCAAACAAAAAACAAAACAGATAAATTGAAGAAGAAAGAGGAGGAGGAGAAGGAAGAAGAGGAAGAGAAGGAGGAAGAGGAGGAAGAGGAAGAAGAGGAAGAGGAGAAGGAAAAGGAGAAGAAGGAGAAGAGGAGGAGAGGAAAAACCACTAAGACAAAGAATACTAAAACAAACCAAAGCCATGAAGTCTGTTTGTATTGACTGGTAGTCCTGTACACAGGGTCTTCCCTGGTGTGGTTGATATACCCAGTGACACTCCATCAGAGAAGACTAATTATCCCTTTCCTAGCAGGTAAAAATTGCAAATAGCTTCTTGGTTTGGAGTAGGACCTTGTGTTTTCTTGTCTTTCTGTGCTGGATTTTTGTCTGGTTCGAACTTATGCATATCTTGTGTACACTGTCAGAGTCTCTGTGAGTTCCTATGTGTATCAGCTCTGTTGTGTCTGGAATATGCTGTCTCCTGAAAGTCACCTCTGGATCTTACCATCTTTCTGCCTCCCCTCCTTCATAGAATTCTGAGCCTTGAGGAGAGGGGTTGATGAAGTTATCTCATTCAGCCTGAATGTTTGCATTGCCCATTTGTGAGTCCCTGTTAATTACCACCTATTGCAAGAAGAAACTTCTGTGATGAAGGCTGAGCAATATACTGATCTGGGTATAGTAGTAGGCCATTAAAAGTCCTTTTTTGTTTTTTGTTTTTTGGGTTTTTGGGGGGGATTTTTTTTGGAGTTAGGGGTTCTTTGTGTAGTTCTGTTGATCAGACTGCCCTTGAGCTCATAGAGATCCACCTGCTTCTGCCTCCTGCTAGAATTAAAGGCATGTATTGCCACTGCCTGGCAAGAGCCATTTTATTGCTATATTCCTTTAGGTGAAAAACAGTAGTAGGTTTTCCCCTAGTCCATGACTTATTTAGTCTTAGGTTCTTGGCTATTTCTGCAGTGTCATTTATGAGTTCCATCTCATGAAGTGGGCCTTAAATCCAATTTTTTTTAAAAAAGTGGTTGTTTACTCCCATAACGTTTGTGCCTCTATTGCCTCAGTGTGTATACTGCAGGTCTCTACTGTAGGTGGCAGTGTTTGTGGCTGGGATAGTGATGGTTACTTTTTGGCTCCAGTACCATGCAAAGTACATTCTAGCACCATGAATATTCGTAGCAGTGAAGCTGCTAGTTGGGCAAAAACTCAGTTTCTCCGTATTGATGACTTCAGTAAATTCTGTTTTCAGCAGTAGGGGCTTACCCATCATGTTATGGAGAGTAACCAATAACCTTGGCTCTAGCCTATGTTACCTGCAGGGGAGTCGGTTGGACTCCTTTGACTGATGAGTCAGTGAGATGTAACACATTCCTGGCACTGAAGTTTGGTAGCATAAAATGTCTAGTAAGGGGCATTGTCTTCCACATTATATGGTGATGCCATTTAAATTCCTTTCATAATTGTGTATGTTTTAGGAAGCTTCCACAGTAGTGTGTTTGAAAGTAGGCTTTTCAAAGGGCCTTTAGTGTTAGATGTCCCTTGCCGTATTTCCTCCTTTGTTCTGAGAAAAAATTTTAAAATGTCTTCTAAGGAAGGGAATAGAACTTTGGGAGCTGAGGCTATAGCTCAGTAGCTTATCATATTCTTGGCATATGTGAAACCATGAGTTCTATCAGTGAATGAAGGAAAAAGAGGAAAAAGGAAGAGAGGAAGGGAAAGAACATTGCTAAGGGCTCCTGAGTTCCCTCCATGGCCATATGGACTATACCTCTCTTTCTCCACGTGTAGACACTGTCCTTTCTTTAATTATTTTTTCTTTTAACAGTAACTATTTCTTTGCATTTTCAAGTAATTTACCACCCACATGTGTACTCTAGACTGTAATTTCGTGTTGCTATCTAAAAAGTTGTAATAGATGTTAAGTCTCTGATTCATCACGCCGACTCTGTAGCCCTTCGGTCACTTCCCAGGCTAACTGTTGCTTCATATGATGCACATCAGTACGGTCTTTGGATCTCAGCATCCCTTGCAAATTGTTATCTTTATCTGAGGCTCCGTCTGGTTCAAGCTTTGTCCCTTTGATAAGAATATGTGTAGCTTTAGGCCTTTGCCAAAATAAGAATGGCCTCTATGCTACTTCCCCTCTGAAACCTCTTGACTTGGCCCCAACAGTTCAAATCACCCACAGTACTGTCTTCCATGCTCTAACTACAATTGCCATAGGATTAATCGCTGCTTAATGCTTCCAACTGCTTTTATAGTCCAAAGTTCCAAAGTCTTCCACATTCCTCCAACAAATAGCATGGTCAGGGCCATCACAGTAATATCCCAGTCCCGAGTATCAACTTCTGTCTTAGTCACAGTTTTATTTCTGAGAAGAAACACCATGACCAAGCCATCTCTTACTAAAGAAAGCTTTTAACTGGGAGCTTAATTATAGTTTCAGAGGTTTGGTCTATTATCATCATGGAAGGGATCATCAGAGCGTGCAGGCAGACACTGGAGTAGTTAGTACCTGAGAGTTCCATCACGATCTTTTAGGGAGAGAGAGAGAGAGAGAGAACCTGAGCCTGGCATGGTCTTTTGAAACCTCAAGTTCACCCAGTCCTCCAACAAGATCATCCTTCCTAGTCCTTCTAATCCTTTCATATAGTACCACTCCCTGGTGACTAAGCATTCAAATCTATGTACCTATGAGGGCCATTCTTACTCAAACAATCACATATTATTTACCAAGTTTTAAGGTAATGAGTCATGGTCCCTAGTCATCCTCTGAAGAGAAGGGAGTCCATTAACCTTTTTCTTCTTGTGAACCCAAAGATTTAAGCATATCATTTTATTTAATCACAGTTACTTTAAAATTATTTATTCATTTGTTTAGTTACATGCACATGCATTATGGAGATTGCACCAAAGGTCTTATACATGCTGAGTTAAGTACCCTACCACTGAAGTTCAGATTGCCCCATCTTTTATTCAGTAAAGGTTTTCAGGTAGACTCTGTTGATGTCACTTTCCTGCTCTGATCACTTACTTGCTATCAAGTGTGGATTGATATTCTAGGCTCACCTTGTCTATTTCCTGCCTTTTCTCTATTAAGCCTTGATATCCTAATAGGAAATGATACTTTAAGAGTAAATTTTGCTGTTAGGATAGCTCTTTATAACCATGTTGGCCATAATTTCTAAGCCTTTTCTTTGCCACATGCTAGTAAAATCATAAGACATATTTGGTTCATTTAAATGAACTTACTACTTACATTCAGAATTGTAGGGCCTTTGTTTAATCTCTTTGATGTTAATTTCTTTTCTGACACATTAAGTCTTGATTATGAACATAGGAATTATACAATTAGAATATTTAATAATTACTCATCTGCTCTCTTTTATTCTGTGTAAGAATTTCAGAATGGCAATACTACCTCCTCTGATAGCATTATTGCAAACAGTTTGAAACCTTTGTGTGTGTCTGTGCATTCGCATTATTCTTAAGCAGCTGTACTGAATTGATATTGTCAGTGTGTGTTTATGTACTTTTTTTAGCCCTCATTTAATCTTATTCCTGCAAATAAATATAAGTAATGCTCACAGTCCTAGTCTGGCTGACAGCATTACGTTCCCTGATAAATTCCTTAGTCAGGGCTCATTGAAACAATGTTACTCATGTTCTTGTGTGTAACTGTGGTGTTTACACTCAAAAGTGGCTTGCCTCTCATTTGCTTTCTTTAAATACTCCATCTCCTGCTGCCTGTAGGCTTTGCTGTTCAAACAAAACAGGAAACAGAAATCATTCATGACAACCTAGTTTTCTTTAGATGTAACTATTTTTCTTCTTAGTACCCCAATTGTTTTCTTTAAAGTCCAGTGATTTCCAGAATATGTCTTGCTGGGCATTATTCTCAAATATGCATTGTGATGTTTTAAATATTTTTCTTAATTTAGGAAAAAAAATTTTCAACTAGAGGAAAGTTTCGTTCCTCATTTCATGTGTAATGAGATTTCTTAAGAAGTATGGCTTTGGGAATTCTAGTCTTCTGTCTGGATTGTCTTCTTCCTGTCAAATATTGTTTGCCTGTTTTCATTGTTCTTCATTTTCTAACATATCTCTTTTCTTTTCTCTTTTCTTTTCTTTCCTTTTCTCTTTTCTCAATTGCTTTGTATTTTTTCCAGTTTTACTTCTTTCCACTGATTTAATCTTAAGTGAACATTTTCTGTTATGACTTATTTCTGGTACCTTTTTGACTTGTATCATTTTTAGGTTTTGTCTTTTTGTTTGTTTTGTTTTTGTTTTTTTTCGAGACAGGGTTTCTCTGTGTAGCCCAGGCTGTCCTGGAACTCACTCTGTAGACCAGGCTAGCCTCGAACTCTCGAACTCAGAGATCCACCTGCCTCTGCCTCCCAAGTGCTGGGATCAAAGGCGTGCGCCACCACCACCCGGCTAGGTTTTGTTTTTTAAGTATTGTTTATGATTTTAAAATATCTTTTTGAACTTCTATCGATGTTTGCATTCAATGAACTATAAGTGGCACCCCTAAGTCAAATGAACAAATAGATTTAATATTGCCAGATGCCCAAAAGCATTTTATTAATTTTTATCCTTCCTGACAAGGTGTTGTAATGAGGCTCTATCAATATTGCCAATGCCCAGAGTATGCATACTTAGAGAGTAACTTACATTCCTTTTTAAGAAAGAGTGAAAGATATAGACTTTCTTCCTAACTGTTTTACCAACGTCTTCTTGAAAATTAGCAGGGGTATTGGTATTTGAGAGGATGGCAAAAAGAATAGAAGAAAGAGTGAGGGGCTGCTGGCAAGACTATCACTTGACTACAGTATCTGGAGGTGCTGGTACAAGGAGAAAACACATCATTTTAGTTAGGATTAGGTGTCATGATTGCCTCAGGATGCTGGTGTCACTGCAGCAATTTGACATCTCTTTTGCAGATTTTAAGTGGGAGGCTGAAGAAAGGTGCCATGAATATGACACCTTGTGACATGGTGTACTGTATGGATTCTCGTAGGGATGTACACAACAGGTAGGGTGTATATAATCAAACAACAGTTGCAAAGTTCATGTTGGATGCTGAGGACTGGGGATGTAGACACCTGTGCAGCTTCTCTGATGGTGTGGAACAGGTGGCTTGTCAGAAGTGTGTACACCAGCAGGCTTGCTAGACTGCTGTCTCTGTGCCCATTGGACTAGAATATCCTAGACTCCTTGCCCAGTCTTGCGTGGACCCTTGCCAGCACTACCCAGTGAGGAGCAGAAAGCCAAAGTGGGAGAGCTGTTTTCTAATCTCTTTGGTTCGTTGTTATAAAACTTTCTTAAGGTTGTAGTTGAACTGAACTTACTGGAACATGAAACTTATCCCCTGTTGTTGGCATTTGTTTGTATGTAAATCTTTGCCCCAGCATTGTGTAAGCTATACTGCTGGATTTGACCTCTTCGATTTTTAGATAGGTTTGTGACCCACAGGAGGCTGTAATACTTTTCAGTGTGGTCTTGGCTTGGCTTATTGAGCTTATTTGTTGCCTTCCCATTTTGGATATCCTGTAGCTTTCATTGGTATTGATTTTTTTCCCATAGCCTTAATAAGGCAGTTTGGCATGAAAATACTACAAAAATCCTGTGTTCACTTCTACTCTGTTGAATTTAAGCAGGTGTTTGTTGAGAACTGTTAACAGTCTGAGAATCTATCATGGCACTGTTCTCTGCCTCATACCTGGGAAACCTGACAAAGCAAGCAGAAACAAGGTAAATGCCATATTGAGAGCTCTTTAACGTCAGCCATGCCTATATCCTGCACGTACTCCTTATTCCTCGTGGTGAACTTTATTAACCCTGTCAAACTGATTCCATGAGGCCTGCTCTGCAGATGGGTCACAGATCATTAGTCCAAGGTGTTAGACCGACAGAGCTGTTAAGTGGTAGAGCAGTGTCTTCATGAGCCGTTCCCTTTGCTGCCTCGGGTGAGCAGTCACTCAGGTCATCTACACGGCTCCATGCTGCAGCTCTGTCTAGAGAAACAAGCAGTGCAGATGGAAAGAAAGCATAACACTGTTTAGTAGCTCTTAATACTTGTGGTCAAAACTGTTAAGATTGGGATCATCCCCCAACCCTCCCACCAAACACACTCTCATAGGTGAAGGAAAGCTAAGTTTACTGGCCTCATTTTGTTGTTCAAGGTGCCCACAGTGGGAAGGGGTAAGGATTACAGACCAGCTTTTTATGGCCGTCTTTTCTGCATGGCTCTGTTGTTCTACCTTTCTTTCCTCTTACTCTTTTTTGTACCCTAGGAAGCTGGGAGTAGGGGTGGGGGGAAATCCTATCCTTTGTGGATAATCTAGAGAAAAGTTCTTCTCTCGGAATTTTGCCCCTACAGTCATCCCTATGGATCTCCTTATTCTCCACCACTGAGAACACACCGGTGGCGGGACTGGGGAGACTCTCGTGGTAGGAAATTGCAGAGGTCAGCAGTACTTAATACTATTTTGAAATAATTCCTAGAACCGTGTTTGGCCATGGAAGTAGCAAGTGCTAGAATGAGAACAAACAGTGCCAATTATGAAGACAGGATTCCTGGGGGCTGATGTGGTAGAGGGAGGAGAGAGAGTCAGAATGGACTCTCCATACCTAGGCACTTTGGTCTTTTAACCTTCTTATTAAATTATGATTTCTCCTTTAGGAAAACAAATGAGGACAAAACACATGTCTTGTGTTTTATATTTGATAATGAGCAGGTTTAGTACTGTTTGGTTCTCAATCAACCTGTGTTGAAAGTGTCAATTAACCAATAAATATTATGAGAAACAAGAGTCAGAGATGGTTGTGTCACTCCTGCTAATGAGCTGCTAATGAAATTGTGCCTGGGTGGGAAAGGCACACACTGTGGAGTCCTCAGGAGTCTCCTCTGAAAAATGAGCAACAGCAAAACCCAGGCCTCAGCTGACACATACAGACACATTTAACTCCTTCATTCCCAGGTTGTCAGGTTTTCAACTCTTCATTATGAAGTGAAGCTTGGTGCTACAGTTCAGTTGTGGTAAGAATTTTTAAATGATCTTTATTTTACTGGATAGTTTAGAAGCAGGTTAGAGGCTGAAAGGACTGTACTTGTGGTGTGTAGTTGAGACCTCACTGCCTTGGGTCTGTAGGCGATTCCTTTTTTTTTTTTTTAATTTCTCCTTAACCCTAACACTCCCTTGCACTCTCCCTCCCTCTTTCATTTCTCCTCTCTCTCCAATGAAGTCCGAGTAAGTTCAGGATACTGTAAAGATGAGGGAATAAGGAGTGGATGGGGAATGTATTTTACAAAGAGATGTGTCAGTAAATGGTAAACACTGCCAGGAAACTAGGTACCCAACATGAGTGTAAAAGCCCATGTGCCCAGCTTACCGGGCTCTGAAGTACATGCTAGTCCTGCTTGCCTGGTCTTGTAAGGTAAGAAAGGGAAGAGAGGTGAGAGCACAGGCAGTGAGCTGACTAGGAACTAAGCACAGGTGCATTATGGGCAGCTTTGCCTTCTTCATCTCAGTCTCCTTTATTTTACCCCTGAAATTATTAAATGTGGGTCTGATGTGAAGGGTTATTGTGTGTGCTTAAGAGTCAGATACCTTTGTGTGGCAACGCTGCTGGAACAGTGGAAGAGCTCCTCCTTGCTTTTCTGGTCCTTACTGCTGCTCAGTCTTCTCATTCCATATTCATTCTCCAAGGTGAGGCTCTGTTGTGTCTGAGCAGACAGTGAAAATAGCCTGATGACCTTTTGTTCCTGGAGCTCTCCCCATTTCTATGCTGAGCTCCAGGCACTTCAACACACTCAGACATTGCCTTCAGGATCTGGGATCTAGGTGTCCATGTCTTTCTCCCCTATTTATTTACTAGACTCCAGTAGCCTAGATTGGTGTTGTTTATGGGTATGTTCTTTCTGGTGGGTACCAACACACATGCCCCAGAGCACACAGTGTATCGTAATAGAAGGAATATTCAGAAAACATTAGGCTCTTGCTTAGGCTTCAGTAAATGTTCACTGGCAACCTTGTTGTAGAGAAGGCTTGCTATGTTCAGTTATTCTTAGTAGAGCCCTTGACGTGATGCCTATTCCAGGCACTTTTGTCTTAACAGGAATCTTGTTGGTGCCACTGCTGCCGCTGCCATTGCTGTATGTGTGGTATACCTGTGTGTTTGTGGCTGGGTGTGCCATGTGTATCCATAAGGAGACCAATGCTGTAGTTCTTTCTCTATTGCTTTCCACCTCATTTTTTGAGACAAAGTCTCTCACTGGACCTAGAGTCCACTCTTTGGTTAGATTGGCTGGCCCATGAACCGCCAGGATCCTCCCCTCTCTGCCCCTGCCAATGCTCTGGGTTCACAGAAGCCCACCACCACTCCCAGGTTTTTATGTGAGTGCTAGAGTCCAAACTCAGGTTATCATATGTGCACAGTAAGTCCTTTACCCATGGAGCCATTTCTCAGCCCCAACAGGAGATTTTCTAAGTAACTTATAAAGTATTTGTCCTTGGAGATTGTATGAGTGAGGGTTCTCTAAAGGAACAGAACTAGTAGAATGAACGTCCACTATATGTATTGCAAGAGAAGGTGTGGCCCTGATTTAGGGAGGATCACTGACCTCAAATGATCCAGATTTAAGGTGGGACTCCAAACCGCAAATAGTCCAGTTAACTAAAAGTTCCTTAATGGGTGTGCCCAGCATCTTGGGTTTCTAGTTAGTTCCAGTTGTAGTCAAGTTGACAACCAAGTATAGCATCGTAGAGATGCTTGCCTTTGTGAATTCTGTGATTATAGAGCTTAGAGACCAGCTACCATCTGTCTGTTGTGGGATGAGAAAGGAGACATTGGGTTGGGCACAGAAGTAAGGTTTTGGAGGGTTCTTTTTTGGGGGGGGAATCATGAATGTTGATGAGAAAGCTCTTTTCAGGGGCTTTACAGCAGCCTGGAGAGCTCTGCTTGCACTGACGCCACCTCAGAGAGCCTTTGTAGGGCCGCATGCAGAGTCTAGATTCTATGACTATATTTTATTCTCAGAAAAAGTATCAGTTTGGTGAATTTTTTATTTTACTTTGTTTGTCATTGTTTAGTCCTTAAACAAAATGTGTCAGTATAATCACAACCCAGAATATCATTCTTTGTTGTTACTAAAAAAAATCTGTAATTCATTTAAAAAACAACAGCACAAAGTACAGTTTAGGGTTCATTGCCCGAGAGATCAGTGCACACTCTTCAGTCACTCGTTCAGCTTGTGCCTTGGAGACAGTGATGCTCATCTGTGTGTAGCCAGAGACCTTGCCAGGACTTGTGTGGGGTTTGATTAAAAAGGCAAAGGCAGGAGGAGATGGTTGTGGTAGTCATGGCAACCAGGCCTGGGCTGTCAGAGCTGACCAGCCCTTGTTAGAGAGTTGGTGGTGGGCGAAGCCTGCAGTGTTACTTCCCATGACATATTCTTTCTATTCCTTTCTGTCTGGATCTGGCAGAAGGACTACTGTGTGCCCTAGAGCTGGGCCCAAGCTGTGGGCCTAAGTAATTGGTCCCTGCTCTTCAGAAATTCAGTTATTTAATGAGAAGATTTTACTCTTAATATATACCTGCAGAACTTTAAAAAAAAGTCTGTAGTCTGTGTTTCATCTGGGTGGACATTTATCTTTTGGGGACTTTTGGGTTGCCTTTTTTTTTTTTTTTTTTGGTTTCGGTTTTTTCGAGACAGAGTTTTTCTGTGTAGCCCTGGCTGTCCTGGAACTCGCTCTGTAGACCAGGCAGGCCTCGAACTCAGAAATCCTCCTGCCTCTGCCTCCCAAGTGCTGGGATTAAAGACGTGCACCACCACTGCCCTGCTTGGGTTGCTTTCTTTCTTTTTTTTTTTTTTTGTGGTGATAAAATAGTGTCTATTTAGAATGAGTCATCTGGACTCAGTTTAGATGATCCCAGTCTTGTTGGCAACATCCAGAGCATCATAACAGGAGCCAAGCGGACACACGCCTTCTTCTCTGTCAGGCTTTATCAGGGTACTGACTTTGGCCACAACAATGTCATAGAGTTTCTTCACGGCCTGTTTGATCGGGTGCTTGTTGGCCTTGACATCCACAATGAACACAAGTGTGTTGTTGTCCTCTGTTTTCTTCATGGCTGACTCAGTGGTCAGTGGGAATCTGAGGATAGCATAGTGGTCAAGCTTGTTTCTCCTGGGTGCACTTTTCCGAGGATATTTTGGCTGCCTCCGGAGCCGCAGTGTCTTAGGCCACCGGAAGGTGGGTGAAGTTCGGATCTTCTTCTTTTTGTGGCTGTGAACGCCTTTCAGCACTGCCTTCTTAGCTTTCAAGGCCTTCGCTTTGGCTTCGGCTTTGGGAGGGACAGGAGTTTCCTTCTTCGCTTTTGGCGCCATCTTGGCAAAAAGCGGGTTGCTTTCTTGAAGTACATTTTACTTCTTCTGAACACTGAGTAGTTCTTTCTCATTGTTTTCTACAAAGAGAGAAACGTTAGAGAAAGTAGATTCTTTTTATTTGATAGATAAAGATGCAAAGATTGAGAAAGATTTCGCTAATTTCACTGGCTACCAAAGATATATATGCCTGGGTAGCAGAGTTCTGGGCCCATGGTGCTGTGTGTCTTGTCACAGGTGCTCAGTTGTCTTTTTCAAATGCATAGCTTATAGTTCACACACCAATGAAATGGAAACAACACATAACAACCTAACAGTCTCTCACTAAGTGACACACCCCGCTACCAACACTGAAGGCAGGACTCCCTTGCAGTGGGTTGACGTGGTAGGTTGAAAGCCCAATTGCCAACTACTAAGTAGGCCACCATGCCTACATGTACTGGTGCAGGGAGGGCAAGGGGGGCTACTTGCAAGCATCTGATCAAGGCCTCAATTGTGCTCATCCAGGTCCACTAGAATCCTAGACACTCAAAAGTCACAAGGTCAGAGCCTAGGCTGGTGTGAAATAGGCTCACTAGAATGGCCCCTTGTGCCCCCTTCTTGCTAAAGTATGTGACTGTGTGCCCTGAGTTACAGTGGGGATCAGCATCTGGGGAGCTGCCTGGAGTCTGGGTTTTCAGGGCCTGTAGGGACATATCTTGTTCTTGGTCCCTGCTTCTGATTAGGGTAGGCAGTGTCTCCCAGACATTGCTCTATCTTGATGTCAGCATATTCTGACGTCAAGATATTGAGTTCAGGGCCTCCATCTTTTCTCCTCTTCCTCCTCTTCTCTTCTTCCTTCTCTTCTTCCTCCTCCTCCTTTTTTGTTGTTGTAAGTGTTCATGCTCTACAGATAGTGGGACCACCTTTATAGCTTTATGGCTCTGTATCCAGGTTTAACTAAAAGCCCCTGGAGTGGAGAATCTCTTAGCAGGAACTCACAGAACATACATACCTCTTCCCTCATGAAGCCACGAACAGCGAAGCATCTGCTAGCAGGCAGGCAGGCACGAGAACATCCATTTTAGCTGGCACTGTGTCTGCTGAGGCTGGGCAGCCAGGTGATGCCTCAGCCTTATAGTCTGAGGAAGCCCCTGCAGTTGTGAGTCCAGGAGGGGCAAATTTAAGTCACTGGGTCCTAGGAAGGGCTAGGACAAATACTGAGTCAGGCAACATTTGTTACTGGGTGAAATGTATCTTTTCCAACAGTGACAACTTGGCACCTGTGGGCTGAATTCTATTTATAGTTATGTTTTGTTTAGCTTTCAGATGTGCAAATTTGACTTCATGTGGAAAGGGCCCTTTTCACAGGCCCTACTATTCCCTATGTTCTGACAGATGACCCTTCTCACAGCCTTTTACAGCCTTCCCCCGTAGCCAGTTGTCTCCTTCCCCTGGGCTCATGTTTCCTTATCTGCTCTTCTTCCAGTATCCCCAGATGCTTCATGGTCTCAGGCTTCCTGACTCTATTCTCTTGTCTTTCCCAGAACTGCCTTCCTGGAACTGTTTCTAGGCTCTGAACTCAAAAGCTGTCCTGGCCCTTGGAAATATTGGCAGTCATTAGATTACATCTAATAAACTGATTGCTATGCAGGGATTAAAAGGACAGAATTCTTCATCTGAGCAAATAAAAATTTTCAACAAATGTATTGAGAGATACTTCTTATACTATCAAGTTCACTCATGAAAAGTAAACGGTGAGACTAATTCTCAAACACCCCTAGGAAGGCAGGCAGAATACAGGGGCTGTTTCTAGTCTATGATGTTCCCTAGGAACAGAGGAAGAATACAGGTGCAGTTTCTAGTCTATGGTGCTCCATAGAAAGGCAGAATTCAGGGACAGTTTCTAGTCTATGATGCTCCCAAGGAAGGCAGGCAGAATACAGGAGTAGTTTCTAGTCTATGGTACTCCATGGAGCACCAAACTTAATAGAGCAGAAAAACTAAAAAAAAAATTCTGCGGACCAAAGCTTACCTCTTACTTTGCTGAGTTAGTTTAGAAACAACCAACTACCATCTGTCTTCATCATTATCACATTTTGCAAAAGGACATTTTAATACTAAAACAAATCATTATTAGTTGTTCTTAATTTCCATGTTTCCAAACCATTGGGGTGAGTTGCTACTGTAAACAAAATCCTTCAAAGCCTGGTGGCTTAAAGCAGCAGTAAGTCCTTTTATGTAGCTCTGACTCTTTATATAGCTCATGAACCCTTCATATACCCCCAGAGATGCAGGTAAAGGAGCCAGGATGGTAAGGAATGGGACCACAAAAAGGAATGTAAATACTGAAAATGAGCCACCTGTTATAGATTTAATGATATAACCATGCCAAAGAGGGTCAGCAAGAAATGACAACCTGACTGTGTATAAAGCCAAAGACGAAAGTGCTGCATTTCAACACTGAGATCTAGTTTGGTAACTGTTTCTCATAAAGATAGGGGTTGACATTAAGATTTTGTTTATAGCATTTTATTGTGTGTGGTGCACATGCCATGGCTCATATACCATGGCTCGCGTATGGGGGTCAGAGGACAATTGTAGGAGTTAGTTCTCTTCTTCCACCATGTGGGGCCCAGGGATTGAAGCCAGGTTTGTGAGGGTTGGGGCCAAGCACATTTGTTCACTGAGCTATCTTGCCAGTCCATTGGTTGGCACTTTTGAAACTATTTGCTTTACATTGTAGTGTTAAATGTATTATAAATATATCACAGATGATGAGAGCCAGATTTCTCATAGCCAGAGAAATAGTCATAGATAAAGAAAGTGAGAAGACAGACGGCTCTGAAGTGTTATATTCGAGTCTGTAGTATCAGTAAAAAATTTTATGTTTTGAAATATGTATAGATAAGGGCTGGTGGAGTGCTTGTCTAACACAAAACACTATGTCCAGTCCCCAGCACAACATAAAACAGACATGGTGGCACAAATCTGTGGCCTCAGCACTCAGAAGGAGGCAGGAAGACCAGGAGCTCAAGTCATCCTCAGCTTGGGCTACATGAGACCCTATCTCAAAAGCATGTATACACAGATGAACAGAAATAGAGATGTGCTTGTGTGTACTACTTTATACACGGATGGGGGTCCTCACAAGTGCAGGAGCAATGACTCCCTAGTAGGAGTGAACATTTCTGTCATTAGTCTTGGTTTCTAAACACCAAGAAATGAAACTATAAGGTAAACGTGGAACTTACGGTACCAGGAAGTAAAGAAATATTTAGAAAAAGGAAATGGTGCTGAGGATGCAGCTACTTACTAAAATAATCCAAGAGCCAACTAAAGGAGCCTCCTAATTGTTAAAGCCGAGACACTCGAGCAGCAGCAGAATTCCTGTTCTTGAGCTGGAGAGATAGCTTTGCAAGCAAGAGGACCTGATCTCCAAAACCCACATAAATGGGGGTGAGCATGGCGGCTCCCCTGCAATTCTAGCCTTGGAACTTGACGACTGTGTGTGGGTGAAGGTTTGAATGACACATCCTCCATGCCTTGTCCCTAATTTGTGCCTGTTTGGGGAGGTTTAGGAAGTGTGGCTTCACTGAAGAGTTATGTCACCTGGGCTTTGAAGTTTCAAAGGGCCATTTTGAGTTTGCTCTCGGGTTCCTGTTTTGTGGTTCTAATTATGAGGGGTTGGTAGCTTTTTCTGCTGCCAGTTTCCTTCTGGAAGGGACTCATCCCTCTGGAACCATGGACCCCAAATAAACCCTTCTTTTGTTAAGTTCCCCTGGTCATTGTGTTTTATCATAGCGATAGGAAAGTCACTAATACACAGGGGATTCCCAGAGTACTGTAGCAAAGGAGGCGATGCTTATTTGTGAGCTCTGGGTTTGAGAGAGCCTGGCTTACAGAATAAGATGGGAGGAAATTCTGATGTTAACCTTGGACTTCCACACATATGCAGCCACACTTTTGTGAACATGCATCTATACATATGCATACAACATACAAATTATATATATGAAAAGAAAGGAAAGAATGAAAAAAAGAATGAAACAAAACCCAGTAACTTCTAGACCTGATTAGTGGTAACACTGGTGACGTTTGAAAGTGGTCCTTCATTACTTAACGCTATTATTATTTTTTCTGTGACAATATGAGATTTTAACTTTGGGAAAGGGCATTTGGAACATGTGGGAACTGTACTGTCTTTTCAGTCTTTTGAACAAATTTAAAAATAGCTCAAAGTAAATTTCTGAAGAGCAGCTTGACAAGGCTTGTTATGGCTAGGTGTGGTATGACCTCCCTCCAGCATGTAGTTTGCATCCATGTTGACTCCGTGGTTTCTCCTCTGCTTTGGACAGAGGTTTAGCAGTGACAGGTTTTCTCATGGTGATGATAGAAACCCAAGGGATAAAAGCCTGTTCCAAATGGCACATTTGTTAGTCTCTTGTTAGCCAAGCCATGTCCTAAGCCAAGTCCACTGGAAAGTACACTCTGCCCTGAGTCACTGAGTTAGGAAGAAGAGCAGGGTCACATAGTGTAGTAAAGGGCAGACACTGTTGAAGTGTCGCAGTCCTCCATACCTACCTGTCTTGTATTTGGGTCCTGGCCTGTGACAGCAAACAGACAGTCTTAGGGGAGGTAAAGCATGAGGTAGCTGACTTTAGAAATGAAGTCTCTGTAGACTGGGGTAATAAGGTTTTTGATCTGGTTCCAGAGAGTCAGTGGTGGATCAGCAGCCCCTGGAGGATTTGGGGTTTACAGGTTGGGATCACAGTCTTTTGCCCCTTGTCTCAGCTTCCATTCCAAGCCCCCCTTCCTCTCAGGTTGTCTTGTGAGTCTCTGCTCTTTCCCAATGCTTGGTTGATTTGTTTGCTATTTTTTTCTTCCTTTACATAAGCTATGAGATGCAGGTCAGATCACACTCCAACTTGGCATTTTTCCCAGCAGGGTGGAAACATTCGAAATGCTGTATTTTCTGTTGCCCCTGCAGCTGCTGCCACAACTGGTTTTATAAATTTAAGTGAATTTAACCTGTATTTTGAGTTCATGCTGTTGTGCTTCCTCTTGCCCCCTGCGGTGGCTCATGTGAAAAGAGCAATTTTGGAATTTTCACCAAATTAAATAATTATTCACATAAGATTCTATTTTCTTCCAGGGCTATCTTAGCATTGTCTAACGGGTGTGTCTGGAGCTTATATATTCATGTTCTTTTGTTTGCTGTTTCTGTCTGAGACCAAGATCAGAAAAATTTAAGTTCAGTATTATTATTATAAGCATTAGTTCTTTACTGCCAAGAATAACTCTTAACGTGACTAATTGTTATGAATCTATTTGCTCTAGTAAAACTCTGTCAATCAACAAAGATTTTCCTTTCTGTATTAAAATTTTCACTCAACTAATAATCATTGAGCGTTCACTGGATACTGAGCCATCGATGCCTAGGAAGAAAATGATGAACATATAACCAGATAAACTTTAAAAACTTATAAATGTGGATTGTGTACATGCTGTAAAAAGTGATTGGTGGTGCTGTGAAACCATTTGGACAAACAGATCGGGTCTGAGGAGTCAGCTGCTCAGAGCAGTGAGTGGCCCTTAGCTGGGCTGGGAGGGTGAGATGGACGCCAGATGGAGCATTTCAGGAAAGAGAACAGCTGGTGAAATGGGCCTCTAATGGAGGGGTCATGTTCTCCATGGAGTGGAGTGCCGGGAAAAGGGGGACAAGGCTGTCACTGGAGGGCCTCAGTGGCTAGGGAAAGGGTCCCCCCCGCCACGCCTCCCTTCCCCCCCTTCACACGCACGTACGCACGCACGCGCATGCGCATCCCCAGATGAAAAATGGCAATAGTCTGGACAAAAGCAACTGTGGAAAGTTGGGGAAAAGAATTTGTTTTTATTCCTGGGTTTTACATTTCCCTGTCCCTTTAAATAATTTTTGTTAGCCAGACAGTGGTGACTCATGCCTTTAATCCCAGCATTTGGGAGGTGGTTCTCTGAGCTTGAGGCTAGCCTGGTCTACAGAGTGAATTCCAGGACTGTTAAGGCTACACAGAGAAACTTGTCTTGAAAAACATAAATAAACACATAAACAAACAACCAAATAAATGTTATTAGACTTATCAGCCAGGCATGATGGTACATGCCTTTAGCCCCTGTACTCAAGAGGCAGAAGCAGGCAAACCTCTGTGAGTTTGAAGTCAGCCTGGTCTACATAGTTCCAAATATCCAGAGCTGCATACTGAGACCTGTCTCATAAAATGAGAGAGAGAGAGGGAG
>NW_021604593.1:1898101-1921617 GCF_004785775.1 Grammomys surdaster
AGAGAGAAGAGAGAGAGGAGAGAGAGAGATGCAAATTCAGGGTGGTCTGGGTTGTGTACAGCTGAGAATAAACTGTACTATTTTGTGAGTTTCAAATCTCTGTAGTATACATCTAGAAGGGGTTGTGCTGTTTGTTTTGTTAGTCTGAGATCTCTTTGGGTAAAGTAGCCTCTCCCATCTATGTTCAGAGGGAATACTAACGAATTACCTTTCTTCTCTATTTTTGCCAGAATATAGCCTTCCCCTCATTGGTACTATCTTAGGTCATTAGGATTTTTGTTTGTTTTTATTTTTATTGTGACAGTCTTACTCGGCAACCTATACTGGTCTGGAACTCACCATGAAGCCTGGGCTAGCCTGGGACTGTGGCAGTTTTCCTGCCCCCACCTCACAAGTACTGGGGTCACTCTTAACTCAGTTTTAACTCTTTGTCCCAGGAAAAGAAACCAGGCCTCATGACAGAGCAGCAGCACAGGAGCCCCACAGCCTTACCAGTCCTATGGGTCCAGCCTGTCCCTTGACCACAGCACTGTTTCTGTGACAAAGCCTTTGCACATGGGATTCCTTCATTTAGGATTCCTTTTCCCCAGTGTGGATCTCAGCCAAAGTTTACTCAAAAGCTCCTCTGGGAAAGGGTTTCCCTCCTCTGACTTGAGCATACTTTTGTCAAGTTATCATTAGACTTACTGTAGTTTCTGTGTATTTCAGCCAAAGCTGCAGTCACTTCTTGCTGCAGTGGAGTGGCAGGCAGGAGATGGCATATCCCAGGGTGGTGTTTCCCTAGTGCCTTGGCTGGAGGCAGAGTGGCTAGAGTAACTCAGAATCTACCGTAGTTGCGCTAGTGCCGAGAAAGCTTCGGCTCTTGCTGGAACAGCACTGTTCTATGGGTACATGTGCTCATCCTGAGAGAGCTTGTACTATGCTTTTTTCTTATAAGGGATTTTTTTCTTAAATTGTCATTTCTTATTTAAAGGTCTCACTGTGTTACTCCCGGTGTCCTCATACTCACTGCATAGCCAGGCTATCCTCAAACTCCAAATCCTCCTGCCTCAGGCTCTGAGTGTTGGTATTACTGGCATTACTGCCATGCCTGTTTTCCATTTTATGTTCTTGAATGAAACTCAGCACCAACCTGCAGGCTATCCTCTGACAGAGAAAGCAGAGGCAAAGTCCAAGTATGGGGACTGTCTGCTGTCTGTCTGTCTGTCAGTCTTTCAGAAAAGTTCTCATTCATCTTGTGCTTCTACCTCCTGAATGCCAGGATTAGAGATGTGTGCCCACCACTCCCAGTTTTAGAAGGATCATTTTTGCTTCAAAAATTTCCAGCTTCTAAAAAGCTCCTTCTTCAATCCTGTAGCCATTGATATTCATCTTTGTGTGGGATCTTATGGTAGAGTACTCTGTAATCCTAGCACTTAGGAGGCCTAAGCAAGAGGATCAAGAGTTCAAGGCCGGCCTGGTTACATGGTGAGAACCTAAATATATAGTTTTTAAAAATCATTTTCTTATGCCTCGAAAATATTATTTTTGTATTCCTAGAAGCTGCCATGTGGATCTGTTGTATAATAGTTGCCTGGTAAATGCATTTTCTGTGAATGATTGAATGAGTGAATATAACATTCCATTTATACTATATGATATTGCATAGTTGGTTGTAAACTATCCCTGAGTACTTTTGAGCATTCATACACATAGCCCATCTATTCACAATACTTGTTTCTCCAGCTAATGGATCTGTCCCTCTGATATAAGTGGGTGTAGTTTTTCAGTTTCTCTTAACTCTGCTACCTGCTTCCTTGACTTTTTGTGTCTTGCTGTTTTCCAGTAGCAACCTATTTATTTATTTATTATTTTCATTTACCCCCCCCCTTTTTTTTTGAGACAGGGCTTCTCTGTGTGGCCCTGGACCCAACTAGCTGGTCTTGAACTAGGAGATCTCCCTTCATCTGCCTCTCAAGTTCTGGGACTAAACACATGCACCACCATTCACCTTGGCTTCCTTTTTCTTATTCATAAGTGTTATTGGCTACATATTTTCTGTACCAAACTCTACCTTACAGGCTGCAGAACTCCAAAACGAAGACATACAGTTCATGTGATCAGGGAAAAGAGATGAAAAAGAGCCTGGTTTTAAAAATGAGAGTGATGAGCTACAAAGCTCTCTAGCATTCTGGAATATCTTGGATGCTGTGGGACTGTCTAGGAAGGGGCAAGAAGGGTGTTAAAGAAAAAGACAATAATGTCTCAATGTCTTGATGGTTAGTTGAGGGGTTACACACCATTTACCCAGTGCATATAACAACACAGCTTATTTGCTAAATTCACAGAAGATACAAAGTAGACATGATCACATTCTAATAAGCAGATGTTGATTTTGAGATTGTGGGTCCTTTGACTACCTGCCTTGGGTCTTTGATTCTGATATAACAGTAAAAGGAATCAGTGTGAATAGAGTATGGGAGGGAGGAGAGAGAGAGAGAGAGAGAGAGAGAAAGAGAGAGACAGAGAGAGAGAGAGAGAGAGAGAGAGAGAGATCAAAAGGTAAACTGGACATGGTACTCTGAGCTTCAGGAAGTGCCAGGTATTCTACCCCGTGTCCCACCGAGGCTCCTGTACCCCATGCAACTTTTCTCTTCTTGCCTTTCAGGTCAGGCTGTTCCTGCAGGATCCCATGTGCGAATGAACCTACAGACTGGAGTAAATGAGGTGAAACTCCAACAAGAAGACAAATCCCAAAATAATTTGAAAGGATTTAAAAGAGGCAGAAGGTAGTGTATTGCTCTTTGGACTGGGAGGCTGAGTGACTACACTGATTTAGAAATACTAGCAATGCTACCCAAATTCATGAGTGGCAAGTTTCTGTTTGTTTGTTTTTTGGGGAACAGGGTTTCTCTATGTAGCCCTGGCTGTCCTGGGACGCACTCTATAGACCAGGCTGGTCTCAATCTCAAAGATATGCCTTTGTCTACCAAGTGCTGAGAATAAATACATGTGTTACCATGACCAGCTATGTGCATTATAATTTTTA
The DNA here is from genome assembly GCF_004785775.1 of Grammomys surdaster. Taxonomy (NCBI): domain Eukaryota; kingdom Metazoa; phylum Chordata; class Mammalia; order Rodentia; family Muridae; genus Grammomys; species Grammomys surdaster. The sequence goes on from NW_021604593.1 coordinate 1,901,130, forward strand.
TTTGAGATTTAACAGTGTAGAATTTGTGATAAAATTGTCAGGATTTTATAGACATTTACCTCCACAATCTTTGGAAAGAAATATCTTGCAAAGAAAATAGATCCTTTTAAAAACGCTATAGGGGGAATGCTTAACCTTCTTTGAAAGAGAAGCTGTTTCCCAGTACTTTAAGAGCACCCATTTGAATCCCAACAATTAATGTGCTGATTACAGATGAGTCATCTATTCATTAAAACAAGCCTGTTAGGCCTTCTACTTTGCAGCAATACTTCCTTGGTGAACAATAAAATTGCCTTTAAAAGTCTTTAATTCAGACTAACTTTTCCTCTTGTTAGTCAGTGTTAAAATAGGCTCTCTTGTGGTATGTGAGTCGAAGCTACTACAATCCCCCATGGTTATAGGTTTCCTAACTTTTTAATAACCAGTTTGAGGGATTTGATTTTAGAGAATTAACAGTTTCTATTTTTCCTCTTAATTGCCTTGAGTTAACAAGTTTTTCTTGCTTGGTGTCTCCTGAATGAGAGGGAAGGAACCTTGACATGGTTGGCAAGGATTTCTAGACCCGTTTTCTTGATGCACCTGACCAAAGGTCATGTGCCATTCAGCCAAGTGGCGTTCACCCCACAAAGCAGCATGGCAGGTTTGGGCAGTTTTTACAGTTAGAAAATTGTAATTTATGTTATGATGGAGACGTTTGTTGTCATCTCAAGCTGAGCACATTCTTTCCTCCTCCCCATCTCTGTTTTAGGCTTGTACTCGCAGTAGCCCAAATCATACAATTGTTCCTGTCTCACAATCACACAAGAATAATCAGATACCATTCTTCAGCCGTGCTAACCTTTTCCCACCTCCAGGAGGCATCATGTACATATATGTCAGCAAGTCAGGGTACTTTGAACCCTTCTCTCACATGCAGTCCAATTCTTATTTTTTAATGAAAAAGCCAACCTCCAGTGTCTTAAGAATATTGACCTAGGAACTTGAATAATCTAGAGCTGTTGGTTTGTTGTTTTCGACACCATCTCTACCCTGCTGACTGCAGGTCTGTAGTGGGAACGCTAACTGGACTGTCCTTGCTCCTTTGAGAGCAGAAGTCTTCCATGTGGGATGTAGAGACACCATAAGGAGACACACTTGTTCCCACGTTTCCTCTTTTCTCCTTTGGACTGTCTCTGAGCATTTGCCCTAGAATGGTCTCTAGGATATACGGGACATTTCTGCTCTCTCAGCTGTTTTCTGTCAGAGCCTCCTCCTATTCTCCTCCAGTTCTACTTCACAATATCTTCCTAGCTCTTCCCAAATGGCTTGGGAACAGTCTTAAGAGCCAGGATCTAGAGAGAAGCACAGTTATTTTGGTTATCTGATGGTGTGCTTTGGAAGACAAGGCTTGCAGCTTTCGATCAGGTTTCAGGTGAGTCAGTAAACCACTGTGCTAGAGAGAGACGGAGCCAAGGCTTTCCACTAGTCCTGCTGGCTAGGTTGCTACTTAGATCTGCGATGCTGTGGGCTCTAGGACTGTGCAGAGACCTTGCCTTAGGGTTGTCTCAGAGAGTGCTCTTGGCACTGCCTGGCTTCAAGCATATTTTTAGGCATAAAAAACATAAAAGTTTTATTTTTACATCCTGTCAGATTCATAGAACAAACATCTCTTTGCTTTGGAATCTTCTTTGAAACCTCCTTCTATGTTAGAGGAAGGAAGACAACCTTTACTGCATCTGAATTGTACCATCTTGGGTCGGGCATTTGCCATGCTATGTATGGTGCAGTGGTAAAGAGTGGTGCCCCTGACAACCTGTTTCCTGCTATACTGTTCACTTCACAAGACCTATTGAATGCCTGTGTGGCAGGCACTGGGGAAACAGTAAGAAGCAGATGGAGTGTCACCTCCATAAGGTGAGTAGAGGCCTTGTGCAGGTCGGCGGGCAGACAACCAAGAAAATACACATATGAGTAAGATCATTACAAATTATAATAAGTTCTAGGGAAGAAATGAGCCAAGGTAATGAGTCTCTGCAGGAGACCATGTTAGGGTGATTTGGGAAGAAAGGCCTCATCAACATATTTGAACTGAAAGCTAAAGAGAGTTTAAATCTTACAAAGATTAGGTTTGTAAGTCTAGGAATTATATAGTATTTCAGGCAGATGGCACAAAATGAACCCCAGGTTTGCCAGGTTTTTGAAACGGGGAAATGATTCGAGACATAGGAGATGAGAATGGAGAGGTAGATATGTGTCGGGTGGTGCAGTGGGTGGAGCATTAGGGAACATTCTGGAAAGTCTCCATTCACCTTTAATTGTAGTAGAACGTACCAGAACATTTTAGGCAAGAGAGTAACTGGATAAGAGACTGAAAATAGGGAAAGAAGAAGCAGAAACCACCAGCATGCCGTTTCAGTAGACCAGACAAGACACAGTGGTGACCAGATCCAGGGTTTCCTGCTGGAGGTGGGGAATTTAGATAGTTTAGAAGTGCAGCTGAAAGGACTGGCTGAGGAGTTGGGTATAGAGACAGAAGGACATGAAGATTTAGAAAGGCCTCATTTGGGATTGAGCTTCTGGGTGCTCAGAGGTGATATTTTTTTGAAATAGAAATGTAGCAGTTGGGCCAATTTTTTTTTAGAGATAAATATCATGAATGTTTTTATTAAATATCATGATGTGTTTATTAAATAGATTTGAGGTATGTCTTAAACATTTGAGACTCACTTGGATGGGCTAGTTGGCTAGCTCAGATGGTAAAGGCACTTCCTACCAAGTCTGAAAACCTGAATTTTAACCTCAGGGCTTTCATGATGGAAAGACAGAACCAGAGAACCCCTGAAATTGTCCGCTAACTGCCACATATATGCCACATACCAAACCTGTACTAAAAGTAAATAGTTTGTTGTTTTTAGCAAAAACATCAGAGACCAGAGAAGGAAAGTTAATACACTAGTCAATTTCCCAGTGTTGCTGTGAGCAAACACTGAGAGAAATCAAGAATTGAACTAGGACCTACCTTCTATCTCCCATCACCTCTCCCAAATGCCACTGTATTATGAATCCATCAAGAACTTAAGCCCATAGGGCAGGCCCTCCTGATCTAATTGCCACTAGAAATTCCTTTGCAGATACACTCAGAGATATGCTTTATAAATCCCCTAGGTATTTCTTCATGAAATCAAGTTTAAAATTAATCGTGAAAATCAAGATTAACCCTAGCAGGTCATTGCATAAGATCCTGCTGTTTGAGGGGAGGGTTTGAGCTAAAAGCTTTTAGTGTGGGCATCACTGCTAGAGAAATGTTTTAATGTCTCTAGAGAGAGAAAAAAAGAAGGCTGTTCAGGACCTAACTATGAGGCATTCCAGCATGTAGGGTTCAGGTAGGAGATGAGGGATCATTAAAGAAATGAGTAGGAATGAGGAGTCAGATGAGAATAGAAAATAGCCAGGAGAGGTAGAGGAGGGGAGGGTAGACTGTGCGCATGCTGCTGGGTGTTGGAAGAGCATAAAGGTTTGATTATCAGCAATTGGTAACTAACTATAATGAGCAACGTTGGACAGCTGTGGGGCTTGGGAATGTAGCTCAGTTGGTAGGGCGCTTGCCTGTATGCATGAAGTTGTGGGGCCATCACTAGTACAACATAAACCCAAGAGGATTAGAAGTTCAGGATCATACTCGGGGCTTCATGGTATGTTTGAGCCCAGCTTGGGATATGAGACCTTGTCCCTCTACCCCCAAAGAAATAACAAAAACAGAACAGTATTAACACCCTAGTAAGAACAGAATCAACATTAGATCGAATGGCGATGTAAACAGGAAAAGACTAATGAAAAAGACAGCCCTCGGGAGGCAAAGACGCAAGGATTGCTTCAAGTCCAGCTTAGAGGCCAGCCTTGTCTAATTACAACGTTCCAGGCTAGCCAGAGTTTCATAGTGTGGCACCCTGTCTTTTGTTTTGCCTGATCTGGAACTTGCAATGTAGACAAGGTTGACCTTGGCCTCTCATGTGCTGGGCAAGAATTTTATGCAAGTCAAAATGGTTTTTTTCTTGATAAGTAGAAGAGGAGGAAGAAGAGGAGGAAGAGGAGGAGGAGGAGGAAAAAGAAGAGGAAGAGGAAGTGAAGAATCTGTTCCTCCTACAGCTCCAGAATTTTTAGTTCCCCATGGATGGGGACAGAGCAGTGTTATCTTCATGTGCTTGGCAGTGGGGAGAGAACCTAATCTCTCTCTTACTAATCATTTGAACAAGATACACTTTAAAAGCAGTAGCCCCCTGCTGACACATGAGTTAGTGCTCAAGTGGGAGTGGTTAGCTATAATAAATCAGTTAGAGACTAAGATTTAGAGAAAATGAGTGTTGACTTCGGAGCCCTAAAGACTCTATGGTGAACCAAAGCTGAATGAGGAGAGCCTTGAACACACATCTGTCTAATAAAGGTTGAGACCTGATGGAACGTGGAATAGAGTAGGGCGGCAGCCATTCTCTGTCTGCTCAGTCCTGTTCTCCCAGCGCCTAAGCAGTTCCGTGTGGTGAAGGCTAGGCCATGCACCTGTGTGGCAGCTGGGCAGCGCAGCTCTGTGCTAAGTTTGGCACGCACCTCCCACCCTGCTCCACCATAATGCCCAAGAAGACGGTTAGCATGAGTGCTTGGCAAAGGCGGTGCCCAGTGCAGCTCCACAAGGCTGTTGGCCAAGCTCATCCTTGCTGAGATGGGTGTGAAGTAGGGAAAAGGCTGTGGGAAGGCATCAGGCAAAAAAGTACAGGGAATCGGGGAGCAGAGACCAAACAGGCTGAAGTGGCTGAGCAGCAAACTACAGATCTGCCTGCCGGATCTGGAAACCCAGAGGGCAGTGAAAACCAGAGAAAGAAACCACGCCCAACTGGCTGTGCGTCATGTCTATCGGTGGTCCCTGCTCCATTCCGGAACAATCTAGAGGATGTTGATCAGCTATTTTGTAAATGAGAGGTTTTTTAGCAGCTCTGGAAACATTTTTAAAAGGTAGGAGGAAATCCCACCTCATCCCATTGTCTAATCATCTGCTGCTTGAAGAGGATGACGACGACGATGACGTGTAGACGGTGATGGTACAGCCCGAATGTCTGGAGAAGGCCACCCTAACATTCCAGAGAGGGGATAGTTTCATATCCTACAATATAAAGCATGTAAACATCCATTTGGAGTCTTAGTCATGCATTTGTGTCTGGAATAGCTTAAGATTTATTTATGGTCTTGTGTTTCTAGTAGAACCACTTACTAAAAATCACTCCTTCCTTGCTCCTTGCCATCTCAAAACTGTAATGTCTCTGGTCATGGGAGTCCATTTTCATAACAGTTGTGATATGTTCTGTGAATGATGGAAAATTTGAATATACTGTATGTGGCATGAAATTGTGAGTCCGTGGAACTGAGGATTATGAGTGTTAGGTTGTTATGTGAGGTCTTAGGGAAAACCCGCCAAGTTTGTGGCTGGAACATTACTGGACTAAGTTAAAAGAGAACCACCATGTGGCTCTGCAGAGTTTAGGCACATGTGTTAAGAACTGGAATGTCAGCAGGTATGGTGGTGAATACCTTTAATACCAGCACTTGGGAGGCAGAGGCAGAGGCAGGAGAATCTCTATGGGTTCAAGGCCAGCCTGGTCTTCAAAGCAAGTCCAGGACAGCCAGGGCTGGTTATACTGAGAAACCCTGGGGGTGGGGGGGAGCATTGGAATTGGAATGTTTGTGCACTCTGCCTCTCAACCAATACAGTCTCAGTTGTGAATGAAAAGAGAAATAGTCCTGCTCTGTGTGACTTAACCTGAGCTGCAGTCAGCTGTGTCAGCACTCCCATTTGTCTGCCAGCTCATGCTCTTGCCTCTGTTCACTGGAATAAACTGAGACTTCACCCTCTCTCCACCAAAGAGGCTCTCTATCCGGTTAAGATGCTGGCTGAACCTGATCAGGAAGGGTAGGAGGAGACCTCTCCAGTCGAGCCAGGTTCTTGAGATGACCACAGCATTGGTTCCTTTACTTCATCCTCTTGGAAGATGACTGGAGAAGGTAGTGGTTGGTTCTACTCCTAGGTCTCTCAAATCTATTCATTGTTAAATTGGCATACACCTCTGTGATCTAACATTGGCTTCTACTCATTTCATTTATCTAAGACAAGTCTGGAACATTTTGGAAGTCTCAGGTTCCCGTTGCTCTGCTTCCCTGAAGATTATAGATGTGGGTGCCTCTTAGTCCTGTGTCTGAGTTCTTTGCTTCTCGGGGGCTCTGCTAAGACGTGTGCTTCTGTCCACAGCAGGCCAGAAGCCTTTCCAGGGTCAGCCTGTTTGCCCTGTGCCTTTTCCTCTGACTCATGGGGGGAAAAACCCACCCATTTGGCTTCAATTACAGTTAACATGTTGGATCCTGGCTGCCCTGAGGCAGAGGTTTGGCAACACACTAAGAGTTAGAACTGGCCTGGCCAAGCTTTCTCTGGGTGCCAGTCACCACCCATAAGTACTGTCTTTCTTGGAGAAGTACACCCCTTCTGACTCTCAGCTTCTCTGTGGACAGGCTGGACATCAACACCAATACATACACATCTCAAGACCTCAAGAGCGCACTGGCCAAATTCAAGGAGGGGGCAGAGATGGAGAATTCAAAGGATGAATTGGTATGTGATGGTCTTTCTAGTTAGTTTTTGCCAGGTTGTACCTGGAAACTTTTATAGTTGGCATGGAATAGTAATATTGTAAAATAATTTAAGAAGCTATTTATGACAAATTAAAACCCTTTTTATGCTATTTTTAAAAACTTCACAGAGCAGTTCTGTTTTTGGTTTTTGGATGTTTGTTTTAGATTAGGATCCAGTATTCTGCTTGCTTGGAGGAATTGTGGAACAGAGGAGATTATTACCCAGAGCCCACTTAACAATGAAATACAAATTTTTAAATAGGGCTCAGTGGAGAGATGGCTCAGTGGTTAAAAGTACTGTCTGCTCTTGCAGATGACCTGGGTTCAGTTTTCAACACCTACATGACAGCTAACAACTGTTTTCAACTTCAGTTCTGGGAGGTCTGATACCACCTTCTAGCCTCTGCAGGCGGTGCGTACATGTGATACACAGACATGCTTGCAGATAAAACTCTCATGCACATAAAATAAAAGCAAACCTTAATTTTTTTTTCAAATAAGGCAGACAAGAGAGAAAGAAGCCTGAATCTTTGTCTTTTCTGAATGTAGCAAATGTATTCTTTTGTGGGCCTCTGGTTTTTTAAGCATAGAATCTGTTTGGGTCAAGAGGATGACTGCAGTTTCCCTAGCCTGAAATCTCTGCACAAGCTCAGGTATAAGCGGGGGAGCAAAAGAATTTGTGCCCTAACTTCTGGGAGGGTTCACTGATAACAGTTCATGTGAGGATGAAATACTACTCTGAGGTGGACCATGAGTTCACAGAATACCCAGGGAATGTCACAAAGCACTTCTGTGTATTCCCACTTGAGTCCTGGTGGTCCTGAAAGAATCTTGACAGATGCTTGGTAATCCAGGTTCTCCTTCCCTCTTGTCTTCTCCCAGTCCCTCTTGCCCAGCACTGCCTTTTTGCTCTTTTCCCTTGAACACTGGGAGAATCTTAAAAGGGCAGCATTAGGTTCTTGGAAGTTTATATGTTAGTTCAAAATGGTCCTTCAGATTTAAATGTGTTCTAAACTATACTTACGTATTTATGTTATAGGGTTATGTGTGGTGCATGCTACGGTGCACAGATAGAGAATACTTTATGAGGACTGTTTTCTCTTTCTACCATGTGGGTCCTAGGAATCATTTAGATTCTTGAGAAGAGTTTCTGAGACTAATGAACCTTTAGAGTGGGGCTAGTGCTGACCTTTTTAATACGTGTTAAAGCCACATGTGATGACACACACCTGTCATCTCAATACTCGGGGCTGAGGCAAAAGGTTATGACGTTGGAGTTTTTATATATGTTACCTAATAATATTTATCCTCAGAACTCAATGAGGCTGCCAGCTGTTACCCTTTTAATACCATCTAACAAAACTAATTCAGAATGTCCATCTTCTCAGATGTCAAAAAGTCAATATATTGATCAGTAGAACTTGACTTAGAAGTCAGCAAGGACCTCTTGTATCTGAAAACACTTCTGGATTCTTAGGACCAGCAGCAGTCAAGATGGAGATATTTATAAGTGAAATATGAGGTACCAAGCAAGCTGACTACAGGAGTAATCCCCCTGTTATAATCTCGGCAATTTAGAGGCTAAATCGTGAAGATTTGAGCCCTAGGCTCTCCAGGTCTACATAATAAATTTCCAGGCCCACTTGGGCTGTATAGAGACTGTGGCAAATAACCAAGCCACACCAATACAAACCCCCAGAGCCTTCATGTCTTTAGTTATCTTACCAATGTCACATGTCCATCATAGAGAGAATGCATGTTAGAAGGGAGGGTGGGGTTGGAGAGTTGGCCCAGTGGTGAAGAGTGCTGGTCACTCTTGCAGGTGACCCTGGTGTGATCCCTAGCACCCACATAGTTGCTCACAGCCTTTTGTAATTGCAGTCCCAAGGGATTCAGTGCCTTCTTTTGACCTCTGTGGGCACCAGGCACACACATGGCACACATGCATATGAGGAGAGAGACACTCATATTCGTGAAACAATAAAATGTATAAGTCTAAAAATAAAGAAGGAAGGGTCAGGATGACCACTGCAGCGCATGAAAGGTCATTATGCATGGGATTCTGCTTTACAGATGCACAGGGGAGCTAAAGACCGGTAGGAAAAGCAATTGTGCCACCCAGCAGAGGGGAGACCAGGTTCAAGATCGGTGCCTGTGGCCAGGGATTTAGGCCTTTCCCACAGTCACCTTCGATCTGGGCATCATGTGGGTCTGTAAGGAACTTAGAAATTGTTCTAGGTTCCATACCTTCTGTGGATGAAAACCCACTTAAGCTTACTTCTCTCTGTTTTTTTGGGGGGAAGTACAATTGGATTTTTCTTCTCAGAAAACGACATTTTCTTTTTGTAATTTAGTTAGCATAGAAAAGTATGAGTAATTTTTAAAAGATTTGAAAAATGGAAAGGCAAAGATTATAAGTTTTCCATTGCTGTTTTAAAACATCTGTTTCCCTCTGCAAAGGGATCCACAGAATCACCTGCCAGACTGAGCCGCCTGCCTGCCTCTTTCCTTGCTGTTTGCAGTGTCAGCATGCGGGATTCTGGAATCAGTGTCCAGGCATTAGCTTTGCCCTGGGACCCAGAGCTTCTGCCTTCACTTGGAACTGATGTAGACCGACTCAGCTCACTGTCGGCACTGGCTCAGAGACAAGCACATTAACTTAAGAGAGATTTGTGACTGTTTGTTTGTTTGTTTTTTAAGCATGTCTCCTGCTCCTGGCTACAGATCCTTACATACTTTTAACTAATTAAGTTTTAAGGCCATCTTATGTAATGCCTTGTAAATATACAATGAGGCTTTTACTCTGAACACACACAAAAACCAAAACAAAACAAAAACAACAATCCTATCAGATATTGACCATATCTCTGTGTTTCTCAGATTTGACATGAAATTTGCTGGAGAAAGGGTATCAGTTCTCTTGAATTGATAGTTTAATTAATTTAGATAAAGTTTCTTGCTTCTCAAAAAAGTTGTCTCAGGACTGGCTAAATGCCTCGCTCAGTGTAGAAAGGTGCTTGCCATTAAGCCTGATTACCTGAGTTCAGTCCTGCAAGTTTGTCTTCTGATCTACATACATGTATGCTGTCTTAGTCAGGGTTTGTATTCCTGCACAAAACATTATGACCAAGAAGCAAATTAGGGAGAAAAGGGTTTATTCAGCTTACACTTCCACATTGCTGTTCATCACCAAAGGAAGTCAGGACAGAAACTCAGACAGGGCAGGAACCTGGAGGCAGGAGCTGATGCAGAAGCCATGGAGGAATGCTGCTTACTGGCTTCCTTCCCCTGGCTTGCTTAGCTACTTATAGAACCCAGCACTATCATCCTAGGGATGGCATCACCCACAATGGGCCCATCCACCTTGATCACTAATTGAGAAAATGCCTTACAGCTGGATCTCAGGGAGGCATTTTTCTCAAGGGAGGCTCCTTTCTCTGTGATAATTCCAGCTTGTGTCAAGTTTACACACACAAAACCAGCCAGTGTACATGTACACATACGTATATATATGTCATGACATGTATGTATGTACACATATATACACACACATGCACACATTTATTTGTAAAAAAAAATTAATGACTAAAAAAATGTCATGACTTTTGAAATTTTGACTCTGTGACAACCCCATGTTTCCTATTGTTCCCACTAAAGATAACTAAAACCTAGATATAACATAGCTGCAATGTGGAAATTTCTAAAAGGTGGTAAAGCAGTTGCAGATTGGACAGAGATTTGGGGGCTTTAGGAATGACATGCCGATGTCTTTCTTGGATCTTCTTTTAGCCCTACACATTCTAGTCTGGACACTGGAGAATCTAATGTGCTGAAATGTCAGCAGAGTCTCTCTCAGCGCATGGCTTAGGGTGACCTGGAATGCATTGTATCCCACACATGTCGGACTCAAACATGTGGCTCCCCTGCTTCAGTGTGCCAAGTACTGACATTTATTGCAAGCCTGGCTTAAGTATCAGATTCTAAAACACTAAAAGAAGCTTTTTCTTTTTAGCTAGAGGAGTAGTCTACAGAGATAAAGCTTTTGACAGTACCTGTCCTAGTTCTGCCAAAGCCCATGGGACCCTGACCACCACCCCATACTGTGTGCTCATTTCCAGTAGAAGATGAGTAAGGGAGTCTAGAATTCTGTCTCTCTCTTGGTGGTAGCAGCAACCCTGTATTCTGATTTCCTGATCCAGGGTCAGTAGAAATTTACTGGGGAGCCTGAACTTGAACCTAATCACAATGGCAGTTATGAGTCAGGACTCTGCTTCACCTGAATGGAGCCAGTGAGAGCAGGGCCCTGCACCTCCCCCTGGGCATAAAGACTGGCTGTGGTGCTGGGGTGGTGTGGGCAGAAACCCAACAGGGAGCTTGTATACCTCTTCTGGTACCCCAGACGTCTTTTCACTCCTCTCTGATGAAGTAGTATCCTCTGATGAAGGATAGTATAGGGAATCTATCCTTTAGTTCCCACCCTGGTGACAATAGACAGCTGCCCTCTGTGGTAGGGTCAGTGGAGTAAGTGAGCAAACACAGAAACTATTAATTTTCAAAAATGAGCGTATCAATTGCCCTACAAGTGTGGTGTAAGTAAAGGCCAATAGGGGAGCTATTCTTCCATTCGCAAGGTCCTGCATCCAGTGAGAACAGCCACATGTTCTTTACCCCCCCCCCAGCCTACCGTAAAGGGCAGGTAATTGTTTGGACAGAATAGATCTGAAAAAGTTAAAATTTGCATACAAGTCCTGGACATAATCATTTATCGCCAGAGAAAACTGGCCAGCATCCACACTGTTATGAACTAGAATGTGGTGGCAGGCAGGGGCACCTGGTATCCCCCTGAGAAATAATGCCATGAGACAGACCTGGTATAATGGAGGTTTAAAACATTTGGGGGAAGGGAGGGAAGTGAGGACCTGGAGGTGGGGAGGAGTCTAGCCAAATTGCCTGTAAGCCTACACACACACACACACACACAGCAAAAGGTTGAGAATTAAACTACTGTGTGGAAGATTGTACAGGAAGGAGCCAGACCTGCACTGAAAACTGAGAACTGAAAAATAGCTCACAAAGTTGGCTAGAACCAGCACAAACACACACTAGCCAGCAACTGACTACCTACTAAAAAAAGAAGATTAAATAGAATGTTTCTTAGGTTAATACCTCAGATATCCAGGATGTTCTTTAAAATCACCCATCAAGAATCTGGAAAAATCACAACTTAAATTAGATGAGACAGTTAGCTAATGAAGTTATCAGTTGAATGTTTATGTTCTCCCCAAAAGGGTATGCTTAAGTTCTAATCCCCAGTATGACCTTATTTGGAAGTCCAAGCTTAGGAGGCTGTGTGTGGGTAGAGGAAAGGAGACCAGTGCTCTTTCTATTGTGTCTTCTGCTCCCTTGGAAGGTCCTTCAACTAGAAACTGAATTGACCAACAACAAGCTTCTATTTCTCAGTCTCTAGAACCAAGAGGAATAAAAGTTTATTGTTTAAGTTACTCAATCCAAGGTATTTTATTAGAATAGCCTGAGCACACTAAGGTAAGCACTAATACCAAGATGACTCAAAAGTTGGAAATCTAATAACAATTTTTAAAGTAACTATCATAAAATTGCCTAATGAGTAATTATTAACACTCTTGAAATAAATCAAAGTAGCAGCATCAAAGAGGTGAAACACACAGATACACACACACACACACACACACACACACACACATATACACACAGAATGAGAGTCTTTGTGTTCTATTGCTGTGAACAGATACTATGACCAAGGCAACTCTTATAAAGGAGAAGATTTAATTGGGACTAGATTACAGTTTCAGAGGTTCAGTCCATTATCATCAAGGCAGGAAGTATGGCAGCACACAGGCAGACATGGTGCTGGGGGTGCTGAAAGCTCTACATCCTGATCTTCAAATTGCAGGAAGGAGTAAGAAAGCCACTGGGCCTGGCTTGTGCTTCTGGAATCCCAAAACCCACCCTCAGTGACATACTTTCTCCAACAAGGCCACACTTCCTAATCCTTTCAAATAGTGCCCCTTGCTCTGAGCCTATGGGGGCCATTTTCATTCACACACTACACAGACCACATAGAGTTACAGTAGTTCACCTTTTACCAAGATGAGTATGTTATAGATTAGGTAAGAGATTAAAGACAGCAGTAGTAAAGCAGAACAGTTCCTATACACTGTAACAACACTTCCCTGGTGTGCAGGTGGGATGTGTAGCATTGATATACTGAACAAAGGATGTTCATGTCTACAGCAAATAATAGCAAGATGGCGTCAGAGTTTGCCATTCAAAACAATGTGCAAATTAAACCCTGAAGGGGGTCTGTTTGTTTGTTTGTTTGTTTGTTTGTTTTGATGAGAGGACTAGAAAGAAGGGTAAGAGGATAAGAAAAAGGTCTGCTTTTGCAGAAGAACTCAAGTTTGGTTCCCAGCACCCATATTAGGCAGCTCATCTAATAACTCTAGCACCAGTGGGATCTGATACCTCTGCTGTCCATGGGTACCTGCATTTATATGTGTGTGTGTGTGTGCTCTACTAGATATATAATTAAAATATTAATATTTTTAAAGAAAGAATTCTTTTGAATTTCGTATTTAATTTGCTTATGCCATTGTTATTCTGAATAAACAAAGCCATAGAAAGTTAGATAAGAAGTGCTGACTAGAATTGAAAAATGCAATAAATAAAATTTTAAAATTCACTGGATTAGATCAGTAACAAATAATAGTTATCAGGGAAAAGAATTAGTGTCTAGAAAGAGATAATAAAATTATAAAGTTTGAGTAGATTTAAAATAGATTGAGGGAAGTGAAGGGAATGTTCAGGACCTAAGGGACAACAACAAAAGATTTCACATTTATGTCATTGGAATTCTAAACAGAGGAGAAAGAATATGGGGCCGAAAGACAAGCTAAAGAAACAATGAGAACAGATTCTGACTAAGAAATCACCATATTTGATGTGAGACATGAAACCCCAGATCTGTGGTGATTAAATGGATTCCTTGTGATAAAACGAGGAACCTGGGATCTAGATATAGCCCAGTAAAACTTCTGAAAACTAAAAAGAAAAATAAAATCTCAAGGTAACTGGAGAGACACATGAGGGACCTGTGGTTAAGGAATGATGATGTTTCATCTAAAGCCATAGGACTTGTAACCAAGTATGTGATGCTTTTCTCAGGGGTGCAAAGGCACAGACCCATTCTTTGAAATTCTATAGCTCATACTACTCATCATATTCTCAAATAAAGGAAAATTAAAGAATTTATTGCTAGTGTATCTACCCTGAAAGAATCACTGAAAGTGTTCTATACACAGGAAGGAAGCACAGAAAGAAACTTAGGACATCAGGAAGGGAGAAAGAATGATAAATATAAACAAGAAAAATAGATTATTCCTCTTTTTGAACATTAAAATGTTTTATTCTAAATGCAAGCATTTATTGACATCATTTCCTGATACCCACTGAGAATATCTTAAGACAGTTATGAAAGGAGGTGACATAATTGGAGCAAAGTTTCTATAGTTCACTCAGAGTTTAAGATCTGCATGCCAGTAGCTTATTAGTTACTTAGGTATATTGTAGTATTTAGAAAATCATTATTAAAATAAAACTAAAGACAGATACACTCAAAAACACTATAGATAAACCAAATGGAGTTCTATTTTTAAAATGTTGCCATAGGAAGACAAAGAGTAAACAAAAATCAAAAGAACAAAGACAAGAACTGGGGAGAGTAGACACTGGAAGCCAGCCTGGACTACAGGCTGCCAGCCCTGACTATCAAAACCCAAACAACCACCACCATGAAAATACACCCACAGAATGAATAGAAATGGCAGACTGGAGGTCTAATATTTCAATAATTACGTTAAATGTGAATAGTCTATACCAATTAAAACATTATACTAAGTAAATTATTTTTGTGTGTTTCTTATTCTTTTTGTTGTTTGCCAAATGGATTTTTAACAACCCAAATATATGAGTCCTACAAGAAACCCACTCAAATATAATAATAGAAGAGGTGGGTTGAATGAAAAAAATAGAATATATATTGCACAAACATTACTTTTTAAAAGGCAAGGAATGGCCAGTGATGAAGAGGAATTAAAGGATAAAAGGTTACATCACGAAAACACATGATAATCTTAATGTTTTTCATTTTTGTGTCAAAAATACTTGAGGCAGCTTGAGGGTAGTCATGGCTCATGCCTCTTACCTCAGGAGGCAGAGGCAGGCGGATCTCTGATCAAGGCCAGTTTGGTCTACAGGGTGAGTTTCAGGACAGCCAAGGCTACACAAAGAAACTGTGTCTTAGGAAAAAAAAAAAACAACAACAACAGCAAATACTTGAGGCAAAACCTGACAGAATTAAAAGGAAGAAACAAACCTTATAGTTACATTTACAGACTTCAACATTCTTTTCTCAGAATTTCTTAAAAAAGCAAATGAAAAAGAACATGAGAGGGGCTGGAGAGATGGCTCAGAGGTTAAGAGCACTAACTGCACTTCCAGAGGTCCTGAGTTCAATTCCTAGCAACCACATGGTGGCTCGCAACCAACTGTAATATGATCTGATGCCCTCTTCTGGTGTGTCTGAAGCGACAGTGTACTCACATACATAAAATAATAAATAAAATCTTAAAAAAAAAAAACTTTAAAAAAAATGAGAAAGCTGAGTACCAGAAGCATTTGTCAAGTTAGAGAGTACCTGGAGTTAACAACACATCTCCACCAAATTAAAGAAATTGAATTTACGGAGTATTTTCTCTGCTCACAAAGGGATCAGTGTAGAATACCTGTAAACATCTGTATTACAGAGAAGGTCTCCAGGGAAGTAGAGAGGCACATTGACCTGAACACAGGTAGGAATGCAGATGGTTAGGCTGTTGCTAACCCTGCAACTCCAGCATTTGAGAGGCAGAGGCAGGAGAGCACATGTGCAGGACCAGCCTTGAGCTCCAGAGAGACCTGCATGTCAGAAATGAATATGGAGCTCGGCAGTAGAACAGTGGATTAGCCTCTCACCACTCTTAGTCCAGTCCCCAGCACTGCAGGGTATCAAGTGTGTGCTCACTACATAGAGACGCTGGTAAGACAGAGGCCTGTAGCCAGCAAGGACATTTGATTTGTAGTGAGAATGATTTAAAAAAGAATTCCTTAGGTTTAAATAGTTATACTGGCAATATCTACCAAACATTGAAAAGTAGTTACCATCAGCTAGCTCTACACAGTCTCTTCAAGAAAATAGAAGCAGAAGTGGTATTATTTCCTCACCTATTTTATGAGGCCGGTATTATACTTCTACCTAAACCAGATAAATATTTTTTAAAAAACAAAAACAAAACTTCAGAATAACATTCCTCATGAATATAAATGCAAAAATCTCCAATAAGATTGAGACAAATCAAGCTCAGTGATTTAGAAAAAGAATAAAACACTACAAGTGAATGGGGTTTATTCTAAAAAGGGAAAGTTGATTCTAGCAGGGAGTGATGGGTGGTCCACAGCAGTATCCCCAGCACTCAGGAGGCAGAAGCATTGGGAGCTCTGTGAGTTCAAGGCCAACTTGATCTGCATAGAGTTCCAGTAAGGGTTGCATAGAGAGACACTAACTCAAAAATAATTTTTTTTCCCTGTGTAACAAAACCTAGTTAGACTAGGTATGATAGTGCATATCTGTAGTCCTGCACAGAGGGCTGTGAATTTGAAGCCAGCTGAGCTATGTAACAAGATTCTGTCCCCAAAAAAATCAGAAACAAGCAAACAAAAACATAAAACCCAATAGGTGTAACCACCAGTCGGCAGCTAAAGAGGAAACATTTCTTCATCATATATCAATTCAGATATTAAGAACGTGACAGAAATTCAATACCAGTTTATGATAGAAACTCAAAAAAATCCAGGAATAGAACCTTCCTCGACTTGATAAAGAGATTGATGGGGAAAAGAAAAAACTATATCGAATATACTTTATAGCAAGAGGCTAACTATGCCAGTGAACTCGGTAAGAATATTCACTCACCACTCAGGATGGCTACTATTGGCTGTCAACTTGACTACATCTGGAATTAACTAAAACCCAAATGGCCAGGAACACCACCTGTAAGGGACTAAGGGACTTTTTTCTTAAATAATTTGAAGTGGGAAGACCCACTTGTAATCTAGATCTTTGAAATAGGAAGATCCACCTTTAATCTGGGCCACACCTTCCACTGGGAGAGGGAAGCTGGCTCTCTTTTAGCCTGCTTGCTCTTACCCTTGCTGGCAAGTTCATTCCTTCTCTGGCATTAGAGCCCACTTCTTACATATTCCTCTGTATACTGAAGAGCAGCTGAGCTATCCAGCCTCATATATATATATATATATATATATATAATAAAATATGTATATATAAATATATAGATTCATTCTGTAAGTTATGTTCTTGTAGAGAACCCTGACTAATAGGCCACTCATTCAAAGAAGTTCAAGCCAAGTCAGTAAGACAAAAGAGGATAAAGAAAAGGCATTTAAGCTGGAGAAGGGAAACAAACAAAGATAACCCCAACTCTCCTTATTTCCAAATGACATAGATTATTTAAGTATAAATCTCAGAGAATACCTAATAATCAAAATACCCTTCTAGAACTAGTGAATTCAGCTAGATCACAGGATATAAAATCAACACAATTCAGTTCTTTTTCTGTATACTAGCTATGGATATATGGAAATTGAAATAAAAAAATTCATTTATGCTCTCCCAAAAGTGAAATATTTAGGTATAAAGCCAAGAAGGCAAATATAGAATCTATACTGAAAGTTAAAAATTGAGAACAATGATACAGGTAAATTAAAAACTTCAATAAGTAGATATAGTATGTATATGAATTGAAAAGTTCAACATAGTAAGACATATGCAATTTCTATTAGCATCCCAGTAGGTTTTTTTAAATGTTACATACTTTTTGGGGTTTTTTTTTTTTTCTTTTTGGAGACAAGGTTAGTCTATCCTCTGTAGCCAACTGGATTCCTGATCCTCCTGTTTCTGCCTCCTGAGAGCTGCAGTTACAGGAGTAAGCTAGTATCACCAATTTATATGGTGCTGGGAATTGAACACAGGGTATCACACATGCTAGCAATTCCTGTGTTAGAAATGTATTCACAAATGAAAAAGTAGTAACATCAGTATTTACTTAGTACTGTAATTTGAAATACCCAAAACATTGGAAATTAAAATTTTCATTTCTGGATTAAAAAAACAAACAAGCAAAACAAAACCCTTACCAAAGAACAGAGCAGTCTCCACACTGCTTGGCTCTTTAGCGTAGAACCTGGCATAGAGCAAGCACCTCTCGTGCCTTGGCAGAGGCTCACTCTTTCTAAGTATGGATCAGCTTCTAGAATGTTACCTATCGAGCTGGCAAAAGTACTATGACACTTCTGAGTTTCTCTAACATGAAAGGTTTTTGCTAGTACCACTTATCCTTTCTCTCACTTTATGAATTTGTCTTATTAACTTGTTTATTTATATTTATTTATATTTTATTTTATTTATATTTGTCTTATTAACTTTATGAATTTGTCTTATTAACTTGTTTTTAGTACTAGCGATCAGACTAGTAACTAGTAGACTAGTAGACTAGTTACTAGTAGACTAGACTAGTAGACTAGTAGACTAGTTACTAGTAGACTAGTAGACTAGTTACTAGTAGACTGTAACTAGTGTTACAGTGCCAACAGGCCTGGCTTACCTTACTAATCTGTGTTCAGTAAGAAACTGCACCACATCAAGTCAGCCGTATCAGCATCTCCTTTTGCTTTTCGTGTGTTGTGTTCATTTTAGATCTTATTGCCGAAGCTAACAGAGAATATAGTACTTCATTGAAAACAAACATGTTGATCAGTCTGTGTGGGTGTGTCCATGTGGTCGTGTGGGGCACTGGGAGCCACTTGATAGGGGTGCAGTACTAAATCTTATTGAGACAATAGCTTACTATGTAGCCTAGGCTTGCCTTGAACTCACAGAGATCCCCTGCCTCTGCCTTCTCAGCAGAGCCATAAAAGCTCTACCACGTCCAGCCAGCATATACTCTTTACTAGCCCTAAGTTTTATTTTTGAGACAGGGTTTCATGTATCTCAGTTGGCCTCAAACTCAAAATTGGGGATGACTTTGAACCTTGATCCTCCTGACTATTCTTCCTGAATCCTAGGACTGCAGGTATATTCTACCATATCTAGTTTATGTGATACTGGGAATCAAAACCAGGGCCCCATGTATGCTGGGCAAGCACCCTACCAACTAAACTACATCCTCAGCCCTAAAAATTAGTGCTTAGGATAGTTACAGTTAGTGTATTGTAGGCAGGATGGTTGCAGTTAATATATCGTGGTAGCTAAAATGTGGAACCCATGCAGAGGAAGGACTGTGGGTCTGTCTGACAAAGTACATACACATGGTCAGTGGTTGTGGATTGACTCCAGGGCCCTGGGTGTGCTATGTCTACGCAAGTGCCCTCCCTACCACTGAATTAGACTCAGCCAAACATAGGACTTTTACTCACATATATAAACAACCTTCAAAGTTCCAAGAGTTTCAAACTAACCTACTTAGAAAGTGGGACGTGAAAAGAAATATTTTGCCAAAGAGACTATGTGGATGGCAGATATTCCGTGAAAACCTGTTTAGCATCGTTAGCCATTATAGAAATGCAACTTAAATCTATAAAGAGATATTAGTAAATGTTTGTTAGGAGATAAAAGAATGATGATAGCACTAAATACTGGTGAAGATATAGTTAAACTGGAATATTTTATACATAGTTTACAGGAATGTAAAATGGAATATACTCTCTAGGAAACAGTTTGACAGATTTAATGAACCAACATAAATTTACCATATAAGCCAGCAATTGTGCTTATATGGATTTATCATACAAAATAAGATATATGCTTAAACAATAATGTATATATAGGCTTCATGAGTTTATGTACATTTTATGTATTTATTTATTTGTTTATTTATTATGTGTTGTCTGTGACACATGAGAGAGTGTCAATGTGCACAAGCCACAGTGTACATGTGGAGGTCAGAGTATAACCTTTAGGAACTGGTTCCCTGCTTTCACCTGAGTTCAGAGATCAAGGTTGTCAGGCTCATGTGGTGAGTTCTTTACCAACTGAACCATCTCTCCTCCTGAGCAGGTTTATCCTAACAGTCAAAACCTAAAAACAGTTTGGATGTTCTTAAGCAGGTAAATGATTACTGTACAGATGTGATGAAATACTCATCATAAAGAGAACGGAACACTTGATGTCTGCAGTGACTGGGTTAGCTCTCAAGGGCATTGTGCCTAGTGAAGAAAATGCCAATCTTAAAAAAGCCAATCTGTGTGGTTCCATTTATATAACATTCCCCAAATGTCAGAATTATAGAGCTGGAGAAAAAAAAAGAAAAACAGCAGTTATCAGGGCTTCAAGATGGAAATCAGTGGGCGCACAAGATGTGGCTACAGAGAGCTTGAACAGGGGGTTCCTCAACAGGGACAGAGCAACTCTGTAGTTCGATTGCACTGGTGGCCACATAAATCTGTAACCTGGATAAAGCTATATAGAATAATACATATACACATACATTATACATGCAAATCTGTACATGTGAAAGGTGGTACACTGCAAGTTTTATATTGTATTATAAGGCTGATTGTACCTGTGTCCTTCTTGCTGTTGATGTTATATTATTATTATTATAGATTCCTGTGAGCTTATAGTTATTTCAGACTACATTTTCTCCTTCTTCCTTCCTTCCTTCCTTCCTTCCTTCCTTCCTTCCTTCCT
>NW_021604593.1:1921717-1932480 GCF_004785775.1 Grammomys surdaster
CTTTCTTTCTTTCTTTCTTTTTCTTCTTTCTTTCTTTCTTTCCTTTTCTTCTTTCTTTCTTTCTTTTTCTTCTTTCTTTCTTTTTTATTGTTGTTGTTGCTTTTGTTTTTTTCTTTTCCTTTAACAGATGTTCTGAGAGCCAGGAATCATCATCTCTGTGAGGCAGAAGTCACTTGTTTCTTCTCCCTCTTTCTTCCTTTCTTTCTTCCTTTCTTCCTTCCTTACTTCTTCTCTTCTCTTCTCTTCTCTTCTCTTCTCTTCTCTTCTCTTCTCTTTTCTTTTTTCCAAAACAAGGTCTTACTATGTAGCTCTGATTGTCCTGGAACTCACTATGTAGACCAGGCTGGCCTTGAACTCACAGAGATCCTCCTGAGAGGTCACTTGCTTGTTGTTTCTATTGCTCCTTGGCTCTAAGAAGTGACTTGGCCTTCTCAGACCTCTTTGATGGCTTTGTTCACCATCCAGACTCCTCTACCTGAGACTTGCTAGAGCATTTCACAGGGTTTTAGCTCAAAGATGAAGTGTGGTACCTCATAGATGTGATAACTTTGCTGGAGCATCTTTTTAAAGGGAGGGTGATTCATACCTTTGGTTGGTGTTTCTATAGAATACTTATACTGGGAGAGAAACCATGGGTAATAAATGAATAATTTGGAGCTGACAACTGCTCATCATCCTGCCTTTTATAAATACTCATGTCTTTTAATTTTTCTTATAAGATAGATACATAAGCCACTGCAACCTTTCAGACTCTCTTTATAAGCACTATCCACTAAAATTGGGAAGAAAGTGGAGTGCCACATGTATAAAATACCCAATTAAAGTCTTTTATTCACCTCCAACATAACTTCATTTTAAAGATTTTTATATGTGTGTGGGGTAGGGAGGATTGAAAGAAAATTGTTTGAGATTTGAGTATAGTACATACAGTAATTTAGCCATTTCAAACAGTTGAACAGACTGTACACCTGTGGTTGGAGTGACAGTAATGACAGTGATTTAATTTTCATCGCAAATTGCTCTTGTTCTGACAGCTCTTCCACACAGTTTCCTTCATCCGGGTTTCCCATCCAGGCAGTGCAAGGCCAGGGTACTCTGACTGTGGAAGACAGAGAACCATGGTGTGGATCCTCTTACCTTCTACCCCAGCTGTCCTGGGAGGCTAGAGGTTGAAAGTGAACTTGTCTTGCTTTCCCTGAGCTCTGTGGTTGCACCAAGAAGACTGGATTCTCTCAGACTTGAATAAGCCTGGGAAAGTCCTATGTGTGTTTTTGGAGCAGAGCCCTATGTGGGTCGGCTCTGGTGGCTTTTTCTCTGAGTCCCTTGGAAAGTGTCATTGTTTCTGTTCCAACAGATTAGATCCCTGGTTCTGTAAGGATGGGCGTCCATGGCACACGGTATAGGTCTCAGGGAGATGTCTCTAGCCTTGGATTAATCATGTCTTTGCTGTTCTCTTTAGGCAAGACAGGCCACAATAAAGCAGCTCTTCCGTCCCATCGAGGAGCTGAAGAAGGAATTTGATGAGCTGAATGTTGTTCTTGAGACTGACATGCAGATTATGGTTCGGCTGATAAACAAGTTCAACAGCTCCAGCTCCAGCCTAGAGGAGAAGGTTGCTGCACTCTTTGATCTTGAGTACTATGTCCATCAGGTATTGTATTGCCTTGCCTGTAAATCCAACTTTTTAATCAGTAGCTCCAAACATAAACCCCTGCTCTAAACCCTGAGAAAACAACGTCAATGGTTTTACTTTTTTTCCGTGGCACAGACATTTAATGTAGGCCAGTGTCTATGGCAGCTAGATCTGTTCATAGAGAACAGAACAACCTACTTTTTTGCTTGAACCTGTTTTGTTTTAACATTAAGACAAAATTACCATAATCTTGTATCACTTACAGTCTGGAAGGGGAAGCAAATATGAACAATTGAGCAAATTAACAAACAGTGAACTAATTTAAAACCATAATAGGGGCTTCAAAGGGTGATGTCGGTGATGTATCACAGGGCAATTTAGGATGAGCTGACTAGTTAGAGTTCATAAAAGATGCTTCTCATGGGATGCACTCTTAGGCTGAGTGTTCAGGAAGGAATAGGAGTTGGTTAGATGAAGAAGAGAAACTCTTAAGGAGGTGATGGCAGCATTGCCCATGGACAATATCTGGTGTAATGTCTATATTAGTAAATAAGGTTGTATTGTGATAGTTACACCCATTTTTTATGCATTTATGATTGTTTTCATGCTATAGTGGTACAGTTGAATAGTTATAACAGAACATGTTTACAAAGCCAGAAGGATTTACTGCTTAAATTTCCCTCCCACTATCCTCCAGTCCACTTCATATCACCTGTGTTCTAATCACCTTCCCCACAGCAACCAGGGAGCATTGTGGAAGAGAGGACAAAAATACCATAAGAGCCAGAAGACAGAGAATGCAAGAGTGACAGTGTCCTCTTAACATAACATGATTCTGTTCTTATTCATGGGCCCACAGGAGCTGTGGTTACAAGGCAGGCCTGAAATCAAGCCAGTCAACAGTCAGGTGTGGAGGGAGAGGGGCTCACAAGCCCCACCCCCTGCTGAGAAGCTACTGAGAGTTGATGGTTGCCGAGGAAGGGAGAGGAAGTTGTCTTTATAGGTGTGCTCCCTGGTGGGTTGACCATGCCACTGTAGATGAGCCCACACCCGTGCAGACATGGGCAGGACAAATTAGACTCTGTAGGTTATTTCTATTAAGGACATGGAATAGGAGGGGTTAGAGGTAAATTTCAGAGTAGTTAGGGGAAAAAGAAGGGATTAGTATGATAAGAGTATGTTATATATGTGTGAAATTCTCAAAAATAAATAAAGTTGTTTTATTTATTTACATGGTGGCACATGCCTTTAATCCCAGTACTTGGAAGGCAAGAAGATCTCTGTAAATTCGAGGCCAGACTGGTCTACATAAGTGAGCTCCTGATCAACCAGGGATGCAGAGAGACCCTGTCTCAAAAACAAAAAACAAAGGAAAAAGAAAAGAAAGAAACTTGTAGAAAGCTTACGTATTGTTAGGAACTTTAGAAAAGTTTACCAGTCCTTGTATTAGAACCTTCCATGAGGAGTAAGCTACGTGCACACAGAGTCTAGAGCAGAGGTGAGTTTGTAAGGTGGAAGGCCGGGACAAGATTGGAGTGACTGGAGCACAGACAAGGAGAGAGGGGAGCCAGCTGGAGATCTCCTTTTACTCTTTGTGTTTGTCCCCTTAGTCCTGAGTTTGAAGTAACCACTCAAACATCTAATACTGATGTTGAGTACTCTAGGCTTCTACTGCTTCAAATGCTTTGTGTATATTAATTCCGTAGGGGCCTTGAGTAGGTACCAGTATTAGTCTCATGTTTTTCTTTTTGTTTATTTTGTTTGTTTGTTTTTGAGTTAAGAGTCTCACTATGTTATCCAGGGTGGTCTCACATTCCTGGGCTCCAGTGGGTCAGAGAGGGAATTGCAAGCTCCCACTTTTTAATTGAGGACAGTGGAGTTCAAGGAGATGGTGTGATCGTCAGGGACCAACCAGCCGATGAATGAGAGCTAGGATTTGTAAAAAATTCTGTCTAATTCTAAATTCTAAGCTTTTAGACTTTTGACCAGTGTACTTCTCATAGAACCCTGATACCTTTTGCATGAAGGTCAAAAGATAGAGGTAAAGAAGAACTAAGGCAAAGTGTTTACTTATTCAACCATTTCTTCAGCCAGTGATCCTATGGAGAGTCTGCTGAGTCCCAGGCACTATTAAAGCAATTGAGGTGCATTTATGAACAAAATTGGACCTTATTTTCCAGCAGAAGCAGAGGCAGATTTAGCAAATAATTGTTTGAAAGGTAATGAAATTATGAGAAAGGACAAAGAAGAGCATTATAGAAAGTGGTGGGCAGGAGGCGGGATCGTGCCTAGACTCTGACTGGATCTGAGAGAAAAGGAAGAGACCATGGAACCTCTTAGGCGATGGGAAAGAGTGGGACTGGAGCCCTACACAGTGACAGAGGTGATGTGAAAACAGCCCTCCAACTGTTACATTGAGAATCTCACCACTGTGGGGAGCTAGGGTGGGAACAGAGCCCAGACAGGAAGCTGTTGGAATGGTGGCTCAAGGGGCTGTAAGTCATAACCAAGTGCGGGTTTGAGATATTTACCCAGCGGACTAGAGCCCCAGTGTCCCCACCCCCACCCCATGACAGTGTCCTTGTTCTCTGTTAACAAGCCTATATTTCTTCATTTGGGGTTTTGTGGTAAATGCATCTGTGCTGTATGCAGGGGCTCACAGGGTAGCTCTTCACCCTCTTCCTCTGTTCAGAACTCCTCCTCAGACCCCAAATAGCAAGACTGTGACCCTCTTATGAGGTGAAAAAAAAATGAGCATGAGTTTTCTTTACCCTTCCTCGTCCTTTTTGGGTTGAAAAGATCCCTCTAGCTTTTCCATCAGAGATAATTAAGGATCAAGGCGTCTAGGGGTTATTGAGTAGCTCAGTCTTGTTCTGGTGTTGACAGCTTTTATTATGTTTTTCATTTTTAATGTACTTGGGTGGGTCTTTAGTTCTCAGCTTTCCGAAGGGTCTTGCTTCAGTTCAAACGAAAGGCTAAAATCACTAACTTATCATGCTTATACGGGAGTGAGTTACACTAAGGCTAAGCTACCAATGACCCAACAACAGCAAAATCCCCCACAGCCCCATCTGCCAGTGTCGTCCTCAGGGGGGCATCCCATTCCACTTTTACAGGTCCTTGGGTATCACCAGACGCAGCCAAAGGTCACCATAGAACTGTTCCATTGGTCAAGGGCAAACCCCCTCCGATGGTAAAAGTGCCCTCCTCAGTGTTCTGGACCATTGACTTGGGCTAGTGTACTAATGTGCCCTGGTAAGTTGTGATTTCTCAGGAAGATTCTAGAATACATAGCTCATCCTGCTTTCCAGTTGTGATGGAGAATTAGGTGATGTAATGCTAACTTTGAGGCAAATAGAACTTTTCCAGCCAGGACCTTCAGTTGATTCTCACTCTTAAATTCACTGAATAGGGGCCTGAAGAGCCAGGGGCTTCAAGGACCTGAACTGGGTCTGCCAAAGGATCCCTTACAGCCATATTTTAATTATTAAAACAGGATATGTGAAAAGCAAAAACTTGTGTGTAGAAAACAGTTAGTGAGTTATTTATGAGGAAGGCCCTGGGCAGAGAATCTGCCTCTCCTCAGGTGACTCCGCCATTATTTCCCCATCTTTCCTTCTCAGATTCCCATTCTTTCATCATCTGGGAGTGCTCTGAATTTTCCCAGTACTAGCCTAGTTGCCTCCATCCCTGTCTGATGCCTCCTCTTCCTACACACCTATCCACGGCTCTTGCCCCATCCTGAAGGCAGCCTAAGAAAAGTTCTGGCTCTAAACTTGCCATCTTCTGTGTGGCTCTGGAGAGAAGCCAGCTTTTGGTATGCGAGTGGGCCAAAATGAACCTTCTCTTTCTCATTACCAGTCAAATCATGATAGAACACCTTTAAAGTGTTTACAGAAATACCAACAATTCATATCTCATGGAATTGTTGTCATGTAGATATGCAGAATCTAGAACAGACCCGGGCTCTGTTGTTGCTTTGAGGTCAACAGAAAAGCAAGCTGCTCTGCCAGGTTTTGGGTAAGACTCTCCCAGATGTGGGTTGATGGAATTTTGAGAAATAAGTTTGTATCTTGGAAACCTGGAACAAAGAAGATATGAATTGGTAAGTTTTTAAAGGCACATTTCTTCCTTATAATATGTACGAGGAAGAAATTTGTTTCAACAAAGTGCCCCATTCTAAGTCTCTCTTATTATCTGGGCTTTGGGTCTGTAGTCATCCTTGTTTACGGACAGGCTGGGACAGAAAAATCCTTGCTATGACCTTGGACATCCATGGCAGCTAGACTTTATACTGGATGGTACTTTCTCAGGGACCATGTGTTGGTACTGACACTATAGATTGTTTTTTTGTTTTTTGTTTTTTTTTTTTAATTCACAGTGGGGTTTTATTTTGGGAATAGTTTAAATTTTTATTCCTCAATTCAAGGGTTAATCATTGAACACCTAACTCTATGCTCTTCGTTCTTCTGGTCACTGGAGCAGTGGATGAGAAAACCTGCTTTTGTATATGTCCTATCCAAATGTGTGACAGTGATCATCCAACTGCTAAAAATAGGCCAGGCCCACCCAAAAGCAAGGGAAGGTCAGATTCTATGCTTTGCACTTGCTTTTTTTCTCAGAACTTACTTTCTAGTTAGGAGGCAGAAGCAAGGACAAAGTCACATAGGAGCCAGCTCTGAGTTCTCGGAGAAAGGCAGGCACTGGTTATATGGCTGCTGGGCCCTTGGCTTCTGACACTTCCTGGTCTGCTGAGCAGTGCATCAAAAGGGCACGAGGTCACCTTTTGGGCAGAGTGATAGTAAGATTCTGACTTTTCATGTATATATGCAAATACAGGGTTTAGTAACTTAACTAGTAATCTCAAACTAGGATATATGATAAGACATCAATGTAATTATTTAGTATTGATTTTATTATAATGAGACCTTTTTACAATCACTTGGGTTCATTGTTTTAAGACACTCAGCTTATCAATTATATGATGATAAAAATATTCACCACTGCTGGCATTTAGCCATGATTAGTAAAACAGACCTAGACCAAAGCCTTTGGGAAACTGACTTTTATACAGATTTTAAAATTAATGTCTTCAGATTCAATCAACTGTACCAAATAAAGGATGATATTGTTACTTCTCTCATAGTACTCTCTTAGCACACCCTACCCCAACACCCCCTCCTCTACACACACACTCACAGCACACCAGGTCACGTCACACCATGCCTGTCCCATCAGCAGGGCTCCTTTTATAGTTCCTGGTTTCTAATTAAAAGTTGTTGTTTTTTTTCCTCCACTGCTTTCATTGTGTTTGGACATCCACAGGACATGTAGCACTGTTTAGTGGTGCCATGATGCCAGATTCTTTGTGTTAACAGCTTGCATGTTTGGAGTAAGCTTTGTGACTCACTGCAGCATTAGAGTTTTCTGAGACATGTTTGGCATGAGCAAGAGCTAGGTGCCATTTTCACGGATTCCCACGCAGGTGCTTATAAATGGTATTGGATGAATGAGAAGTTCTCAAATGTAAGATTCCTTTAAAACGCAGGCTGTTCTAGGCCACTGCTGCTCTTCACTTGTCTTTTACATTCTGTTTTGCTAGTCATTAAAGAACAGCTGTCAGAAGAGTGCTTCCCCCCACCCCGACCCCCGTGAAGGCTATCCTGTACTAAGCAATGCCTTTGTTGCAGATGGATAACGCACAGGACCTGCTGTCCTTTGGTGGCCTTCAAGTGGTGATTAATGGGCTCAACAGCACAGAGCCCCTGGTGAAGGAGTATGCTGCTTTTGTGCTGGGGGCTGCCTTTTCCAGGTGAGCAGCATGGATGGATTGCCATTGGCTAGAATCATTTGCCTTCATTGGCTTGAGGAGCCGTTACACTTGCCCTTCTAGCCACTCGTCAGTATAGTACTGGGGAAGCTAGAACTGAGTCAGCTTCTATTCCAAATAGAAGTTCTCAGCCATGTTTTTCTGTTCTGTGATTTCTCTTCCCTTCATCATACATACATATATACGTATATATAAATAAAATAGCAGACCTTAGGTCATATTTTCTATTTTACTAAAATGAATAAATGGACCAGCCTCATGGAGTAAATAGTGAGTAACTAGTTGATCCTTCAGACAATGAAGACACATCTAATGACTAAGTGATGAATCTAACCAAGAAAGGCCTTCTGAGGGGGATATGGCTTCCCCTGGTTGCTGGAATCAGTTATGCAGTGAGGTGTATTCTCTGGATGGAGTCTTTAGCATTTCAGTTAGTCTGTTTTATACTGAAAAACTTACCAGGCAAGATGAACAGTAGACAGCTTCTCTAAAGAATGGATGTAGAGAAATATATAGATATCAAGTAATTTTACTCATTTGAAAAGGTCAGGATATCTTTATACTATCATTATGTCCATTTAAAAATATCTGCTCATAAGACCATCTCATCTGTATTTCTAAAATAGAAACAATTACTCTGATTCTTGCTTCCAGGGTAGTGACGATTAGTGTTGCCTTGTTTACATAGTTTATTCTGAGGTTGGAGAAGGCTATTCTAAACAGCATTGTAGAGTTTGTTTGACAAGACTTAGTTTGTTTATTCATTCTTTTTTTTTTTTTTTAACCTTTTTTGAGACAGGGTTTCTCTGTGTAGCCCTGGCTGTCCTGGAACTCACTCTGTAGACCAGGCTGGCCTTGAACTCTGTTTATTCATTCTTATGTTTATTTAATTAGAACCTTAATCTGATCCTTTCTTTTCATAGCAAAATGAAGGACAGTTGTCCCAAGGAAGAGGCTGCAAGCAAGCAAGCCTTCGTTCCTTTCTCACGCCCGTCTTTATTTGTCAGGCCTCCTTGTCCTGTAGTAGTGCTGTAGACAGATCAGTCTCTGGCCTCCAGGGCAACTCTATGTCCCTTGGCCTCACTTTCCAAAGCCAAACTTTGTCAGAAAACCCAGTTCCTCCTGTACACCCACTGGACACAGCTATGGCTTCTGTCCAGGGTCTGCCCTCAGAAGGCTGCAGAGCCTTGAGAACGTACTCAGGCTCACGTTTGCTCCTTAAGCTCTAACACCTTCATCTAGACTCAGTTTTGAAATCTTTGTCTTATTCTAAACTACTTCCAGTATGAATGTGATATCCTGCATATCTCTTGCCATTACTTCTGGAAATAGATTTTGGAGAAACAGTAGCATCTTCATACCACTTTCTTGTTAAAAGGGACTCTGACTTGAGAAGTCGGCATTTAGACATTCTTACAAACCAAAACCTAGTTGCTGTGTCAGTGTGTGATATTATGATGACCTCTCCATGAGTGGACTATGTTAGTGTAAGACCGTGTTAGCATTCATATAGCATCACTAAATTTAATAGAGATAAATATAAAATACTGAAATTTAGTGTTTTGATGGCAAGCACACTACTGTAGTCAAATGTTCTAGCTGGGTTTTTGATAGCTCACTGAAGGGCTGTTACAGCGACAGCATGGTATGGCGCCAGAGCTTTTGGAAGCCGCCAGCAGGCTTCCCAACACCAGGAAAATGTCAGTGTTTTATTCAAAGAGAAGCTTGACACAAGTTAGACTATTTCTGTGCAGAAAGGCTGGCTTCGGTGCTGTTGTCTGATATGCATTACTTACTTTTGATGTCCTAAGTATTGGCTCTGCACCTCCCTAACTGCTTCAAGCATCGAATGTGTAGTCACAGTGATTAGATAAGCTAGCTCTTTGCCAAAGGGCATTCAAGAAATAGCATCCTGGAATCATGGGCTTGTGGGCAATCCTTTGAACAATCATAGGTGTCCAGTGCATTTCATAAAGGTGAAAAGCAAATAAAAACATATAATAAGCATAATAACGCGGCATCAGCATCATCATTACCTCTTCCTAATGGCCCCGTTGTTGCTATCAGTTTTCCCTACATGGAAGCTCTTGCGTCATTTCCTTCTACAGTACAGACTCTGTCATCCTGTTTAAGTTCCACTGTGTCTCTTGCTGCTAATGTTGCTGCTTCATGAGAGTGTTTATTTGCCTACCTGGGTTAACTGCTTAATAAGTCCTTCCACACACATTTCTGTGGATGAAGGGATCTCTTACCAAGTGTTAAATACCAATTATTCCAAGATAAAGGAAGAGGATGACAGAAATATAATTGACATGGCTACTGAAATAAAATTTGTTCCTTTACTTAAACATGATTAACACCCAACTGAGAGTTACACATAACTCATTTTCTGCTGTTTATTTCCTGAGTATAATAAGGTAGGTAAAGTTCTGTGCAACATATGTAGACGTTGGTATGCTGATTATTAGCAGATTTGTATTCTCATTGCTACTATCTTTTAAAAGTCCCTTTCTTCTCCAGGTTATTTTCATTGGTCTCTTTGTGAGCTGATTTCACCTCATGGGGGAACGTATGAGGGTCTGTCTGAAGTTGGAACTCCTGGGAGTCTTAGACAAGTCCTTTTTGCTTCTGTATAAAGAAGTTTAGAAAGCCTTGTGAATTTCAGAAGCCATAACAGCCTTCTGTTATCTGGTTTTGCTGCTTCTTTGAAAACTGGCCAGCTGTTTTTCTTTCTTCTTTCTTCCTTGTACAAAGCCTTTACATTGAACTGACAAGAGTTAAACTATCAAGAACCTGGTGTGCTTGCTCCAGTGAGCACTGGCTTTGCTGTTTTTGCATTCCCTTCTCTTGTACCTTCGTTGTTTTGTATCTGTATAAATGACCTGTATTTATATTTACATGGATATGTTTTTTTATACATTTATACACAGAAGTGTAATGCTTTTATTTGAACTGTTTGCAGTATGTATGTGATGAAACGTAATCTAGTACATAGTACGTGTATCATCAGCCACAGAGATGGTATGTTTTATAACTGCTTTTCTTGGCATCTACCTCACAAGTTCCTCGACATATTTGGGGTTGTATACATTTCTTGAGAGAATGAATGTATGCCATAGTGCTGCACATGTCCACCCTGTGTTCTGTTGCCTGTGGTTTTCTTGCCTGTGCTCTTCCCAAGGTTTTACCAATCAAATTTTTAAAACTTTTTAGATTATTTTATGTATATGAATATTTTGCCTGCATATATATATATACATATATATATACATATATATATACATATATATACATATATAT
>NW_021604593.1:1932580-1942205 GCF_004785775.1 Grammomys surdaster
TGTGTGCCTGGGGCCCAAGGAGGTCAGAAGAGGGCATCAGATCCCCCGGAACTGGAGTAATGAATGGTTGTAAGCTGTCATGTGGGAGCTGGAAAATAAACTTGGATCTTCTGGAAGAGCAACAAGTACTCTTAACCATTGATCCAATACTGCAGCTCTATTTACGATTAACTTAACTATTTGGCCAGTGTCTTATTACGATGACCCATCTTTGTCTTTAGCCTTTAGTTTCCAGTTTTCTTTGGTTACATCCCTCAGTGAATTTCTCTGCCAAGCTGCATCTTCTCTTCTCGATTCCTGGTGGTTTTGTCTTCTATTTTCTTTCAGTATTTCAGTATCTTCTAGTGTTTGACCACCACCATCTCTCCCCTCTGCACCCCCCCCCACTCTCTGTTGTTAATTTTTGTTTGTTTGTCTGTTTTTGACAGGGTTTCTCTATATAGCACTGTCTGTCCTGAAACTCACTTTGTAGACTAGGCTGCGTCACACTCACAGAGATCCACCTGCCTGCACCTCCCAAGTGCTGGGATTAAAGGTGTGCACCACAATGCCTGCTACCACCTCTCTTATGTCCTCATATTAGGCCTCCATGGGCTCGCCCTTGTCCCTGTTACTCGCCCTTGTGCCTGCTGTGACCAGTGCCCTCTGTGTATTTTCCCATCAGCCCTTGTGTTCCTCGCTCTGTGTGCCCTGAGGCATGTGCCTACTAGTCCACCAAGATATTCAGTCTACACTTACTCTGTTCTACCTCCAGTACAACTTACCAACCTTTATTTTCCTTCCCTTTGTTTCCAAACTTCTTGAAAGAATAAAAAAAGGATAACAACAAGTTGCATTATGTTAATGCACTCAGCCCCACCATATTTACAATCTGGTTTCTATCCCACCATCCATGAAAATTATCATGAGTACTTTGCCATCATTGATACCTCTATAGCAGTCAACAATTATTATTAGCTGTGACATTCCTTGGAAACTTTACTTCTTGGCTGATGTGTCATTATAGACGCCTGTCTGTGACTGATTACTTTGCCCCCCTTTTTTCTGTGCTTAAGATCCAATCCAGGGCTTTATACAGGCCGGGCATGTGCTCTACTCCTGAGCTGCATCTCCACCTGCCTTTTCTTCTATGGCAACACCATCCTATACTGTCTTCCAGTTGTAGCTACCACCAAGATTCTTCCAGCCTTGTGCTCTCTACTTACCTTCTATGGTTTCACACACCCTCTAATTGAGAGTCCCTGAAAAGTCTGCATTCGAGTCCAGTCCTTTTCCTGAAAATTCCTCATGCTAGATTCTACCAGACTGTTTGAATCTCACAGTCTATGAGGAAAAAGTTGAATTCATTATTGTGTCTTTGACAAACTTGATTTTTCTTCCCACATTCTCTTTTCAGTTATTCTTGCCATAGTTATTATAGTTACCCCAGGTTGGAACTTTTCAATGATGTTTGAGTCTCTCCCCTTGCTCGCTCTTTAGTAGTGAGTAGCTCTTATGAATTTTTATCTCCACTACTAAACCATTTAAGTTCTCTACTAAACCATTTCTCTTTTTCATTGACTTTAAAGAACCTTGACATTTTAAGTTCAGTGTCTTGTCCAGAATGAGACTCCACGCCCTTCTGTGCTGGGAAATGAGACATGAATGATATAAACCAAGCATGGTAATCCCATTCTCTATGGATGCGAATTGATTTAGAGATGGGCGTGTGATCCCACTCTGACTGATGCAACATGGAGAGGTATCGGTAGAAAGCACTCTGCTCTGTGAGGGTCCTGCTCCTATGAGTAGAGAGCTCCGGACCCTTCCCCTATTCTTCTTGCCCTGAGTGCCTCTGTTTTGGAGCCACAGCTACTGCCTTGTACCAGTGAGGCTGGAAGGGAAAGGTGTAGGAGTGGGGGGAGGCAGTGAGCTGACAGAGCCTGTGCCCTTCCTGATTCTGTGAGACACTGTAGTGCTGTTTGGAGACATTCATTTTCAGCCTTTCTTGTAAAAAGTAATTAAACCTTTTTTTTTAAATCACAGTTAATTATCATACTGATCCTTGTAACTTAACTTACATTCATATTGAGAATTTTCCAAAATCTCTCAGATCCTTGTTTGTTTGGTTGGTTTTGTTGTTTGTTTGTTTGTTTGTTTGTTTTTCAAAGACATAGTTTCTCTGTAGCACTGTCTGTCCTGGAATTCTTTGAGTCTGAGTCCAGCCTATTCTACACAGAGATCCACTTGCTTCTGCTTGCCTCTGGCTTGTGTGTACTGGGATTAAAGGCTTGTGCCACTACCGCCCAGGCCTCTGAGATCTTTTAAAGTGTATTATATTCCTCTTGCTTCTTCAGAGTACTTGTCTTAGTTTGCAATTATGTAGTTGTTTGATTACTTATTAATATCCCTACTAGATAGTACTTGAGAGGCTAGGATTCCTTACGTTTTAACTTTGCTATTCATTATATATACAGGGCCTGGCATTAAATGAACGATCAGGAAGTAATTATGGTCGGAAAGAGTAAATGAAGAAACAAGTGAATAGCAGTGGCTCCTAGGAAGCCAGCCATCACTCATCCCAGAAGATAACCCCCAGGCTGAGTGGAGGAGAGTGCTGTTTTTATTATTAATGATGTAATAGTGGATGATTCAGACATCATACCTTGGCCTTTTAAAACATAAGGCATGGAAAGGAGTATGCTACCCCACTGGCTGAAGGCCCAGAAAATAGAAGGCTAGAGATTAGGATGAGGTCAGACATGGGAGTTGCCAGCATTTAAATAAAAGTTTAAATGTGACCCTTAGGATCGAAGTGATCTTGCCTCACGTTCTTAATTCTCTATACTCCTCCAGTGAGTAGGGAGGTGCTCAAATCATGTTTCTAATAAATTGATTAGTGTAACAACCAAACTAGTCCAGGCAATTGGATAGCCATAGCTCCTAAGCTGCACTTAAAAGCTGATTAGTGTTTTTCAGATAACAGTTAATGACAAATGGAAAGTGAGCTGTAAGCCTCACCAGCTGTCTTGAGTCCTGGGGAGGGAGGGACTATTTGCTGATGGACTTGTCCTCTGTGATGTGCCCCTGCCTCCCCAGACCTTCCACTATTGAATGCTCCTTTTAATTTCTTCTGTGCTTAGCCCCGGCCCTCAACATTCTGTTCTTCATCTTCAGTTTTATTAGCTTTTGTTGCCTGGACACCTATACTGACTCTTCAATACATTGGCAGCTTTGTAACTCACCAATTCTTTCATTTCTTCCCCAACAAACTTGAATGCTTTGGGGAATGAGAATGGGTACACAAGTCCACAGAACTTTACAGAGTGTGAGTCTATATGACTGCTTCAAGCATAAATGGTCTAACCTAAAAATTAAAGTTACTAAAAATCAGAAGGGAGTCACCAAGGGCAGGAACTTGTTGTTTTCTATGTTTCATTTTGTTTTATTTTACTTTTACTGGGTATGTATTATTTTTGTAATTAAAATTTAAAAGAGTAACAAAACAAAGCAGAGTGGACCTGGGAGATTTCTATATCCAATAAACATTTCAAGAACCGAAATACCTGGAAATGCTAGATTAAATACTTAAACATTTCTGTACATGCTCAATTCAGCAGTCAGGAAGTGGTAGGACAGTATCCTTACATAACTTCAGAGGAATTTAGTAACATCAAACCTTTATGTGATAGCTCCAAAAGAAAGTACAGACATTCTAAATTCAAATAAAATTTAAATCCTAATAGGCACAGAACACTGGAGCAAACAGCTGCCCGAGGGGCGTTGCCATCCTTAAGTGACTGTGAGCTTCCATCTTTAGCTCAAAAGTTACAGAAGAAAAGAATTTAAGACTTCTGAATGAGAGACTAGAAAAACAAAGTCTTCTAGTCGAAAGGAGTTGTTCATATGACTTTGAATACAAAGAGAGCTATTCTCCCTAAAGTTCTTTATCCAGGACAGCTCTGGAATACACTGTGTTGAAAACCACATTCCTTTTTTTAATATTCTGAAAAACTCAAACCACTACAGAATGGTTATTTCTATTTCTTCCTGTAATTACACATATATTGGCTGTATTTTGAGCTGTTATTGTTAAATGTATACCCATATGGTTTTAGAAGTATCTTTGCTCCTATGGAAGTTACTTTTGTCTTAAAGTTTGTTTGATATTAATACATCTGCTAACCTTGTATTTTCTTGGGTGTGTCTTTTGGGTGTATCTTTTCCATCTTTTTTCTTTCAGTCTTCATTAACACCACATTTTCTATATATCTTTTATTATGCAGCATATAGTTAGACTTTATATGTGTGAATATGTATATGTGGTATGTCTTAGTTACTTTTTTATTGCTGTGAAGAGACACCATGACCAAGTCAACTTATAAAAGAAGGCACTCGCCGGGCAGTGGTGGCGCATGGCTTTAATCCCAGCACTTGGGAGGCAGAGGCAGGCGGATTTCTGAGTTCGAGGCCAGCCTGGTCTACAGAGTGAGTTCCAGGACAGCCAGGACTATACAGAGAAACCCTGTCTCGAAAAAAACAAAAAAAAAAAGAAGGAGGAGGAGGAGGAGGAGGAGGAGGAGGAGGCAGCGGCGGCGGCACTCAATTGGGGACTTGCTTACAATTTTAGAGGGTGAGTCCATGACCATCATAGCAGGCAGGCAGCCATGGCACTAGAGTAGTCGCTAAAAGCTCTTATCCTGATTTGTAAGTTGAAAGCAGAAAAACAGAGTGACCATGACTGGCATGGGCTTTTGAAACCTCTGAGTTCATCCTAGTTACACACCTCCTCCAAGAAGGCCACACCTTATGATCTTTTGAAAACAGTTACAGGAAGTGTGAGGATCAAGGATTCCGATATATGAACCTAAGGACCATCCTCATTCAAACAACCACATGGTGTATGTATGTTTGTGTACATGTGTGTGCTCATTCTTATGCCTGTGGAGACTGGAGTTTGATCATTGTGTCTTCCTCAGGGGTTCTATACCTTATTTTTATTTTAAAATTAATTTATGTTGTCTGCGTGCACATCTTGCCTGCGTATATATGTGTGTCCCATGCATGCCTAGTGCTCGTGGCAGTCAGGAGAAGGTTCTGGATCCCCTAGAACTGGAGTGTGACAGTTGTGATACTGGGAACTGAACCTGACAAGTGCTCTTCACTGCTGAGCCTTCTTCCAGCCCTCTACTTTATTGAGACAATGTCTCATGTAGGCCAGGCTATCTTAAACTCCCTTTGTAGCTGAGGATGGCCTCCAGAGTGCTGGCTTACAGACACCATAATGAGCATGTTGCCAGTTTTGTAATTTTGCCTTCTAGGGGCAGTTAGTTTTATAATTTTTTTTAGAATGTTTTTATTCATATCTAGTTATCAACAAATTTCATCATAATATGTCCAAGTATGATTTGTTTTAATTTGCCCTCTTTGGCTCTCGGTGTGCTATTTTAAACTACAGACTTCAGCTATGGAAATTTTCTGGTTTATTACCAGTACTATGTGGTGCATTGGCTCTCCCCCATGTTCTCTATTTGCAGTTGATATTAGGCCATCTGTTTCTAACATCTCTCAAGTGTTCTTTTTTTTCTCTTTTTCCCATGTCAGATGGATAATGTGCTGACATCATGACAAAATTCGAAGCGACACATTTCACACAGTAGCTGAAAACCTGCTCGTTATACTTAGAAAACACAAGAGGGTCTCTTCCTAAGTACCTCTGTCTTTGTCTTCCTGGATGATTTCATTCACTTAACAGGGTCTTTTTTCTTAAGTATGTTTAATGTGTTTGTCACATTCATGAAGTTTTTAGTAGTTAGATGAGTATGTTTCACTTCTAGGAGTTTCCTGCTAATTATTGCTTTAATCAAATTGAAAATTTCAATATGTAGCATTTTGATTATTGTTCAATTGAAGTGATTTAAATTTTAATTGTGGTTTCTTTGGTTCATATGAAATTATATTTCTCAATTTCCAAATATCGTGGAAAGTTTATAGTCAGTGTTTTTGTTATGAACATTGAAGCTGTAGCCAGATAATGCCCTTAATTATTAGACATTTGAAAGAAGTGGAGATTTTCTATATAATTAGTTTTCTGTTGTGGTTTGGATCAATGCCCCCTAAAGGTCTGTGTATTAGAAAGGCTTAGGCTGAAGGGATAGCACTCTTTGGAGATAGCCCCTAGGGGATGGGCACTAATAGGCGATGCCATTGAGCCATTCCCTTGAAGTGGATTGTGGGATCACAGGCAGTCTCTGCCTGCTTCCTAGCTCATGAATTTAGTGGTTTGTTCCAGTACATGTGACTTGTGCTCAACAGGGACTGAGAGCAATGGGCTGATTGTGGGCTGGGACACCTAGAATTATGAATCAAAATATTCTTTTTCTCTTTATAAATTGACTCCTTCAGGTATTTCATTGTAGTAACCTGAAGCTGACTAATACAGTAAATATTCCTTTTTTGTAAATGTTCTGAATATATGTGCTTATAAAAGAATGTGCATTCAGTTTTCCAAGAACTCAGAACCTCTGTCTTATGTACTTCTTCCTTCCACTCTGTTAAGACTTGGTGATAGTGCAGAAACAATATGCATCTATGCAAACCATGGTTCATATTTTGAAGTCTGATCTTTCTTACCCTAGCTAACAGAATTGGCACAGCAGCAAGCCCACCTCCCAGGCACAAAGCAGGCACGGATAATCAGCAGTTGCTTACATTTTGACTTAGCTCTTTGTTCAGTAGAATAGGAGTAATAAATACATTTTTTAAGTTTAGAAGGGGGCTTTTGAAATGTAACCCCATTGTAAGTCAATATTTGTATGTATATTATACATATATGTATCCATGTAGAGATATGTTCACATATCTATTATGTACATAGTGTGTGTATATGCACATATTAAATGAAGTGTCAAACTTTAGTTTTGTTTCTCTAAAAATGTTATAACTCCCCCATCTAATTTTAAAAGTTGCTCCAGAAGTTCCTATTATTTTGCATGATTATATGTGTAGTTGTGATTCAGATATATTTTCTTCTTGAAATTTGTTAAACTTAGTCAGTCTGAATTTGTTTCTTTCATCTTTCTAGACTATTCTCAGCAACCTCTCAAATACCATCCCTGCTGTCTCTTACTCCTGGGGCTCCAACCAACTGTACATTGGGCCTTCTTACTTGATTGTCTGAGTTCTAATCTGTTCCTGCTTTCTTTCTATGTCACATCCCTGCTAAAGTCTAGATAATTTTTGTAGCTTATTTTTCTGTTTACTTACATTCCCTCTGCTGTGTCAAATCTACTATGGAATCTGTCCATTAAATATTTAGCCAGAGGCTTATAATTCTAATTTTAGAAGTTGTGTATGTGTGTGTTTCACAGATTCATGTTCACTGTGTACACGTGCAAGGCTGCCTGCGTGGATGACAGTGTTCTGCCTGCACTCCGGCTGTAATCCTTGTGCAGCTGCTGTTTGCACCATGGTATTGTCCCTCTTGTGTTTATTTGTACCTTCCTACTCATTTTTTGTTTGTTTGCCTGCTTTTGTCCTTTGGTGTTTTGACACAGGCTGTCCTTGAACCCTTGAAATCACTATATAGCCCAAGGTGGCCTTAAATTTGCAGCCGTTCCTTACTGTTGGGATTATAGGCCTATGCCACCACACATGACCTACTCATTGTTTTTAAAAAATCATTTGAGTCCAACAAGGAAAAGTCCTCCTTTTAGGAAAGATTGATATTATTATCTTCTGGCAGGTGCCTGGAGTTAACTAACAGTGCATCTCACACAGAGCTCACAGCTCAGCACTTCAGGTACTCAGGGATGTAAAGCAGTATGGCAACTCCACTGAAGCTGGAACTCATCTCGTTCTGTGCTTTTCACCCATTCTTTGTGCTGCTGTTGTGCAGTTCTTGCTCACACGGTTGCTCTCTTACACTGTTAACTGGGACCCACAGCATTAAACTCCTAGGATAAAGGAAAGAAGATTCCCATGTTGGCAACCAGCTCTTGACTTTGGCATAGTTGCTTTTCTCTACACAAGTGAACAAACCCAAAGTCAGTTTGAGTGACTCTGACTCCTAGGCCTGAGTAGCTTCACTGTTATCCTCCCTCCTGGCTCCCTTTTTCTCAGCTTTTGCTCTAAGGGTTCCTGGTTTTTTGAGACAGGATCTTGCTCAGGCTAGCCTCAGATGTTCAGTCAGTTCGGTGTTAGCACTCTGTATGATGAGCCCCAGATAGCCTCCTGATCCCACCTCTCCAGCACTAGGATTACAAGTGTTAACCACCAGGGGCGGTAATGTTGCTAGGTATCAAATTCGGGTCCTCCTGCTTGTGTGACAATAACTAGATGTTAGTCCTTGTAGTGCAGTCACACAGTCACATACATCTTGCCACTTTACTGTTGGTTAGAGGAAGTCAAACATTCACACTCTAGATAGGAGTGTATGGTTTTCCAGTCTACACATTATGAGTTTGGCTGCAAGTGACAGAAAATGGCACAAATTTGATAGATGTAAACAGCTTTAGGTCAGATCTTAGGGCTAGGTGGCAGCTCTGTTTCTGGGTGACTCTGGGGTCTTCAGTTCCTTTCAGCCACACTGTGACACCATGCATAAGAAGTTACCTTTTTCTCCGAAGGTCAGGAAAGAAAGGAGCTATAGAAGAGGGGCAGCAGTACTCGGAGTCCCTTTGGGAGGATACCAGAGACTGTCAGAGCTCTCTCCGCTTGTTTCCCACTAGCCAGCCCTTCCTGCCAAGGAGGTTGAGAAATGCAGTCTTTATTTGTTCAGCAAAAATCCTGTTGCTGTGGAGTAATGCAAAACAGATCATGGACACCACTGATAGCTTCTACCGTATGTGGCTTTAAGTAAGATAAGGTTTATTTGCTCTGTGCTTTAAAAAAAATATTTCATAAAGTTACCTGTACTTTGAAATTTGAAAAAATAATTCAAGGCATTATCAGTGACTTAGCTGCTGCTGCTGCTTTTTTCTTTTTCTTTTTCCTTTTCTATTTGATACCAGGATATTTTTATTTTTGTAGTGCTGGAGATTGACAAAGTCCAGGACTTTCTCTAGCCAAGTACATATTCCACTGTGTAAGGTTCATCTTCATTGTCAACCCTCACTGGATCTGGAATCTTCCAAAAGATTCACCTCTGGGGGTGTCTGAGAGAGTGCCCTTAACTGGGCACTCTCAGGCTTAACTGGCTTAACTGGGAGACGACCCACACGGACTTTGGGTGGTAGTGTCCATTGCTTGGGAGCATCAGTATCCATTGCTGTCTACTCCGTGACTGCAGACACAGTACAACCAGCCTCTCCTCCACACTTCCACAGCCTTGCCTTCCCGCTGTGTCTCTTCCTAATTGTAGCCACATGCACTCCTGCCCATAGGCCGTTTCTGCAAGGTGTTTTGTCCCAGCACCTAGGAGAGTGACTAGTGCAACCATGGAGGTACAGTCTTGGCCTCCTGTATTTGTGTTTTTTAAAAAATTAATATGGGTATGGTGGGCCACAGATGTAAATCTGATTATAAGCACTGTACTTGGGAAATTGAGACAGGAGGATTACCATAAGTTTGAAGCCAACCTGCGCTGCATAAAGAGTTAAGGGCAATATGGGCTACATAGCAAAACTCTATATTTAAAAAAAAAAAA
>NW_021604593.1:1942305-1948315 GCF_004785775.1 Grammomys surdaster
GAAGGAGAAGGAGAAGGAGAAGGAGAAGGAGAAGGAGAAGGAGGAGAAGGAGAAAGGAAGGAGGAGGAGGAGGGAGGAGGGAAGAAGGAAGGAAAGAAAGAAAGAAGAAGCAAGGGCGGGAGAGATGGCTCAGGAGTTAAGAAAATTGTGCAAGTTTGTGTGTGTGTGTGTGTGTGTGTGTGTGTGTGTGTGTGTGTGTGTGTGTTTACCTGTTCTGGAAGTTAAACCCAGAGCAAATTTGTTACTTTGTGATTTTTAATTCTTATTATTTCTTTGTTTATTTTCTTATTTTAGCTGCTCTGGAAATTAAACCCAGGGCTTTGCACATGCCAGGCAAATATTCTACCACTGAACTATGTGTGGCCAAGGAGCCCATGTGATACTTTGATGTCAATGGAATGGACAGGTTTGAAGGGCACTGTACAAGAAAGACTGAGCTAACCTAGGCCAGATGTGACAGGATATGAGAAAAAGAAGCTTGGGAGGTCTAAGGACTTGTTATATAATACAACATTTAATCACTGAAACAACCTGTGTACTGGCTTTACAGAAACGGGTATATTCCAAAGGCCTATAGATAATTTATGAAAGAATTGAACTGTGAACTCTTATGACTAAACCTGTGTCCTTCTGTAGTGTGAAGCTCTGACAGAATCTCACAGAAAGGAATTTTCCTCTGAGTGTTTTGAATGAGGTCTCATGTGTCCTTAATGGCTGTACAACATCTGACTCTGATCTGGAGGATTTTGGAGAGAGACATCAAGAGAGGAGCGTTGGGGCTGTGGGAGGCTCCTTGTTCCCATATCCAGAGTAGTGGGCAGTGTGCAGCTACATCTCCCTCTGGTAAGCACGAGATGTATGCCAGGAGGTGTCTAGTCAGTGTTCTATTGCTGTGATGAAACACCATGACCAAAGCAGCTGGGGAGGAAAGGGTTTATTCAGCTTATGCCTTACGTCACAGATGATCAGATGATCAGAGGAAGTCAGGACAGGAACGCAGGCTGGCTGGGAACCTGGAGGCAGGAGGTGAAACCATGAACGGGTGCTGCTTACTGGCTTGTTCCTCATGGCTTGCTCAACCTGCTTTCTTATATAACCC
The DNA here is from genome assembly GCF_004785775.1 of Grammomys surdaster. Classification (NCBI taxonomy): domain Eukaryota; kingdom Metazoa; phylum Chordata; class Mammalia; order Rodentia; family Muridae; genus Grammomys; species Grammomys surdaster. The sequence goes on from NW_021604593.1 coordinate 1,943,405, forward strand.
AGCACCGCCAGTCCAGAGATGGCCCCACCTACCATGGACTGGACCCTCCCCCATCAATCACTAATTAAGAAAATGCCTTACAGCTGGATCTTATGGAGGCATTTTCTCAACTGAGGCTCATTCCTCTCTGATGACTCTAGCTTGTGTCAAATTGAAAAAACTAGCCTGTACAGGAGGTGGCTGTGAGACATTTTAAGAATAAGTCTCATTAGCAGCTTGATAATTGCAGGCTCTTCCCATTGGGAGTATAGCCTAAGCCTAAAGGCAGCTCTGACCAAATGTTTAGTGCATAGGGAGGAAGCTCAGTTGGTAACATGCACAAGCAAGAGGACCTGAGTTCAGATCCTCAGCACCCACGCAAAAAAGCCAAATATGGCATGTGTCTGTAAACCCAGAGCTGGGGGAGCAGAGACAGGAGGGTCCCTGGGGCTTACTACCCAGACAGATAGTTTAGCTGAATTGGTGGGCTCCAGGTTCTGTAAGAGACCTTGTCTCAGAGAGAGGAGAGAGAGGGAGAAAGAGAGAGAGAGGGAGGGAGGGAGGGAATAGTTGAGAAAAACACCTAATAATATCCTCTGTCTTATGCACCTGTGCACAGGCAGACACAGATGAGACACACACATACACACACACACACACACACACACACACTCCCCATGTGGAAAAAAATAAATAACTGATTTGACGGTAGGTAGCATGTTTTAATAAAAAGCTATCAGCAAGGAGGTGGTAGCACATGTATTATTCACAGTACTAGGGGGTCAGAGGCAAGCAGATCTCTGTGAGTTCAAGGACAGCCAGGGTTGTTTCACAGACAAACTCTGTCTTGAAGAAAACAAAACATACAAACAAAATAAATAAAATATTCCTTCTGAGAGGTTTTTCTCTGATATTTAAGTCACGAGGTCCTGGATGAGATTCTTCCTACAATGAATTTATAAACCTCCTGTCAAACACTTTTTAAAAACATTTTATATGTTGAATTTTGATCAGCTAAAAGTTTCTTTCCCAACTCCCCTTCTGCTGGAAACAGTATCCATTACTTAGAGAGGCAATTGTGAAGGCTAGAGAGAGGGCAGTAATAGAGAGATGGCAGGAAATATTGACCCTGTGTCCTATGACCCATCTTTTTCAGCCCTTCACTGATGTTTAGTGGGGGAGTTTCAGTTTCAGGAAGCTGGCTGTATCTCATCGTCTCAGAAGCAAGCAGTGTGTTTTGTGAGTAAAGGTGCTGTTGTGTGCCTGTAGAGCAGGAGGGTGTCCTTGTATCGGACAATCCATAGTCCCTTTGTTTCAGGGAACTCTCCAAGAGTGATTCCCAGGCTGTTCCCCTCACTGCATTTCACTTGCACACACAGCCTTGAGGTTTAAGGCTAATTTATTTCTATCCCATTTTCTCCCCACCTTTACTCTGCATATAATCAGTTGCTGTGGTTCCATCGCCACACAGCCAGGCTGCTGGGAAAGGATCATGCCCTAGTGCCTTAGCCTCCACCCAGAGCATATGGTTCCCATCCCAGAAAGCACATTGTCTTGAGCCTTCCTACCCTGGCTGGAAACTACAAGATGATTTAGTCTATAGAGACTTGTGACCCAGAGTCTGCTCTGTACCGAACCCACAAAATGAAAATACAGAAGGCTTAAAAGAATGAAACAAAGCAAAATAAAGGGGAAAACAGCTGGCAAACATGTCGAAAATGAAGTGAAAGTGTCTGCCAAGTCTCTGGGAGCCTCCCTTGTTACCTCTGTGACCTGGTTGTCCACATTTTCACCACAGGGAGTTGAGACCAGCCTGCTGAAGTGGGGCGTGAGAGGAGAGTTCTGGAGATCCTAGAGGAATGTCATCAGAGTAGTTACTCTGCAACCATACTCTAAGCAAGTGTCACTTCATAATCTTCCTTATTTTGATGGGAAACTCTTTTGGGTAAGCATACACCCAACTTAGAGCAGGAGCTGAGATTCAAAGAACGCAAGGCTGAGGAGAAGATAGACCCAGGAGTAACTTTGTGGGACATTTCTCAGCTAAGAAGGCAAGAGTAGGTAAGGTTTGAAGCATACATGTGTCACTTAATATGGAGCCCTTGCTGCTTACATGCCTTTGCCAAGGAACTGAGAACAGCTGATTAGTGGCTGGATGAAGGGCCTCACTTCCCACTCAGTGCCTCTGCAAAAGAGATTTGTTCAAAACCACCGAGCCAGCTGGCAGCAGAATGAGAAGATGAGTCAGAGGCTCAGTTTCCAGGCTAGGATGCGGCTTTCATGTGGCATTTCTTGCCCAGTTACAGAACTCCAGGGATCTGAGGGGATGTGTTCCTGCAAGGATCACACAAAGCCCCCTTCCCAGCCCTATGACTCACTGTGAATTGTTACTTTGTAAGGTGAGAAATTATTGGATGCTGATCAAGCATCCAATCAATCACCCAAGAGGGTGCCTACTGGGGCAACAGGGTATGCTATAGGAAGTCCAGCCGTTATTCTCAGCCTTTCCTCTCTCCATCTGTCCTTCTCTTTCCCGTCTTCCTTTTGTTTCCATATTCCTCTTCTTTGCTGCTCGAGCCTGCCCACAGATAGGTCTGATAACCACCCAGGGGTCTCTTTCTCTTGCTATGGCTGCTTTTGATTCTGGGTTCTTGAAATCTGTTCATGAAGGCTCACTAAAGCCATGCAGCTAAGACATATGAAAGACATGTTTTCCCATGGAATATATTATATTGATTTGTTTCTGAGTTACTTTACTTAAATGTGGTATCTTTAACTCTGATTGGTAATAGAGTCACATGGTTCAAAGTGCACAGGGCACAAAGGGGCATGGTGACTCTCGAGCCTCCCTGTGCCAGCTACCCTCCCCTCAAGGCTGCCACTGTTGCTGTTTCTGCCAGAGACACTTATTCATATTTGAGTCATTTTTTCATAAAAGGCAAATACACGACGGCTCCTCTTTGTTACTAAGTTCCTTTTATTTAATTAACTTTTTATTGGTGTGCAAAAATGTTTTGTTTTAATGTTTATACATATAATCCTGTACTTTGCTCATTTATAGCGCGATTCCATAACACGTCTTTCCTCATCCAGTAATATACTTTGAACATCATGCTTTATCAATCCATGAAGATTTTCTTAGGAGGTAATTTTTTTTTGTAATTATAAAATGGCTTAGCTGGAGGTTTTGAGAAAATGCTTACATTGACACATTTTAAAGTGACAGTGCTCTAATTAATTAGACTTATTGCTAGGCAGAATTTATTGTTCAGATGGAGGAGGCATTTGATTGTTGTGTCTGTGAAATGATCACTGGTAGCTTTTTAAAGCCAGCATGACTCACAAAGCATGTTTGATGTTAAGTTTGGCACGACTGTCATTAGTCCTGATTGGGAGTTTGTGTAATTCAGGATCTTATTTTGAAAGCTGTTAAGGCCACATATATTTCCTTCTTGGCTGCAGTGTATCCTTTATGGGTCCATTATAAGAAAACAAGTTCAGAGCCCACGCTGTTAGACCCCAGCCACAAGGAGTTGAGCTGTAGGCTCTGAATAGGCCACAAGCTGTGACTTCACCTGCAATACACGTTTCCCTGTTGAAATCACCAGTGAGTCTGGCCTGCCTTCCAGACCAGGAGGTCCACTGGCTGAGCCCTGGCCACTGCTCTGCTCATGCTCCTTGTAAAGAGACTGTCTTCAGGATACAGGAAGTGATTGAGCAGACCCTGAGTACTTGTCAAGAGAGCTAATAGTGCTTTTGGGAGAACCAAGCTGCTTGTATATAAGATAAGAGCTGTATTTCTTGTCTTGTAGAGAAATGGGGTGCTTAGACTCTGGCCAACTGGAGACTTTCAGAGGTCCTGAATGCTAAAACAGTGTGGTCTCCTCCTTCTCCTCCTGGATACATTACTTAGAATAAAATAACTCTAAACTTTAAGTAAATTAAGTCCACTAGTCCCAAGATGGATGACTAATTATATTTCTTAAAATAATATATAAAATATCAAATCAGCTCCATTTCTTTCCATAATTTTTAGGATATCCATGCTTTGTCCAAGGATAACCTTGACTCTCTTTGTTGTATCATTCAACTCTAGGAGTGGCAGATTCTCCAAAGGACTGCCTTCTTCTTACGGTTTTATTGGGGGTGGGGGGCTAGAATTATGATGTCAAAAATTCCGAAGTTTCTAAAAATGTTATTTTACTTAAAAGTATCTTTATGCAAACAAAAAATTAAAATACCTCTGAAGATTTTTTCAAGAAATACATTTTGTTTTTTAGTACACTGTGATGAAATCAGCCTTAATTTCAGTTCAACTAGTGTGTAAAAACACACAGTGAGTGATTATTAGTCTCTGAAGGAGGCGAGACAGATGGAGCCCAGGATGGAATTGGCTTTATGATTAATTGAATCCTTAAAGAGTTGAATAGAGTTAGAGCTGATCTGGCCCCATCCGAGCCTGAGATGTCAGGTGCTGTCCTGAGCCTAGGAGAGAAAAGGACACAATGGCCTGGATTTATTCTCTACTAAAACGGATTGGGTATGTGCAGAAGACAGTTCCCAGTTTTAAACCATTGATGCAGGATAATTGGAATAGAAACAAACAGTCTTAGAACCAGATCACAGATACTTGTGCAAGTTCTTGTGCAAGTGCAAATCAATCAGAGCCCATGATTTGTTTGCGATTTCTTTATGAGTGAATCACTGAAACTCAACACCCCGAGCTGTGCAGCTAGGAGCAGAGGACAGAGGAGAGCTGAGAGCCGCGCGGAGTTACTAGGTGTAACTCCAGACTGCTTTTCTGTCTTTGGGGGCAGAAGTCTGCCAGAGAGTAATTTTGCTCTTTTTTCCTTTTCTTTCTTTCTTTCTTTCTTTCTTTCTTTCTTTCTTTCTTTCTTTCTTTCTTTCTTTCTTTCTTTCTTTCTTTCTTTC
>NW_021604593.1:1948325-1966100 GCF_004785775.1 Grammomys surdaster
TTCTTTCTTTCTTTCTTTCTTTCTTTCTTTCTTTCTTTCTTTCTTTCCAGCAGGGATGCATAATGTATAGATTCAAAATTAACTGCCTCTTCTCCATACTGAATAGATGGGTGTGTTCTTTTTTAATGTTTGGAGCAAATAGACACCTAGGGTAGTTGCTGCCTATGGGGACCTTGCAAAGCAGGGAGAGGGGAGGAAGACAGCCTGATGCTGTAGGAATACCAAGTCCGTGAAACCAAGGGCTCTATGGAGTCATGCTGGGAGGCCTTGCTAGTGCCAGACATTGTCTGGTGAGCTTTACAGCCTGGGATTTGCCTTCATAGCCAGGCAGAGTTGAGGGGGGAAGGAAGCCATCTTTCCTCCCAACACACCATCTGACCAGTCTGTAACCACAGTGTGGAGAGACACCACACCCAGACCCCAGCATGACTCTGATCTGAGCTTAGAAGACTGACATATGAAAAACAGACTCGTCTACAGAAAGCTGATGATAAATTCTCATGTTAGTTCTCTAGGATTTTAGTTTCCTTTGTGTAAAAACAAGAGGAACAGACAGCTAAGGTTCTTGCTGGCCTCAGAAATGAGCCAGTGAGTTAGGTGCCTTTCAAGTGCTAGTACCCGTGCCAGGTCCCTGGCAGAGTGCCAGGTGTAGGAATAACGCCTCCTGCACAGGCCAGGCTCACCTTTACCTTTGAACTGTACTGTTTCCTCTCTGTGTTTTTTCCATTTTGAGCTCCTGTGAGTCAGGCTGCAGGCAGATCATTTACATAAGAGTCAGCCAGAAGGAAAGCAGTTGAAGCCTGCTTTCATTTTGGGGTGGGAGGTGTTTTCCTGTTGAATTGCTAACCAGGCAGGTCAGTGGGAATCAAGGGCTCTCACTTATCCCTAGATGGAAACTAGCACAGCAAAACATGAGGGTAGAAAAAGGGGAGAAAGGAAGGAGGGGGATGCATCTGTACTGACATTTTTCAAACTGAACACACTTAAAAGGCAGTATTCTCAAGGGAAGGAGAGGAGGTTCCTGACTCTCACATTAGCAATGTTAAAATCAAGACCCATGTCTAACCCTTAACGTTTTAAGGTGTCTTCCAGAAAAGACCACTTAGACACGGTTCAAGCCAATAGAAAGTCTTTATTAGCCGGCCTGTGACTGTACTGTGTGTTTGGTACCTGAGTGCAGAACTGTGTCTTTCTCATGGTGAGCTTTTAAGCACAAAAACTTCATCCTGGGTTGACACACCTCAGTTAGCCAGAAGTGGCTAAAACGAAGCCCCAAAGCATGCTTAGTACATTTATAGACTTTCCCAGAACTATGGACTTCGATGGATCAAGTTCTTCTCTATTTGGCTGGTGATACTGACTATGTGCAGGGTTCCAAGGCCTGAATGCTACTTCCATTATTAAGTAGCTGTGGCTACAGTCACGGGGGGGGGGGGGGGCGAGCGTGGGGGGGCGCGGGGAGCTGTCTGTTACACAGGAAAGCTCCAGTCTCCACTTCCATACTGCCATGCTGTGTGTTATCTTGATCTCACTAGCTACTCTGACTATAGCATCCATGGAGTTTAGTTTGCCTGTATTGCTAAGGTCCCTTTTGTGAACAATAGCACTGGGAAGTATCAGATCCCTGAGCCCCAGACAGACTTCAGTCTGGTGAGAGATGTATCCTCCTCCACAGGCCGTCTCACATCCCCACTTAGGCCCCAAGAATAAGCAGGACTTGGGGTTTTCTCTTTTGTCTGGGTATGAGCTGTGACAGGGAACCTGGCAATACCATTCCTCATTGCCTGAAACTCAGAGGCCTCAAGAATGTGGGGGATATGGAAGCGTGGTAGTACAATGTCAGTCTTTCCTTAGAAAGTCCAGGGTCTGGTGAGCATCCTCACGTACTGGAGCCAGGTTCTTATCTCCTGTCTGCCTTGAGGACCATTTCTCCTAGGGTTCTGGTATTGCTTCTGCTCTGCTTAGTGACCAGAGGACCACTTAGGTTCCTTATTCTGTTGGTTATATAAAGCAGAAGAGGAATGTTTTTTAGTGTTTTCTTAGCCTTTGACTTCTTAGACCTTCATTGGAACCTAACCAGGAAAGCATTCTAGCCACCTTCTCAATCCTCCAGTCTAGCTCAGTGTGATTAAAAGCCTTTTATTTTGGTGTCCAGGGTGACGAAGCTCATAGCCATCCTGTTCCATCTGTCTATGGGCAAGGAGTGTACCAGGACAGCTGTGCCATTTCTAACAGAGGTCGTTCACATGGGGATGGGTAGTTAGGGCCTGTCTGGGGTCCCTGTCAGGAGGGATGGCAAAGAGGCTTGTGTGTGAAAGACTCCCTCTGCTTGGCATTCACAGTTCCTGCCAGCCGTTCCTGCCCTCTTCTCCGCCTGGAGCCCTAGACTCTGCTGGATCCAGGTGGATGAGTGGCTGCATACAGCAAGAGCTGGTGCAGAGGCACTCGTTCCAGTAGAACAAGGTTGCAAGGCAGGCATTTGCTCCACCATACATCTCCTGTAGATCTCCTGAGGGGAAAAGCCTTGTCCTTGCCTTGCTCCCTTTCTGCATGGCACGATGGCCTCTGGACAGTCTGAATGTGATTCTTTCAGGAAGGGGAGAACTAAGCCAAGTTGCAGTCATGACTGAGAGCTTCTCGCTGAGGAAAATGCTTTGGAGAACTGAACCTGACGCCATTTACTACTACAGGTGTTTTGTTAACAGTTCAGTTCCCTAGAGAACCATGCTGGGAAAGCCAGAGCAGCAGATAATGCATACCCAAAGATGCAGAGGGACCCAAGGGCCAAAAATACCAGGGTCTCACTGACCAGTACCTTGGCCCAACCCCTGGGACGCTCGCACTCTTATTTGGCAACAGGGAAATTCTTCCTACAACTGCTGAGGTGTTGGAGAGATAGATGAGATACCACTGTAAGATGGCACGATTATCTTGAAAGAAGAGCAGTCTGTCTCTGCCAGTTGTTGTTTTAATAATGACACTTACAAATCAATAGGGCAGCACTCAGGGAGCTGGTGTACTGCCCGAGCATTTGTCTTCCTGTTGACTCTCACCTTTCCTCATGCCTGCGGAGACAGGCCGCCTTCACCGTGGAATATCTTGCTTGTGGGTAGGAAGGAGTGTTGAGGTAGTGAGCAACCATGGGCCGTGCTCAGGAGAAATGCATTTGGCCACTGTGCTTACTGGTCATGGCACACAGGAAGCCAGTTCATCTGACAAATGTTTACTGAATTGCATCTCTGTTACGCTCTCAGGAGACAGAAAGATGCATTTGCCACAGCTACTGTTTCTAAATGTTTAGTCAGGGAAGAAATGAAGACTGCTTAGAAATGCAAGCACCTGTGTGGCAGGCACCAAGGTAACACATCTGCCATATATTCTCAGTGGACCTGGGCAAGCACATACTCTTGTAAAGCAAGTACAATTATTATTTTCACTTTGTGCATTAAGAAACTGAGGCTTGGGGAGGTCTTGGCTAGGCCACATAGATGACTTGTGCTTCAGCTAAGGGAAGCAGGCAGTGTGACTTAAAAGCCAAGCTCTGTGTCATGCAGCACGGCATGCTGACTGTTGAGGAGGGCAGCACATACATCCTGGTCTTCCATGTAGCTGTCTACATCTGGGGTACAACCACAGCACCCCATGCTTACCGCTAGCCCACTGTAACTTGTGTTCTATTGTTTTCTCTGTGTGAGAGTCATATCGCCTGCCGTAGTGCATCTGCCATAGTAGGTCACATTCTTCTCAGAAGGTCTCTGGACCAGGAACAATCCTAGATACTGATTCACCCCTGCCCATACCAGTACTTACCTCATTTGCCCTTAAAATTCTGTTAACTCAAAAACCATGTGCTGAGGGGCTGGAGAGATTGAGTGGTAGAGTGGTTAGGGTGGTGGTGCAAGCCTTTAGTCCCAGCACTCGGGAGGGGCTCGGGGAGCAGTACTGAACTCAGTCACCAGCATTCACTCAAGGCGTCTCACATCTACCTGTTAACTCTAGTTCCCCCATTGATAACTTTCTGTTAACTTCTAGTTCTGTGATGCTGCCTTCTTGGAAACGTGCATGTGTTCACAGACCCACATGCAGACACATACATGCATAATTAAAAAAATCTTTACAAGAGAAAATATGTCCTGAATATCTACTGTGTCCTGGGTACTTTTGTTGACCAGAGATACAGCAGTGAGTGAATAAAGTGGACCTGTCCTCCTTTATGGCTTATCCTTACACTGGAGATGAATTCTTAAAAGTCTGGTGTCATCAAAACTAAATGTGTCCATGTATGTATGTATGTATGTATGTATGTATGTATGTGTGTATGTATGTGAGAAACCATGTATCTGGTAAAGGATTTCTGTCTAAAGTATATAGAGTGCTTGGAAATCAGCAATAAATGGTGTTGTGGGTCAATAATGAAAAGAGACCCCGTTTTGAATGAACAACTGTTCAAGCAACGTTAGAGATAATCGTCTGTGCTCAGTAGTATGATCTGTTATCGAACAGGCAGGTGATAACAAGTGGGTAAATTTTATATATGAATTTTATCTCAATAAAGCTGTTTTCAAAAGCCAGTAGTAATATTTACGAAGAAAGTAGAGCATATAGGGGTTTTCCTCATGGATTAGTTATGGAGACTTTTCTGAAGAGATACCATTTTGGACCCAGTGCACATGATAAAACTAAAAATTTTCCAATCAGAGGAGATAGCCAGAAGAGGAATCTGAATAAACTGAATAAACTGAGTCAGCCAATGGCGCAGTCAGAGGCCTGTGTGGCAGGAATTGTGAGCCAGAGAAACTAATGGGGTTCATTTGCCATGTTGGCAGTACATCTCAAGACCAGGGATGCACAACCCAAGAGCAGTGAAGCTGTTTGCTTTTTCTTTCTTTTTTTTTTTTTCGAGACAGGGTTTCTCTGTGTATTTCTGACTGTCCTGGAACTCACTCTGTAGACCAGGCTGGCCTCAAACTCAGAAATACGCCTGTCTCTGCCTCCCAAGCTCTGGGATTAAAGGCCTGCGCCACCACCGCCTGGCAGCTGTGTTAATGGCTCCTGGTAGCTCCTGAGAGGCCTGTGTGATAGGATATGTAAAATACAAAGCAAGGGCTGTATGGCCAGAATTTGCATCTGAACTTACCACCCATATTTCTTCAACCTTCCCGCCTCTGTGAGATGAGGGCAGTGGCTCTGCCTGGGGTTGGTATTTGGAGAGCTGATGAACTGATGCACAGCATCCAGATGCCTGGCGTGTAGGAGGTTGGAGCTGCAGGAGAGAAGAGCTGCCTGATAGGCATGTAACAAATCTTCATTTAGTGTTTACCGTGAGCCTCCTCTGAGGGTTACATGAAGGAGAAGGGAGGTGACAGACCTGCCAAGCGTGTGTTGGGCAGCCACTGGCTGCTTGGTAGCTTTGCTATTGCCAGCACCCTTGCTAGAGACAGAGGAGTGTGCATTCTGTGTTACGAGAGCTTTCTCTTGAGTAGACCTCTGGAATAGCTGGGCCATGAAAGTTACTGTTCTCTCATATATGGACCTTGGGGCTTAGTCAGGGCTTTAGTGACCTCTGACCCTGACACCAGACCTGTCTCTGCCATTGCTGTATCATTGACTCCGAGTTCACACTGTCTGGGGGAGCACTTTGGTTTTGAATCTAGAAGGTCAGATCTCCTGGAGTCTTTTACGATATGGTTCCCTTCAGTTAACTACTAATTTGGCATTAAGGAGCTGTTCTGGGGAATCTGAGGAGCCTCCCCTCCTGGAAAGTTCGGGTCTTTCTGTCACAATCACATCAATAGCAGTGACCCATATCAAAGAGAAATGGGCAAAGATTTTGGTATAATCATATATTTATTTTTAATTGAGAGGGGAGATTTTTTTTTCCTTTCTATTTTATTCCCTTATATGGCATGAGCCTGTCTTGTTTTCTAATTAAAAAGATAGGAGATGTAAAATTAAGACATAGAAGATGCTGCTATATTTTCTGGCGTGAGTCCTTTGAATTCACACACCAATTTTCATGGTCTCTGTACCACTTCAGCCTTCATAGCCTTGAGTTTGGGGGTATACTCTGTAGTTGCCTAGCTCCCTCAGCCTGGTGACAGTAGGCATTGCTCAGAGGTAGAATGGCCAGGCACACTTCAGAGCTATGTCCTCCTCACTAGGGCTGAATGAGTGGCTCTCCTTCCTCATCGCGTGCTGCTCCCAGGTTGCCATCCTTCCTTCCCTTACTCCAGCACCTCACCTTCCTTCCTGGGCCCAGGACCCAGGAACCCTTCCTCACGGATCTGCTGGATCTAGCTTACCCTGGCGTTAGCTGCAGAATCCGCCCTCCAGCTATGTTGGAAAGGATTAATAAAGTTTTAATTCAGTGTGTTTTCACATTTTTGTTTAAGCTCAATGGTTTTGAAGAAAAAGGTAAGCTATTATTTAAACTGTTTCTCCAGTTCTGATAAGAAAAAGAGAAAAGAAAAGGAAAGGAAAGAAAAACAAAAAAACAAAAAACAAAGGAGCTTAACTCAAGAACTTCTTGAACTCAGTCTGAGGTTCACAGCGGCTAAGATTCACCCCAGACTTGGCTAGTGATTCATTCTGTGCTGAGGACAGCCAGGGCAGAGTGGGAGGTGTGAACCTGCTTGGCTCTGGGGAGAGCTTAACCTGCAGTAAAGCGCTGTCAGTGGGGACAGGAGCAGAGCCAGCCTAGAGAGTGTCCAGCCAGAGGCCGTCCCTGCACAAGCTGCCCTTCAGCCTGGCCCCTGGCTTTTACATCAGGGCTCAGGATGACTGCTCTGAATCAGACCCTCTGGTATGGTTCCAAGTACCAGGCATAGCCAGACCAGTTGATATTCTTACATTCCTGGGGAAGCCTCAGAGGATAATTAATGGCAGTAGGAAGAGCTTAATTGCCCTCAGGGAAGACACTAGATTCATGGTGAAGTTGGAAAAATCACTTAGGAATATGCAGAGCTGGAAGGTGGGCCCTAGTGATGTCCTGCTGGGACCAGCCTTATGCTGCCCTTGCTCTCACTGTCTCCCTGGACCTCTTGGCATCTAGACAGCCTGTAAGTTTGTTCTGAGCTACTGAAAGAAGGGTGTCTTCTGTGGTGTGTGAAGTTAGGCCTAAGTCCCTGAAGACCTTTAAAAGGGAAAGTCTCTGTTAAAAGACAGCTGATAGGCTGTTGACTAGAGTCTGATGGAGAGTCAGAGTGTGTGTAATATACTAAACTGGGGTAGGAAAGCCTATATCATTTCTCTCTTGAAGCTATATGGCAGGAAGAGACCCATTGTGAGTCCTTGGAGCAAAATGGTACTTGTTAAGTTGTGTGTGGTGACACATACTATCATCATAGCACTCCGGGGGATAATGCCAGAAGACTGTGAGTTCAGGGCTAGCCTGGGCTACATAGCAAGTTCTGGGTCATTCAAGGATACTGTAGTGCCGGGCAGTGGTGGTGCATGCCTTTAATCCCAGCACTTGGGAGGCAGAGGCAGGTAGATTTCTGAGTTCGAGGCCAGCCTGGTCTGCAGAGTGAGTTCCAGGACAGCCAGGACTACACAGAGAAACCCTGTCTCGAAAAAAAACAAGAAAAAAAAAAAGATACTGTAATGATCCCTGTCTCATAGAAGAAAAACAGGGTCAAGCAAGATGACTCAGTGAGTAAAGGTACTATAATCAGTCTCATAGCCCTGTGGTCAATTCTCGGGACCCATGTAGTAGAAGGAGAATTGTCTTCTGAGTTCTGTATGAAGACTTACACAACACACACACACCTAATTGATTAACATTTTAAAGAAACTTTAAAGGAAGGGGAAACTTTTGTGGATTGGGAATATGCTAGGGCTTTTCCCCTTTCGAAGAGGCAGAATGACTCCATGGATCCATTGATGTGAACGAGAGTAATTCACCTCAGCGTTGGCTTTCTGTCAAAGGTGCTGATGTTCACAGGGTGGGAAGAACTTATTCCAATCAGTGCTCTGGTGAGAAGATTCAGTGATCACTGAAATCCTGCAAGGAACTGACGATCTGGGATCTCTCTTAGTGTTTCAATACTATATGAATTTCCTAAGTGAAATAACTCGAGTGCTCACAAGTGCGAGGGTCAAACTGGATCTCCACAGCCAGAGTCCTGAACTGGCCATGAGCAACCCCACCTGCCTCCTAATTTACCCCTAACTATTGCCTAGTATGTTGGTTTGAAGGATATAAAACAATACAAACTCTGAAGGGTCTTGATTCATGCAGTTTGGGTCTCTATACATTCCTGGGCTATTCGTTTGGGAAACAATATTTCCCTTCTTTTGACAGTAACCTCACTGGTACAGTATGGTCAGGTGAAACTGTTAAATTTACCTGTTTACCTGCCAGATAAGTCTGGTTGTTGGCTTGAGACTAGCTCCTCACTCCTATTCATTTTGGCCCAGGGTCGGCACACAATATAAACAGGGTACTTCTCCTGCAAAGGAAGAGTTCACTTTATATTGGGATTAGCATATAGTAGTGCCAGTGGCCATCAGACTCATCCCTGCCTGGAGAGGGAAGCCATACCTAGAGAGGCAGCCTGAGAGAGGTCCTCTCATTTCCCAGAGGCTGTTTGCTTCTGTCATCCTGCCTTTTGATGGAACCCAACAAATTTCATTCTCCTTAGATAAGTTTGAATTTAGTTTCGTTAACACTTGTGGTGGTGAACACCTTTAACCCCAGCACGCAGGAGCCAGAGACAAGCAGCTCTCTGAGTCTGAGGGCAGCCTGGTCTACAGAGTGAGTTCCAAAACAGCCATGGCTACACAGAGAAACTCTGTCTCAAAAAGCCAAAACAACAAAACCAAAATCAAAGACAAAACAAACCATAAGCCCTTTTATAAAACAGATTCCAGATGATCTATTTGCTCCCAGATTCCCTGTTCAGAGGATCTGTTTTCTTGGTGCAGTAGCATACCTAATCTGTGCCTTGCGCACAGTGGGTACTTGCCTCATGTTCCATAGGTATTTACTGAGCTCCATCTGCTGCCAGCTACTGGAAGGAATGTGAACACCCTGATCCCATCATTTGTTCTATGTGTGTCTCTGTTCCTCTCTGTCTGTCTCAGACAGATAAATACAGCCAGTCTCACTTTGCAGGGCCTTGCCAACAACACTGGTGGGGACTTTATTGGTTTCTTTTAGGCTCTGATCTTCCAGATGTAGTCAAGAGTCCATTTTCCCATAGTATAGCACTGTTTGTAGCCAGGGAACTGATTATCTCGCTCTGAAACCAGGCCATCCCCTGGGCCTATCTTGAGCTGGTGCGTAGTTTATTGTGCCTAAACATCAGGGAAATGTGAGAGATTCTTGCCCCGCTGCCTCTCTCCCAGGCTGCTTGTGCCAGCTGCAAAGCCCTCCTGAGGCTGTTAGGTGTCTCTCTGTGGCAGATTCATTGTTCCATATTTTTATTTAATTACTTACTTTTACAGCTCTCAGAATAAATCTAATTATCCATCTGTTATGCTACACTATGGCACTGTGGTTCATGCAACTCTCTCTCGTTGTGTGATATTTGTCAACTTGACCTTGCCCTCTTCCAAAGCTCTTGCCCCTCTGAATGGCTCAGTGCCAGGTCCTCAGTGAGCCCTTGCAAAGTCTATTAGGACCCAGGCAAAGCTACTTCAAGTTGCTCTCAGAACTGAGGTTGGTAGAGGTCTGGAGGGAGAAGGGAGGGTCAAGGAGCCATCCCTGTGGTCATGCTGACCCGAGAGAGGCTGGAGAGTTGGCTGGAACGCCAGAAGAAAGCAGAAGCTCTCGCCACTGCTCCAGCCCCTCCCCAGAGGGTAGCCAGATGAAGTCCAGCTGAAGGGAGGTGGCACTGGCCACCTGTGGGCATATGTGTGCACTGCCCAGCCATAGGATTGAGTTACAGCTGGCATGATAGATGACAGAGGCAGACATTTAATTTATTAGGAATGATTTCGGGAGCCATGTGGCGGTTACAAGCCTCCCAGTCGTTGTTTCTCTTTCTCCTGTGTAAAATTATATTAATATGATTAGAAATTAATGTGTTGGTTTTAAATATTAGTTTTTTGTTTATAGGTGATTGTAAGCATTCCCAGAGTGCTCTGGTGGTGGTTGGACAGCTCTACTGTCTCCCTTTTCTCAAGTAGCTAGGGGTCAAGGATGGTGGGGCTACATGAGGGACCTGGCCAAAGGAATCAAGCAGAAGAGGAAGGAGAGGGGAAGAGAAGGTAAAATTCAAGACACCAGTTGGGGATGGTCTTTGGTGAGCTCATAGACTGGTGAGGCATTCAGTAAGGGAGAGAGATCACGTAACAAACCCATCTCTGTACCTGGTTAACAAGGCTAGACACTCCAGGCCCCATGGTCTCAATAGACCTGGGGATCCAACAGATACAGGGCTGGCATCATCTCCCTACATAGCTGTTACTGCATACATGCATTGGATTGGGCTAGTCATCTTGAGTGAAGTTGCATGTGATGACATAACAGAGCACAGTCTCTGTTTTCAAGGGACTTCCTAGTGTGGCAGAGAAGCTGACAAGCAGACTGGTAGAGTATCGAAGGAGAGAGTAAAGACATCAGGAAAGCAGAGCAGGGCTGCAGGGAGGGGCATGTGGTCCTGGAATGTCTCTGTGGAAGTGGTGTGTGAAGTAAGACTTGAAGGAATAGGGACTACACAGCTGAAGATGGCATCAGGGAGGGGCATGGGGAAGGGCTCCTGGGGTGGACGTGGGGGAGGCTGCTATAGAGAGAACAGCATATTTAAGTTGAGAATGTCCCTGGGGGGAGGAGGCCCTCCTTCACTGATAGGTTGTTTTCAGTAGGCTCCCTGAATAGCTTCCCTATGAGCCGCTCTGCTGTCTCACCTGGGAGCCCTCTGATCAGTGGCATCACTGACTTTCCCCCTCACACATGCTCTGTTTCCAACCAGAGTGTCACCAGGTTGGAGCTCATTACAGCCCAGTGGCTAGGCCTTCCGTCTCTCCCTTTCTGGTTAACACTTGGCAGGCACCAAAGATTGCTGAATCAGCTCACAGGCCTTCACCCTTCACAGTCCCAGTCCCACCCACCCCAGACACATGGCCTCCTCAGCCAAGTTTTTCCTATCATCAGAGCCTCTGTTGATTTTCTCTAAATTCCCCTCATTCCAACAAGCAAGATTCAGTGACTAATTGCTGGTATTTTTTCCCTCAAGACTCTATTTATATAGGCTGTCATGTTGAGGGATGGGGGAGGGGATGCAGCCTCTGGGAGGGCGAATGGTGCTGTTCTTGGCTACTGCCATCGTTAGACTGCAGCCCGGTGGCACCGATGTCCACACATCGTCTTTATTCTCTTGTTTTGTTGTTGTTTTGTTGTTGTTGTTGCTTATCATTTCAGCATTTGGCTCTTTGAACATCTAATGTCCTCTTATGCACAGAAGACTGTTGTATTTTGTCCCCACTGAAACTGCATTTCCTTTTGTCAGATTTTTCACTTTCTTCTTTATTGTATTTTGATCAGTGTGGCCGTTTAGGTCTGGGTTTTATTGGGAGCTTTTCATCTTCTTGGCAGTGGAGCTCACAGCCTGTTCTCTGCAAAAGCTGGGCTCTGCTGCCTGCCCAGAGGCCAGCCTTTCCTGACCATGGCGTGAGAGAGACTAACTTGCTGTAAGTCCAGGGATGCTCTTGCCTAGTGCTTCTCAGCCCATGGCAACAATCAGAAGCACCTGAAGGGTTGTTAAATGCAGATGGCATTCACCTTCTCCACAGTTACTGATCTAGCAAAGCTGGCTTGAGGCCTGAGAATTTGCCTTTCTGCCTAGTTCCCAGATACTGCTAGTGCTGCTGGCCGGAGAGCAGACCGTAAGAACCATGCTTCAGAGCTATTTGACTCAAGCCTGGCATCGAGCACAGGAGAGGTAGATTGGCAGGATGTACAAATGGTTTCTTCTCCCCATTCTGCGTCAAGCTCTGAAATGAAATGATGAATTGATGTTGGCAGTGTCGTCATGACGTCCTGTAAGTCCACTGCCTTGTGTGACACCCACAGTCCTCCTTTGGGGAAGTAGCTTGGTATCTTGACAGAAAATGCAGGTAAGAAAGACACCTTCTTGGCCTTCCAGCCAGCAACTCACTATGAATGCCTGTCCTTCAAACCCTCACCCTGGGCCTCTAGGACTCTGCTCCGAATGTGACAGTGGAGATATTACTTAGCTCTGTGACTCAGTTTGTGCACCTGCCTCACTGGGTTGTCAGGAGGACAGAGCTGGCACTGGACACGTGCTTGAGAGCTATTGAATGGAGGTGCCCCAGAAGCTGTTCTCCTCAGGACTGGAGCAGTGCCTTCACTCTTGCCTTCTGTCATCAGAGGCCCGAAAACCTGAGGAGGGTATAGAGGGTGTACCACTGCCCCCCAGCCAGGACCTAGAGCCCTAGAAATGAGGCTTGCTCGCTGGAAACCTCTTCTTCATTGTCTATCTAGAGAAATGGCACAGGAGCTGAAGGTGGCGCAGTGGGGGATGGACTGGGTCAGCGTGTGCAGTCTGAGGCCAGGAGGACCGGCAGGAGCTGGATATGATTCAGGTCTCTGTGGCATTTTCTTCTACAAGGTTATTTATCCCTCTGTGTAATCTGGCTTTAACCTGTTCCCAAGAACCTTTGCCCCTAACTCAGCCTTCAGGTTCTATGAAAGGTACTTGAGGTCTTCCATAGAGCCTAACACAAGGCCTTATACAGACAGCAGCTGGACGTGTTCTCTTCCTGCCTCTTATTCAGTGCCGTAATTAACAGAGCCAGCCTTCACTATTATTGTCCCACTTAAGTCAATAAATTATACCCTACTTAGGTGTGATGACTGTTCCTTCCAATCAAGGGGCAGTGGCACTTTAATAGGGTACCCTGAAAAACTGAACTGTCTTTAAGACTCAAAGAAATAAATCTCAGATGGTAAAATTTGAAGCACTTTTATACCCTAGTGGGCAAGAGCATTACCCACAGTCCTGTCGTGGGATCAGAATTGAAGGCTGTTACGGATCACAGTGTGTCTGCACTTAGATTTCATGGGACTGCTGGGCTTCATGCAAGTATCTGACACACATGGAAGGAAAGGGCAAGGCTCCGCCTATCGTTTCTTCCCTCAACCCAATAGGCTCCAGGTTCACCTTATCCACAGTGCCACCTTCAGCTCCTGCTGGGACCCTGACCCCAGTTCCCAGGGTCTTCCAGTTTAGATTTCTGCTTATCTCAGGCCCTGCCCCGATGTCCTGGATGTGGGCTGTGCTAGGATCAGGGCCCGGGGCCAGCCATGGTTCCTGCTGCTCACACCCAGGCAGGCTGTCCTGGTCCCATGTGCCCATGTGCAGGCAGCTCAGAACTGCCTGCACATGCCAGTCCACAGCTGAACTGTGTTTTCTCTTTTCAAGTTGTGATCTAAAATTCAGTCTGTAAGGAACACTAAAGCATCAAGCCTTTGTTCCCTCTTGCTATTCGGGCCATAGAGACTTTATGTTTGATTCAGTGACAATTGCTGAATCTTAAATAAATCATTCACATTATGACATTAACTATTTTATGAGTGTAAGTTTTTCTTTGACATTAGAATGATTCTTACAGAAGGCCTTTTAATGATTTATCAGAGCCAGATTTAAAGGGTTTATGGAAAGTATTTTCCTAAAAGGAAAAATAGCCTCCTCCTGCTCTTCTTCCTCTTACTCTTCCTTCCTCCTTTTTTTTTTTTTTTTTTTTTTTTGGACAAGATTTCTCTGTGGTAGCCCTGGCTGTCCTGGAACTTGTCATATAAATTAAGCTGGCCTCAAACTCAAAGATACCCCTGTCTTTCTGCTTCTGCCTCTGTCTCTTGAATGCACAAATTTGGCTTCAGGTGGACAGTGTTAACAGAGCTTTAGGCTTCTCTTCTTTCTTAATGACTTTGGTTTTTGCCAAGGCCTTGCTTCCTAGAAGACTCCTAGCAGGTAGCCATCTTCCTCTATACATCTCTATTGGCTATTAATTTTGCCTAACAGAGACAGGAACTGTTCCCATTCTTTGCTCTGGACCTATGATGCTTAACTGAGTCCTGAGCACAGTCACTATTTGTAGAACAACTGACTGGCACAGAAATCCCAGACAAATAGCATACTCACAAACCAAACCACCTATTATTCTGTCTCTAGAAGCTGTAAGTAACTAGGACTCTCCCTCAGTCTCTTAAGGATTTCTGCAGAGTGAAAACCCTTCCCTTTCCTTCTAGGCCCCCATTCTCGAATCTGATGGATCTGAGGGCCTCTGGCAAAGTTAGGCTGCCCTCCTGAATCTGAGGAAGCTATGGGGCTTGAGAGTATGACTTAATTGGAGGGTTTATCTAGCTGCCCAAGGCTTTAGTTCAATACTCACCACTAACAAAAACAAGAAGGAAGCTCTTTATTCTTCCTTCTCAATATTTTATTTTGGTATATGTATTATATGTATGTGTAGCTGCTTTCTGTATGTGCACCATGAGTACAGATGCCCATGAAGGCCAGAAGAGGGCATCAGATCCCCGAGAGCTGGAGTTATAGGTGAGTCTCATATGGCTGCTGGGAAACAAACCCAGGTCCTCTGTGAGAGCAGCCAGTGCTCTTAGCTTCTAAGCCACCTCTCCAGCCCCTTTTAATTCTTTGAAAGCCAGAATAAGTCCCTCTTGATCCCAGAGCCAGACTACAGAGGCCACAGACTGGGATCCATGCAACTCAGTGCCCTCCTCAGTTACAACATGAGCAAAGCTGCATGGGAAACTCATGTTAGTGAGACCTGTGAGACCAGCTTGCAGCTAGGCAATGAGGCCATGTTCATCCACCCCCATAGAAAACCAGGAACCTGGTGCTGCATGTGCCTTTAGAACCTGGACTAAGTGTTTATAAAGATCCTTACAAATACCAATGATGTAAAATATTTAGATGGTTCACCATACTGTTCACCATATTTAAACTGTCAGAAACCTTAACTATCTGAGCAAACCTCAGCAAACAAAGGCTATTTTGAGGCTTGTTATGTATGTTGCACAGCAGAGACATTTGTAGACTATACAACTTCCAAATCTTGTAAATGAAGCTCTCCGGTGTTGTCATCCTCAGCTGTAGAGCAGCCCACGACTGCTGCCTTTCTCTTGCTATTAAGAGATTGCTCATTCATAAACATTTCTGCAGTTGTGTAGCAAAAGAACTCCGATTGGGATGATCTTCCTCCTGTGAGATATGCTATGTTTATCAAGTTTATTCAAGCACAGAGATGGGAGTGGGGGTCAAGGGGAAGGGTGCTTGGTTTCCCAGAACACATCTCAGAACTCTTGAGAGCGAGGTCTGGCTGAGTGGAGACTCTGTCCTGAGCCACATAGGATCTGTTTCCGGTGTTTTCTCTGTGCTTAGAGCAGGGGTTGACTGCATAGTTTCCTTGGAAGACACCCTTACTGTCAAGATGCGGTCTATCCTTCTTCCCTCCAGCCACTAGCACCTGTGGGATGACAGACCACTAGCTGGAATAACTAACCTAGACATATCTTCTCTGCTCTCTCCAGTAAACTTGTTAAATCTCCGTATGGAAAAAACCTCCCCAATGCTTTAGCCTAAATTCCCTTCTGCTTAGCTGTGTTATTCCTGCCTCACCTCCCTCCCTGCCAGAGACAATTGCACAGACTTCTTGGAATAATTAGAAGCCACAGATAATTCTCCTTAGCTCTCTCTCTTCCATTCCCCACCCTGTGGTCTCCCTCTAGCCCGTTCTAATTAGCTTCTTTGATCCTTCCTCCCAGTCTTTCCCTCTAGCTTGTTAATTACATTTTCCCTCTTGGATTCTCTTAGTACTGCCTTTGTCTATCCAGCAACAGGAGCTGAGAATGAGAATCTCAGGTCATTGCTTGAAAGCTGGTACTTCTTTCGTACTCCCTGCCACAGATGGACCCTCCCACTTCTGAGACAGCTGAAAACCCAAACATAAAAGCAGTGCACAGTGACAGAGTGACTTATTCTGGAACATCTGAGAGCTTTATTAAATCCTTTCATCTCCTATAATTCTGTGACACATTGTTGCTTACCCCCACTTTATAAATGACGTAAGAGAGATGCCTTCCCCATCTGAGGCATACAGCCTGGAAATGCTGGATGCAGGACTTGAACCCAAGTTTCTCTAAGACCACATCAGGACACTCCTTCAGTCAGTTCATTCACTGAAGTTGGGATCTGGGTAGAAAAA
Source organism: Grammomys surdaster (assembly GCF_004785775.1). Lineage (NCBI taxonomy): Eukaryota > Metazoa > Chordata > Mammalia > Rodentia > Muridae > Grammomys > Grammomys surdaster. Next base: position 1,964,517 of record NW_021604593.1, read on the forward strand.
AAAAGTCTAGGTCATTGGCTTTTAGCTGTCAAAGGGCCTTCCAGTTGATCATCCCTCAGCTGGGGTCACTGTCCCAGTTGATCACCCCTCAGCTGAGGTCACTGTCCCAGAAGCACACCACAGAAGCAACTCAGTGAGGCTCTGTAGTTAGAAATCAGTTTCTACAGAAAACAGGCAACTATTGGCTTGCCAGCTGTTTCGTCTTGTTGTTGGTTAGGCTGACATCACATTCACACTATAGCCAAGGATGACCTTGAACGTCTGAGCCGCCTGCCTCTGCCTCTGCCTCTGAGATTAGGTCATGTGTTCCGAGGACTGAACCCAGCGCTTTGTGTATGCTAGGCAAGTTCTCTATCATCCCCAGGTCTGTCTCTGGCTAACCTGCTCACTTCTCTGACAGTTTCATCTCTCAGAAGATTAAGAAAACAACAAAGAAAAAAAAATCCCCACTGAACTTGTACTGTGATCAATAAGAAGAATTCATTTGGTGCTGTGAGAGATTGGGGAACCCTTTCAGAAACTATGTCTGGAGAGGCCGAGCGAATGGAGAAAGTCTCTGACTCTAGGTTTTACGGGAAAGCAGATTTTAGAAGGTCTCAGAAAAAAAGTAGATATGATGTCTGAATCAGATCTTTGAAAAGAAGGATGGCTCAGACTGAAATCTGAAATGTGCCGATTAAAGTCCTAGTGCTTGCTGCAGTCATGGAGGGGCCTGTCCAAACAGCCCACAGACTTCGTGGGCACCAGCTAGTTTATATAAAAAGTTAAAAAAAAAAAAGGATCAGAAAAATACGGAAGGAGCAAGCCTCAGAACTGTCAGGGTAGGGATGCCAGGAGAGGCGAGAATAGCAAAAAGACCTGAGCAGCTGATGCTGAGAAAGGAGGAGTAAGAGGCATAGATCACCTGTTTGCTGCCAGTGACTCTGTGTGCTGGGCAGCCATGATTCTTCTGTTTTGCTTCTTCCTTCTCTTTCAAGGGCAGTGGGCTTACGGCTGGAAAGAGACAACAAGCACAGATAAGAGGAGCTGGAGGTCAAGGGTATGGTTTTGAGTTCAAGAGCTTCTACAAATTAAGGTCTGAAAAGTCAGATGTCAAAGGCGAACTTAGGAACATCTTCATAAGGCCCGGGTGTATGTGAATCTTTGTGGTGTGTTAGGGATGGAGAGAGACAGAGAGACCAAAGCTTGCAGGATGATGTCATGTTTGAGTCCGTCCCTCTTCCCTGCTCTCTTTTATAAGACAACAAATATCAATTTCAATGATCTCCGTCAACACAACACAGGATTACAGACTGTGACGCTAACGTGAGTCTGAAACCTTCCATTATCAGCGCCTGCGAGGAGCCCACATTCGCCCTCCTGCTTTTAATTTCCTTTTTCAGAAAAATTGCCAGCTATGAGATTGGTCCAATGATAGATGCTCTGAGGAAGTCTGCATCTCTTGACAACTTGTGCTAGAGTCGTGGTGTCATCTAATGCACACAGGGGAGACCGTAAGGTGCAGAGTGGTCCCGAATGCTCATGTCACACACTCACACTCTCTCTCTCTCTCTCTCTCTCTCTCTCTCTCTCTCTCTCTCTCTC
>NW_021604593.1:1966110-1976534 GCF_004785775.1 Grammomys surdaster
CTCTCTCTCTCTCTCTCTCTCTCTCTCTCTCTCTCTCTCTCTCTCTCTCTCTCATATCTTGGTACTTTTATTAAGCCATGGCAACAGATGACACAGAAAGGCGCTAATAATTAGCATGTTAGATCCATGACAGAATGAGGACCAAAAAAAAAAAAGGAGAATGACAGGCCAGGATGAAAGGCACAAATAGCAACGTGAGGCTTTAAAAGTTTCTATTAAAACTGTGACTTCAGGCAGCTGGAGAGATGGCTAGGGAGCCAGAGCAGTTGTCCTCTTACAGAGGACCCAGCAGTTCAGTTCCAAGCAGCTCACAATCACCCATCACTTCCATTCCAGGGGGGTCTAACGCACCCTTCTGGCACCCAAAGGTACTGCATGCAAATGGTACATAGACAAAACACATAAAATTTAAAACGACTATTTTTAGGTATTTTTAAATTATTTCTTTTATTTTTTGAGATTATAATATAATTACATCATTTTGCTGCTTTCTTCTCTTTCCAAACCCTCCCATATTCCCCTCCTTGCCCTTTTTCAAATTTATGGCCTCTTTTTTTCATTAATTGCTGCTGTGTGTGTGTGAACACATGAATATAACCTGTTCAATCTGTATAGTTATAATGTTACTTATTTGTAGGTTTCAGGGCTGGCCATTTGGTATTGGATTGTCAAGTAGTGTGCTCTTCCCTAGGGAAGACTCTTTGCCTCACTCTCACCCAGTATTACTTAATTGCCTGTAGTTTTGTTTTGTTTTTTTCCCAGTAGTGTTGAGGCTTCCTGAGCTCTCTCTATGTTGGCATGTCTAGCATGTTGGCATGTCTGCTGCTGTTGAACATCTTCAGCTTGTGTTCAGGTGTGGCTTCTGATAATTCCTTGGAGACACAATCTCACAGCAAACTCTGTTCCTCTGAATTTCACTGTCTTTCTGCCCTCTCTTCCACAGTGTTCCCTAAGCCTTGGGTTTAGGTGTATTCTGGATGTATCCATTGGAACTGGGCTCTGCATTGTGATTGGTTGTGGTTTTCTGTAGTCTCCATGTTATAAAGAGAAGTTTTCTTGATGAGAAGTGAAATCTAGACTTGAGTATTAGGACACATTTTTAGATTGTAGTTAGGGATTATTCTGGTTTAATAAATAGAAGTTGTCAGTTGTCTTCCAAGATCTGTGACTTACGTGACTGGGTTTCCGGTACCAGGCATATTTTCTCTCTTGTTGGGCGGGGTGTTCTGTTTTGTTTCCAGGCAGGGCTTCTCTGTGTAGCCCTGGATGTCCTGGAACTCACTTTGTAGACCAGACTTATCTAGAACTCAGAGAGTCACCTGCCATTGCATTCCAAGTGCTTTGATGAGTGGGTCTTAAATACAATTAGAAAGCTGTTGGTGACTGCCAAGGTACGTGTGCCATTACTGTACCTTTAGGGTTATAATGCTGTGCTAGTCATTGTTATGATATAATCTTTAAAAGACATGTAAGTTAGAGGCCATGTGTGGTGATATAGACTTTAATTCTAATTCTTGGGAGGTACAGGCAGGGAGATCTCTGAATCAGGGCTATGTATCTCAAAAATTAATTTTACCACTAAAATGATTAAAGACAATTTAATACATATAATAATCTATATTCATTGTTTAGAGAGAAATTGACCCCTGGAAGTGAATATGTGGCACCATAACTCGTTAGTTGTAACTTCATTTTTGCCTCCATACATTTACCATTTATTCTTTAATAAGACTAAATTAAAAACTCTATATTTTTTCTGAGTCATGTTGGGAAACCCCAGCTTCATCAGAGGATTGTGTGACCACCCTCCAGGGATTTGACCTAAGCAAAGTCAGTCCTATAAAATACTGTCATAAGCACAGAGGTAGCCTCAAACATAGGGACAAAGTGGCCCTGTGACAGCAATGGTTGGGCCCACTGGGCTATCTGACCAAGCTAGAGCCCCCAAGCATGGATGGAGAGTATCCCCTGGAGCATTGTGGGAAGTCAAGAATGCAGGAGTCACAGCAACAACAAGAAGATGATGGCCAGGGTACCAGGGGTCTGATCAGAGATGGCTGCCTTCTCTGGGCATTTGGAGCCCTAAGCTTCAGAAGGGCTGAGGGCTGTCGTGGCAGAATCAGGCACCTTCCACTTAGAGAGGGCAGAAGCTTCATGCAGGTAGCCTGCAGATCAGTATCAGAAGTCTCTTTTACAGCAAGTTATCAGAAATGATGGGCAGGCCATAGGCGAGATATCACAAATGTTGGATCTCAGGATACAGATGGGCACAACATTCAGGAAAAGCAGAGTTTGGGGCCAATACCTACCAAATTGTAATTTAATATATGAAGGTAGGGTTTAGATTTTGTATTTTCAAGAGGTGCCCCCCACAAAGGGCTCCTTAGTGAAATCACTGCAATGATTTCTTCTGTGTGTTGCAGAAGAAGCATAGTATTTCACATAAAAGTGTCTTGTCCCAGAAAGTGAGATACTCACAAAGAACAAGAGAAGCACACCAGAGCTGGGTGGTGGTATACCTTTGGTCCCAGCATTCGGGGGCAGATGCAGGTGGTCCTCTGAGCTCAGGGCCAGCCTAGCCCACAAAGTGAGTTCTAGGACAGCCAGGGCTTCACAGAGAAACCTTATCTTGACAACAAACAAATAAATGTGTCAGACATTAGCCATGGTGTAAAAGGTACTAGTGATTGATTCAAGGATACTTTGAGCATCAAAATATTAACAAAGGTGAATTATATCCCATAGGAATAAGTAAGAATCTGTGAATCCATACTGATATGTAAATGAACGAATGAATGAAGACAGAGCTGCTGTTTCAGGTACAGTGCCAACATACAGAGATAGAAGCCATAGTGGAGTATAGATGCTACCGTTTGATAATACAGGGATGAGTAGGCAAGAGTTGCCTGTGAGAGCCAGAGCCAGTGGGTCTAACTGTCTCACAGTGTCCATTCGATAGTTATTAATTTCTAAGGGATAAACAAAATCATGGTGGAGAAATCTGACAAGCACCCCATAATCAAATATTCAAAGTGAATATGACCAGATGTGGGGCTGATTGACAGCTCATGTCCCCTGGTATGATGTACTGAGAAATAAACAATGTGTTTCTGTGATAGTCCTGCCAACATGAATAACCTCAATCTAATCATGAAATAAATCCGAATTGAGGGACATTGTACAAATGGCCTGCACTCCTAAAATGTCAGTGTCATACAAAACAGGTCTTCCAGAGCACAGGAGACTAATAAAATATGCTACAACTATGGGCTTAAACTGGACCTAGGATGAAAAGTATTTTTCTTAAAAAAAAAAAAATGAAGCTATTATTGAAATGGCTAGCAAAACCTGGACGTCTTGTAAACCACTGTGTCGTTGTTGGTTTCCTGACCTGGTACCTGTGCTGTCTGTGTTCTTAGGAAATATAGTCTGACGTGTTTAGAGGTAAACAGGTATCATATCTGCAACCTACTCTGAAAGTTCCCCAAAAGTTCTGTGTAAGTATTTATGTAGAGAGGAGGTAGCACACAGCTCAGTGACAAAGGATTAGTTGAGTGTGCGTAAGGCCCTGGGTTTGATCTCCAGCACTGAAGACAGGTAGGAAAGATGGGAGGAGGGAAGGAAAGAAAACATTGGTAACACTGATGTGGTAACATTAACACTGGAGAATCTTGACAGGAGGTTTCTCTGCAAATTACTTTTCTGTTTGTTGTTACTGTTGCTGCTGTTTTGAAATGGAATCTTGAGCCTATGAATTCAAATTATCCTTTTGCCTTAACCTCTGGGTACTGGGATCACAGGTACATGGCACTGTGTCTAGCCTATTTTTCTGTAACTTGCATAGCCTCATTTGGAATGACTTACAAAGAAGTGATGTTCCAGGGGAGTGTATGTTGTTATTGATTACATACCTGCTTGTCCCCATACCTGCTTGTGGCCTGAATGGCTCCTTCCTGCTCCCCACACTTACAGGGTTACACAGATTGCAAACTGGGGCTTCCCAGATGCCCAGGCTACACACAAAGCTTAGGCCAGGTGAGGACAATGGAGAAAGAATCTTACTGTCTGCAAGAAAATGCATGCACAGCTCTCTCAGGCAGAACCGTGTAGGGTCCAGGCTGGGATATCCACCCAGAGACGTGCCTGTGTCCTGTGACATAGCATCTCAAGACTTTCTAGAACACAATGAAAAGAAGAAATGTTTGCCTTACTTCAAAGTGCTTTGAGGCCCCACAAAAAAGCTCACACCCTTAAGGTGGCTCCCAGAGCCCATGTGCATCTGGGAATCTGGTGGATACAATCTGGGTTCCCGGCTTTTACCTGAGCATTTTCTAGTTCCATCCAACTTGCCAGTGTCCTCCATTCCTCCTCCCAGACTTCTGCTTCCTCCATCTTTTCTCCCTTTTCACAGATTCACACTCCACTTCAAGTCAGATTATCCCAATCGGAGTTTCTGTGAATCCTAACATTGTGGCCTAGAGACAAGGCCACAGCACACTGTGGGCCCACAGCTCTCCTCAAACGACCTGGAAACTGCTAATTGTGGAGAGCCCACATTTTCATGTTATACTTGGGCCTGAAAGTTATGCAGCTAGCCCTGAGGGTCAGGGCTGGAAAGTCCAGGCGTCAGGCCTGTGTCCAGCACCATTCTCACGTGGTCTCTGGCTGCTCTTGAAGTCAGGTCTTCTTCTGAGAGCCAGATAGTTGCTCAGCTTAGCTAAAATATGACTGATGGCCCTTAGCAGATTGTTTGATTTCAGCAAATGCAATCACTTCCAATTCTGAGATCCACCCTTCTCCCCGCCTGTCCCACTTAAGATCTACAGAGCAGCAGCTGCTACTGGCCGTCTGCACACTGACGGCTGACTGGCCTGCTGATTGTGAACATCCCGACAATCCAAGTGCTAATGGTATTTACTCAGTGCAGCCGGCTTAGCCCTGATGAACCACGTTTGTTCTCATTTATCACCCTGCAGCCGAGCTCCGTCCTCAATATCCTTCTGTTGACTTTGAGTACACTGGTGTTGCTGGCGTGTAAAGGGCAGGGCAGGCTTCTGACTTCTTAGCATCTCAGATCCCTTTGTAGAATGCCACCTTCCAGCCACCAGGACCTGCCCTCTCTGGGCAGAACTCTGGTCCAAAGCCCACAAGCTAAGAGGGATGGAGCTAGAGTGATACAGCAGAGCTGTCAAGGAATTGGTTAGGCCTCCTTGTGAAGCAAGTCCACTATGATTATAGTCTTGGTGCAACACGTTGTTTAGCATTTTGCTGTTCATTAGACACTCTGTCTCTAATAGGAAGAGGCCCGAGCTCTGATCCCAGGTAAAGAAACCATCCCAGGACTTAGCCAGGTCATCTGCCACTGTTGACAGAGTTTCTCTGACCGTCCTCTGGGCCCGGGCCCTTGCATGTCCTTAGAGTTTGGCCTTGCTATTTGGTCACACACCCACACGCACACCCCGAGCACACAGTGCCGTGAACATTGAAGACCTATAGCTGGGCTGCCTGAAGAGCAGCTCTCTTTCTGAGAGCAGCACAATGCCTGCTCAGGGCTGACTGCAGAAAGCCTCCCTCCTGTTGTGTGTACCTGCCTGCCTAGTCTGAAATCTCCAGCCTGACCTTCCTCTTCTTGTTTCCTTAACCCTTTGCCTTTACCTGGAAGGATGTTTTGTGGAACCCTGAGGTCATGCGATCCCAGGGCTAGGATCCAGAGTTAGTGTGGACACCTTATTTAATTTGGACACATGGAAAGGCTAGGCAGCACACTGGCCCAGGCTGCCAATGCCCATGTCTTGCCACAGGCCCATGTGCCATGCTGAGAAAGCAGATGTATATTACCTGGGACAATTGTTTCAGAATTTCTTGAGAAGTCCTCCAGTTATGTTCTTTCTTCTCTGATTTCCATCCCTGTGTTGGGAACCCGTTCTCCACTACTCTAAGTGGCTATGCTCCCTAGGATGGGTAGCCTGTGGTTGGCATGCATGTCTGTAGGGAGCGCCTGGTTTCTGGCAGCCTGTCTGAGAAGAGAGCCCTTTGTTCTGTTTCTAGTGTGACTTGGAAGGCTCTGACACTTAGCCCTGCTTGATCTACTAAGGCCCTGTAGTTGGTGCTGCAGTAGATTTGCTTGCTGGCTTCAGAGGGCTCATGGGGAAGGGCTGTCTCAGAGGAACTTCATGAGGCTGAGGCAGTGTCGGGCCTCACAGCCCCCCTTCTTTGGGAAGAAGCGTTTGGTGTCAGTGAGTTTCCCAGCATGGCAGTCTTCCCTTCATAGACCCTGTCTGTTGTGGGTGAATGTTCCTTAGCCACATGATGACAGAAACGGCCCTAATTAACTCACACATTGATGAAGCAGCTGCCTGTCTCAAGTAGGGGGAATGGAGGCAGAGAAGAAGCTCCATCCAGCCCCCTGCACAGACTGCCTGCCTGTCTGGAAAGGAGCTGTCAGCCTGCCATCTCCTGAGACATCTTCATCCCCCTCAGCTGCTCTCTATGCTCAAGGGTGGAGTTGCCGTGGGACTGGCTAGCACCCTCTGTACATCCTCTCTGATGGGAGGACGCCAGGACAGACAGTGAAGGAGACTGGTCAGCTAGGTCTGTTCTCCGCCTTGGAGCTGGTTCTGGCAGGAGGGGAAGGGGCAGGCCATGTATGGGGATGGCTTGGACCCTCAGTGTTGCGGTTGTCAGCTTTGGGGGTTACCAGTTGTGTGCTGAATCTCTTCTGAGGGCAGCAGTGTGGCATGTCATCTTTCCTCCTCCTCCTGTATTTGGACCAGGACAGAAGCTTACGGCCTTCCACTTGTCCGTGCTTCCCAGTGCCTGCCACACTGCTGAGGGCACTGTGCTAGGAAACTGGAGTTTGGGAGGGCAGCTGCTTTGGAGGCTTCAGGGAGTCAGCCAGAGACCCATGGAGATTTTGGTGCCCGTTCCTGGCTGCCTGTGTGTGTGACTGTCTGTCCTCTGGCCTGACTCTTCTGTTTATCTAGCAACTCGTGGGCCTTTGAGTGGAAGACCCTTGAGTTTGCCTAAGAACATAACCCTATAGGTCTCTGTCCTGGGCCATGGTGCATGTGTACAATCCCAGCATTCAAGAGTCTGAGACAGGAGGACTGCAGTGAAGTTGAGGTTAGTTTGGACTTCAAGGCCAGTCTGGACTACAGAGTGAGTTCTAAGACAGCCAGGGCTCTGTGTAGAGACCCTGTCTTGAAAGGAAGGGAAGAATGTGAAAGGAGCTTTATCCGGGCTTCCCAGCATGTCCCCTGTCTGCACCCTCCTTCTGACCAGGAGGGCTGAGATAGAAATGTTTTTTAAGGATTTATTTTTTAAGTGTATGTGTATTTATGTATATGTGCATTTATGCACAAATGCCTGTATGTGTATGATATGTTCTAATGTCTTTTTGTGTCTATGTGTCTAGCATGCATGAGTGCTGAGTGGGGAGGGGGTGGGCTCCTGGTCCAGCTCTGTATCTAGAGAGGTCAGAGCGTTAGAGCTCTCCCTGGTGTATGACTGCCTAGGATCATGGAAGATGGAGCTCCCAACAGTGGCTTTACATGGAGGGGAGATCACAGTAGTGCCTCTAGATGTGGTTTCAATTTCAGAATGGCCTGACGGTGGTAGGATTGATTTCTCTCCTGGAGCTCCTCAGTCTGTTGACTTCTAGGGAGCAGCAGGCTGGCATGCGGCCATTGGCTCTCTCATCTCTGCTATAGGCCTTTGTACCCAGGGTACACATTTATCTCTCTTTTCCCGGATGAGTAAGAACCACCCCTGTGCTGGTCGGTGTGCTGTTAGCTCCCTGGATCCTGGGCCCTGCAGAGTGTCACCAGTTGTCATGCTTCTTCCCGCAGCAATCCAAAGGTCCAGGTGGAAGCCATTGAAGGCGGAGCTCTGCAGAAGCTGCTGGTCATCCTGGCCACAGAGCAGCCTCTCCCTGTGAAGAAGAAGGCAAGTCTGCTCCTTGCCCTTGTCTGGTGTCCGGCATAGCTGCTGGGCCTGAAGGGGAAAGGCTCCTTCCAACACACACCACACACAAGGTCCTGAACACAGTTCACTGCCATTGCAGAGAGCTCACACCAGCTAACGCCAGTGTCATCTGGAGCTCAAGTACAGCTGCAGCTCAGTGACCTTGTGTCCCCATCCCCCAGTCTCCTGAGCCATGCTGTTGCCCATTTGCCTGCTTAGTTTTGTTGAAGTTATCTGAAGTCCCCAGGCTTTCATCATCTTGAGTCCCAGGGTACACATAGACCCAAGGGAATAAAGGAGCCAGGAAGAATGGGGGCTGGGCTGGGTCACTGGGATGACCTCAGCTGCTTGTTCTGTGCCTTACAGCTGGTACAGATGTGTGTGGCCCTCACTTACCCATGGTGTGTGCCCCCAGGTCCTGTTTGCACTGTGCTCCTTGCTGCGCCACTTCCCCTATGCCCAGCAGCAGTTCCTGAAGCTTGGGGGGCTGCAGGTCCTCAGGAGCCTGGTGCAAGAGAAGAGTGAGAAGGTACTGGCCGTGCGTGTGGTCACCCTGCTCTATGACCTGGTCACCGAGAAGGTGAGTGCCACACCTGCTCTGCTTTCTCTTTACTTTGTGTTTGTTTCTGCCATTTGACCAATGTGCCCCTTAGGCTCTGTCCAGCTGAGTGGATGGACAGGTGAGTGGACATGTATAAAGAAGGACATGACACCTCGGCTGGAACCTGAGGGCTGCTGAGGACGGGAGGAGGTGCTAGTGATGGGTCATGCCAAGTGTGCAGGCAGTCAGGCGTGGTGAGGAGGGCGTGAGGGGGACAGTGCAGTGGAGCTTGGGAGCCATGCAGCAACCAGGGGACCACAGAGCCAGGCTGGGCTGGTACCAATTCTAGGATTCTAGAAACCTGGGCACACTTCCTTTGGGAACTCTGGCTCTGAGCAGGGGCTTGGGATGGACCTCAATGGTTTGCTATCTGGGAAGACTTGGTCTCCCGTCCGCTTTGGTCTTTGCAAGCCCAAAAAAGCATCTTGAGGAGAGAGAAGCAGGCCTGGCTTTCTTAGCCTCTGTAGAGGCTTGTCCTTAGCTCTGTGTGGATTGCTGTCTGGTGGAACAGAGCTGGCTAGTCCTGAGCTTGTGGTACACCATTGGAAGCCACACACACACACACCGTCCCCACCCTGTCTTCCCTCTAGACAGTGAGTGGGTCTCTCTCTGTCTCTACTTCTCTCTCTTCTGCTTAATTCCTCTCATACTCATTGTGTGTCTTTGTCCATCAGAGACACTGGAATCTAGTTTCTGCTCAGAGCCAGGTAATAAGACGCAGGCACATTTGGTGTCATGAGAGGAGAGTCGGCAGGCCCAGGAAAGCTTGCCCATTGTCATTGCCGGGAAAGGACATACCTGTCTCTCCTCTGTAAAAGCTATGGGCTCAGCCATTCTCCTCCATGAAGGATAGTGATGACTTTGGACCAGAGAGCCTTAGGATTTCACGTAATCCCTTTCCGTGTTTTTTGACACAGGGTCTTCTGTGACCCAGGTTGGCCTCCAAGTTTCTGTGCAGCCAGGGTAACCTGTAACTATAACTTCTATTCTCCTGTAGCAATTGTTGTCTCCGAGGTTTGCTGCCTCCCTGACTGCTAACCTAAACCTAGTTCTGGAAGCTTCTATCCTCCGTACAATCATCATTATCTACGCCTGTGATGATTTCAGTCTCTGAGACTCACTGCTGAATAAGTTCACCGTTTCTTGATCTTTCTAAACTCTGGCTGGCTGCTTCAGCTCAGCTGTTCTGTCTCAAACTTCCTCTCCAAGCTGACTGATTCAATCTGGCTTCTCTCTTGGCCTCTGATTGAATTGTTCTGCTTGGCCTCATATTAACTTTGGCAATCTGTCTAATCTTCTGGCTTCTTATTCCCTGGTTTGTTCTGCCTTCACCTGTGTCTAGCTTGTTCTCTCTCTGCAACCTGTCTCTCTATCACTGTCCCAGTGAAACTGTTTTCTCCTTCTCCCCACCCCCTCCCGTTCCTCATGAGTGTTGGCCACCTTCTATTCTGTCAACTTTTCTCTGATTTGTCACTTTGTCTGCCACTCAATTAGAGATGACTTGCAAACACGGCAAACATGGCTGCTTCCTTCTACAGCCTAACTTGACCTTTATTGTTTTGCATTAAAGCTGTGTACTGAGGGTGCACAGCTCTCTGTTCTTTGCAGAGGATTAAAGGTGTGTGCTAAGGGTGTGTCTCTGTTCTTTGCAGAGGATTAAAGGTGTGTGCTAAGGGTGTGTCTCTGTTCTTTGCAGAGGGGTTAAAGGTGTGTGCTAAGGGTGTGTCTCTGTTCTTTGCAGAGGATTAAAGGTGTGTGCTAAGGGTGTGTCTCTGTTCTTTGCAGAGGGGTTAAAGGTGTGTGCTAAGGGTGTGTCTCTGTTCTTTGCAGAGGATTAAAGGTGTGTGCTAAGGGTGTGTCT
>NW_021604593.1:1976544-2004101 GCF_004785775.1 Grammomys surdaster
GGGTGTGTCTCTGTTCTTTGCAGAGGGGTTAAAGGTGTGTGCTAAGGCGGAGCCACACTACAACTAGAAATAGGTTTTCTCAGTAAATAACACATCTTGGGGTTCCCAGTGTGATCAAATATCCTGCAACAGGAGCCTCTTCATCTTCCAGCTCTCACGTGTTAGGACCACAGGCATGAACCACATTCCAGGCCTGAAGCAGGAATCTGAACCTAGGCCCCATGCTGTACCAACTGTCATGCTATCTAGGAATTTTTAAGATAGTGTGTGTAGTGGTGTCTGTATGTGTGTACATAACCTGTTCGTGTAGGTGCTGACAGTAGGACATGCATGTGTTTGGTTCTGGCGACCAAACTCGAGTTGCCAGGCATCTGGAGCTAGAAGTGCCATCCATGCCACCCAGCAAGCCATCTCTTCAGCCGTAGGTAGGGATTCTCACTCACTTGCTAGATCCTGGGAGCAGGGCTGGGCCCCCATTTTGGTTTCTCAGCACCTGACACTGTATGTGCTGGGGTTTTGATGAGTGGATGAATGGGCAGACAGACAGACACACAGATGGATGAGAGAGCATATAAAAGCCACAAATCCAGTTGGTTGCCTCCCAGGATGTCCCCAGTGTCCCAGAGTCATCTAGAAAGTAGCTGAGCATTTCCTAATAGGAAGAGCTAGCCCAGTGCAAGCTGACTGCTGTCTTCTCTCCGCCCTACCGTGCCTGTGCAGATGTTTGCTGAGGAGGAGGCAGCGCTGACCCAGGATTCATCCCCAGAGAAGCTGCAGCAGTACCGCCAGGTGCACCTCCTGCCAGGCCTTCGGGAACAGGGCTGGTGTGAGATCACCGCCCAGCTCCTGGCACTTCCAGAACATGATGCTCGGGAGAAGGTGCTGCAGACGCTGGGCGCCCTCCTGACCACCTGCCGGGATCGCTACCGGCAGGACCTCCAGCTGAGCAGGACACTAAGCAGTCTCCAAGCAGAGTACCAAGCCCTGGCCTCCCTGGAACTCCAAGAAGGCGAAGATGATGGCTACTTCTGGGAGCTGCTGGCCTCCATCGACAGCTTGATGAAGGAACTAAGATGAGGCCGCCATGCTGAGACCAGGGCTAGACTGACACTGCTCCTGAGAGACCAGTGGCTCCTCAGGGACGTCAACCACGAGGCGGACTTCCCTACTGGGCATGAGCTTTATCTGGGCAGAGCTGGCTAGGTCATTAAACAGAGACGTGAAGACTGTGGTCTGTCTCTTGTGTCTGTCAGATCAGGCTGAGCCCTGTGACTGGGCACCATGCCTGGGGAGCCTGAGGGTAGTTCACTGAGCCACTGTGATGGGCCTCTAGTGACATGCTGGTCAAGAAAGGCCTGGTCTAAGAGTTGGCAATCTCTGGCTATTTCACTTTGAAAGCCAATTAACCTCTCAGATAAACAGGTTACTATTAGTAAAGCATGGGCTGCATGTAAAGCACTGTATGGTGCTGGGCACCCAGCTCCCCTGCCCCGTCCCCTGCCCACCTCGAGCTATGAGGGTCATCTCATTGAACATCTACTGGGCCAAAGGCCACTGGCACTGGCCAAGCCTGCGAGCGTCTCCATGTGGAACTGCTCGATCCACCAAGCAGCAAGTAGGCCCTTGTTGCTGCAGCCCACACGGGAGTGGGGGAAACACAGGGTAGTCCATACATGCGTATTGATTTCGGAGAGAAGTCACCTTGTTTCAGCTAACAGTGGATGCCCAGACCAGGCAGACCTGCTGGATACTAAACAGGGCAGAGATGCCCCGCCTTGTGCTCTTGCCCCCTCCAGTGTCCAGGGTTAGCCCAAAGAAGGGCAGACCCAGCCTGGCAAGTCTGGACCCCCACCCCAGCGACACCGAGTGCCAGGCTGGGAGCCTGCTGCAAGTTGCCATGGCAACCCCAGCTCTGGGCTTTCCTGATTTGGATTCTGGTGAGTTTGTTTTTCAGTCTTTCCCAGTGCACCAAAGGCTGGCTCCTGCTGGCTCCTCACAGCCCTCCCAGCCCCAGGAAGGCAGTTGGGAAGGTCACTGTTGAACAGCCTGGGTTTTAGAAATCTCAGCTTCACAGACCCAGAGAAACAAAGGGTAAGTGGGTGGTAGCATTTCTTGCAAATCCTTTCTTGAGTCTTCCTCTCCATAGTCCTCTGCCCGCAGCAGCCATAAAGAAGCAATGAGCTGTGGTCATGTGGCAACAGCTGATGGAAGCTTTGGGAAGGCTGTTTCCATTATGGGAATCAGAATTCAGGCTGCTAACCATTGGGCACCACTGCCTTTTAGCCTTAAAGCCCTATGGCAGTGGTGGTGCATTTTTCAGAGGAATGAGGGATGGATTCCTCAGCCTGTGTGCTGCCTGAGCTGACACACTGCAACCATACTATGGAAGGCACACATGTGGTCACAGGAAACAGGCACAGGAGAAACGACTCTGCTGCCTTAGCCACAAGTGGGTGTGGTCCAGGAGGGCTATGCTGGAGCCTGGCCATGGCCAAGTCAAGCGACACTTCAGAGACGTGGCTAGCAGTGTCTGTGGGCGGATCTTAGGAAGGAGGAAGCTGGAACAGGGCTGGCCAGAATGGGGAGCTGCGCAGAGGCCCAGCCAGGCCTCCCCAGTAGCATAGACACTGATCCCCGGGGAACCCTACAAGCTCTGGGGTTGGACTGGGACTCGGAAAGGATTGCCATGAGTGCCACCACTAGAGTCTTTAGTCTTAAAGGCGTGTGCCACTATACCCAGCTGATTTTTGACAAAGGCGCAAACATGCAGGAAAGACTGTCTTTTCACTAAATGGTGCTGTAGCAGTTGGACTTCTGTAGACCCCTGTGTCTCACGTCTAACACAAAATTCACCTTGAGATCAATCTCAGACCTAAATCTGAATCTTTTGTAAGAAAATAGGAGGGAAATCTTTGTGATCTAGAGTCAGGCAAAGAGTTCTTAGATAAGACACTGGACTTACCAGCCAGAAATTTAAAAACCTCACAAATTGGACTCAAAAACTTCTGCTAAGAAATTAAGAAAATAAAAAGCTACAAGCAAAAAAAAAAAAATCCTTTGTAAATCTCATATTTGACAAAGGGTTTGAATTCATAATATTTAAGAAATTCTCAGTCGGGCAGTGGTGGCGCACCTTTAATCCCAGCACTTGGGAGGCAGAGGCAGGCAGATTTCTGAGTTCGAGGCCAGCCTGGTCTACAGAGTGAGTTCCAGGACAGCCAGGGCTACACAGAGAAACCCTGTCTCGAAAAACAAAAACAAACAAAAAAAGAAATACTCAAAGCCCATCTGTAGAGTCAACCCAATAAAAGACAAGATTTGGAACAGCATTTCACCAAAGACATAGAGATGGCTGAGGAGCACGCAGGCATGCTCAGCATCCTAGTTGTTAGAGAAATGCATATAAAACCACACTCTGCCACACACCTATACCCAAACACAGCCTGAGGATGCCATGTGCCAGAGACAAAGCAACTGAATGTCGCTGCTGGTGGTGAAATGCACAATGGCAAGGCTGGTCAAGAACAGTTTCTCTTACAGTGGTTCATTACTTCTTATAGAACACAGCCTTCTTCCTAGCTGTTTATTTGAGATAAGCAAAAATCTGTTTACACAAAAGTCTGTATTCAGATGCTTCTATAAAAATGTGTGTTTTAAAAAACAAAACTAGAGGGCTACAGAGATGGCTCAGTGATTAATAGCACTGACTGCTTTTCCAGAGGTCCTGAGTTCAGTTCCTAGTAACCATATGTTGGCTCAACCATCTGTAATGGGATCTGATGCTCTCTTCTGATGTGTCTGAAGACAATGACAGTGTACTCAAACCTTAAAACAACAACAAAACAAAAACCTAGAAACAGTTCCAGTGTCCCACCTGGGAGGAATGAGGAACTGTGCACCCTCTAATGGAATTCTACTCACTACTGAAAACAGCAAGGATGCCCGTGAGGATACATGCTTCCCAAAGGCCCTGTGGTCCCTGACGTACTATGCAAATATAACTGATGCAAAGGCTAACAGACAAGGATTTTCATTTCTATAGAGGAAACACTAGAGGGAAAGGGTGTGTTTAAACTATCTTGGGATACCACAAGGAAGTGTATAACTTTCCCATGTCATCAGAAAGAGTATGTCTTAATATATGTAAATTCCAACCTAATTTATATTTTAGTTTCTATTTTAAAATCTTATTTTATGTATGTGAATGTTTTACCTGCATGTATGTCTGTGAATAATGTGTGTGCCTGGTGCCTGCTGAGGTAAAAAACAAAAAACAAAAAAAAACAAAAAATGGGTGTTGGATCCTAAAACTAGGTTATATATGTCTGTGAACCACCAAGTGGGTACTGGGATTGAACCCAAACAAGGGCTCATAACCACTGAGTCATTTCTCCAGCCCCAACCTAAATTTTTAAAAAGAAAAGAAAAAGGAAGACCCTCAGCCCATGCTGTCCTCTGGAAGCTGTTCACATCCATTGTCTCTGGATGACAGACAACGTGAAGATCCTACGCTGTTCTTCCCAGCTCTGGTTCAGGACTGCAGTCAGCGTGGGACAGTCATTGAAGACTCCAGATACGGTGGCTCATTCAAATTCAAGGTCTGCCTGGTTTACATAGTGACTGCCAGGCCATCTTGGGCCACAGAGACAGAGAGCATCTCAAAATGTTATAAAGTAGGTCAGAAAATGTTAATGTCATTAAAAGTATGTGTGAGCACCGCAGTGACAGGAACCACCAAAGCACAGAACTGGAGGGACCATTCTATAGTGTTTGACATGGTCAGATCCAGCAATGCCGACCAACAGGTCGGGTTCTAACTATCTCCCTAAGGTGAGCAAAAATGTCAGAAAACATTGATGTCATCTGTTGGTCCTGTGGGACAAGAAGGCAGTGGAAGCTAGAAAAGGCTCCTGTGAGTCCCCTCAGGGGCAGTGACAGAGGGTAAAGGATGCGGAGTAGAGAGGTGTGGCCTCTCCCAGTCCCACTCTGGAAGGCCTGTCGCTGAACATTTCAGCAGCAAGCACTGTTTGGGTGTCACAGGCCTGGAGGCTGCCATGTTGGGACAGATAGGAAGAACAGAACCCAGAGCTGAGCCCTGCACCATGGCAACACCACAGGTATCGAGAATAATCTGAGAAAGTAGGAATCTGAAGTATGTGAGACCACAGAAGTCTAGAGAAGGCATGCTGTACATCTAAAGCTCATGGGATGATTGGAACCTGGGGGATGCTGGAGTCGCTTAGTGCCAGGTGAGTTGGATGACAGGCTTTGTCTCTCTGTGTCTTCTTCCACAGCCTGAGGACTCAGGGATAAAAGATCACTGCAGAAATATGAGGTGACATGCTAAGGGCTAGATGAGGACCCTGGTGGTGGTCATAGCAGCTCCTTCCTTCAGGAGAGGTGGCCCTGACCCATGTGGAAGGTTTATTTTGCCCTGGAAGTTCTGAGCAGTGGGTGCTGCAGAGCTTAAGTTGGAGACCAAAACACAAAACGAAGGAGGGTGATTAGGAAGGCCAGAGGCAGCCTGTGGAATGCACAGACCCTGTCAATAAGAGGACCTGGGTGTCCTGCAGTCACTGTGTGTGGTAGTCTAGGGGAGCAGGCCATAACAGAAAAGTAGCATGACAGGCTAGGAAGGTGACACACTATAGGGACTTCTGTCCTTTGCTCACCAGGTTGAGAGTAGTAGTCTTTCCTGATCCAGCTCAGGAGTAAGACAATACAGGGGGGTGCGGCATCCTGATGTTAAGGGGTAGGGACTGGCACCTCCTTGGGATCTTCACAAAGTACCCCACACAGTGAGTCTCATCTTGCATGCTCTGTGTGGAATCACGAGATCCATAGGACACACAGTGCTTCAAGATTTTCATCTGGGTTTCTACAGTTGCTAGCTTTTTACGATAACCTCCAATATTTTCATAGAGGACACAGCCAAGACTATTCCTAGGACAGGAAGTGACAGGCATGGGAAAGATGGGCTCCTAGACAGCAGTGTGTGGATGCAGATGGGATGCCCCGGTCTCAGACACAAGGCTGCAAGTGCACAGGCCGATAAAGGGCTTGATCTATGTGCTCCAGGCTGTTTAGCTCTGGCAGGGATGCAGGTGGCCAGGCCTTGGCCTCTGCTGGGGCAGTGTCAGAGCTGGGAAGCCCACTGAGGATGTGACTGGGGACTGACCTACTGGTACAGGTGGACGTGTGGAGCCTGAACTTGGGAATGTTTGATGATGAGCTGATGGCAGCACAACTGGAAGCAAGCGTTCTTCCTCTTCCAGTTCCAGGCACTTGGTGAACTGCCGATCACAGTGCAGACCGGGCCAAGCCCAAGAACTATACACTCACAACCAGAATTGAGACGGGCACAGAAAAGGCACCAGCAACCCCAGTCACAAAAGCAAATTTCTTATGGGATTGACCCTCAATTTCCTGATGAGTTTATGTTTTGCTGAAAAAAAAAAAAAGCACAAGGGCCTGAAGAAGGTGGAGGTAACGTGATACAAAGACCTTGGAAACTCTTGTGAACTTAATGTTGTTAAGCCTGGGAAGCAATTTTGTTGCTACATGGCCAAAGGTCACAGGTGCTGCCAAACAAAGCTCAGGGCCCAAACCAAGGCTGCGGCCTGAGCGCTGCCACACAGGCATCATACTTCACTGCTGAGGTGAAGATTGACAAACCACTGTTGGTGTCACTCTCCACCTATCTGCAGATAGTTGGTGGCCTGTGCTATTCTGACCAACTTGAGGCAAGATCTGTTAAAAACTACAAGAACTGCAGTGACGTCCAGTGGTGGCTGTGATGTGATGGGCCACCTAGTTCCCTAGGTGCACACGCAACAAGTGACCTAGTCTTGGTCATTCAAACAAGAGGTGTGTGAAGAAGTGTGAAATAAAGCACTGGGGTGCCTGGGGATGTGAACTCCACCTAGGAACTGCCAGCACAGGCAAAGTCAGGAAGCACTTGGCAGGTTGAAAGAATGCCAGGGATGCGTGCAGACTGTTATAGAATGGGGACAAGAAGCCACAGCCGTTACTGAGGACTCTGGCTTTTGTGGTGTGAAGTCACTTGTAGATTTGTGCTCACTTGGGCAGGGTGACTGTTGCTGTGGAGGCAAAGAGAGGGCGGGGAGGTGCTGTTAACAGGCAGCCCACCTGCTGGATGCATGCACACAGGTCCGAGTCACTAGCACAGTACAGAGGGGAGCACCCATGTGACCAGAAATAAGGCCTGGCCTGGCGCCTGAGCAAGCCTCATCTCTGCCGGCTGTAACATCGTGACCCGCAGGCAGCTGCCAAGTTGGGGGGAGGGGGGGAAACATTTGCTAAAAAGTAATAGGTGGTTTGGGCCACAGGGAAATGTGCAGAGGTGGTCACAAGTTGGAGACCTTGCATGCATTTTAAAGTAGTCTCATTTTCTTATTTAGCCAGAAAATAATGTGACTGGTAAAACAAGGTGGGAACTAGAGAGGGGCTTCAGGCATGGGGACCAGAGACAGTGGGTGCACTCTGACCAGAAGAGAACATCTCAGAATATTAAGCTTAAAAGCAGAGTGCCAATAACAAACCAGTATCAGTCACTGAAAGCCAGGCATCTTGGGTAAGACCAGAAAATCGACGGAGGGAGGAGCAGGCAGGCAAGGGAGGGAAGGCACAGCAGGGAGGTGTGTAAGGAAGTGTGTCCCATGGACCACTCCTACCCAGGTCTGATAAGGTAGCAAAGGATCAGTCTGTCTGACTGTGGAAGGCAGTCACCTTGACAAGGAGCAAGGTAAGAGCTGGCTGAAATGGCACAACAGAATCTAGTAAGGTGACAAGGGCCACAGCCATCTCTTTAGGAAGCTCCAAAAAGGAATTTCTAGTAGGAAGGGACAGGAGGCAAGGCTAGGGAGTGGAGTCCACCATTCTCATGTCATGGTTGATAGGCTGGGCTGATGGGCCCATGGCTTTGACTTGAACCCTGAAGAGTGGTTATAAAAATCCTCAGGCTGGGGTGCAGAACAGGACTTGACCCTGCCTGGGTCGGGATTGCCCAAGAGGTCCTCCCTAGAGATACAGTTGCTGTCTCTCCCTCCCTCACTAGGCAACCATCCTGGGCAGAGGGGCAAGTGGTACAAGTCTAATTCTTCTTGAAGGCAAAGGACGACTTCTGCTTCTTAGACTTGGTTCATAATGGACTTTATTGGGAAAATTAGTGTAAAAAAGACAGATTCATAAAATTTAAATAAGACAGTAAAATCTTATCTTGTAGCTATGGTAATTGCTATAGTAATCACAAGTAAGGTAGAGCCTAAATTACTGCCTAAGCAAACACTCTCTTTGCCAGCCCAAAGCAGGAAACACTGCGATTATTAGAAGTGATCCCCATGATGAATTTGCATTTCAAGCTGGAATAACAGGGGGAGCATGTTCTGATTACAGCATCACAACATTCTAGCCTGAAAAAAGCAACTCTATTAATGCCCCGCAGCAGAGTACACTAGTGACTGGATTAGCCACGCATCCTAATTCCCAGTCTGCTTCATAAAGAAAGCAATCAATTTCCTGGGTAATACATTATGTTTTATTGTTTCCTATTATTCCTCAGAAGAGGCTTCAGGTACCTTCCTTCTCCAGACTGTTTAAGGTGGCCCGTGGTTTACCCTGGGTCACCTTTGGTCATTTCATTCCTTACTGCCCAACGGTAGAGCTAAAGGCAGCCTCTCCCCTCAGGCGCTCACCCCTACCTAGAAAGCAGACACTTGCACCTACTCAGCAATGGGACCAAGAAGCTAATGTGGTGCTCTTTGGTTACAGAACTTTTATTTCCATTAAGCTTATAAAAATAGAGCTAGAAATATATTTTTGAATTCTCAAAGCTTTTTTTTTCTAACCAGCTTTAACACAAATAATGTCCTTGCAAAATTCACCACCTGGTTGAGTTTGAGATCTGCTACCTCCCTGTGGAATCAAACAGTGTTCTCTACTTAGCAAATACATTTGAGTGAAGCATTTGACTGATTTTTCAGGACCCCATGGGATTCTGCAGGCTCAGATGCTGTCCATGGCTTTGAACTCACTGAGGGCCTGCACGGGGTTCACGTGCTTCTTCTGAGAGGCCCGCTTAATCTTGGTCTGCGTCTCATCCTGCTTCTCTCTCTTCACTAAGGGCTTTTTCTCAGGGGCCTTCATCTTCCATGACACAGCAGGAAGGTTGAGGGATGCCATACCCTGTGACTTCTGGTATTTGGTGGAAGCAACGTAGGACGCTTTCACTGTCTGCACAACAGCATTCATCAAGTTCTTGGCTGCCTGGATCAGGGACATGGCGCTGTCCACCTACAAGGAACAGACGAGTGGTGACGAGCCTGACTAGACCCTGCAGGCATGCAGGCCTGGCCCCGCCAACTAGGGCCTCATCTCCTTAAGGACAAGGGGCCGAGGTCACTATAGCACTGTGTGGCACCTCTTACTGTGCTGTCAAGGGCAGCTCTTATCCATGTAGCCTGAAAATACTTGCCTTTAAAAAGAAAAGGTGATGACACAGAAAATCACCTCACCATCCCCACATCCTTGGGTGGGGGCTTTCTTGCTGGAGCTGAGTGGCTGCAGAGCACTGGTGCCGTGGACAACAGCAGGGACGCTGCGATGTCAGGCCACTTCCCAGCAACACAGAACTCCCACTCTGTGGACTTCAGGTTTGGTCGTCTTGTCCCCCATTAGAAAATATGGAGATATGCTCTCATCAGACCTAAAGACATGCCTCCTCCTCCTGCCCACAGAGGAGGACCTCAGAACTATCACCTGATGAACTGCTCCAACTCTGCTCTCTGTGGGTAGAAACTGAGGATGCAGTGGGCACAGTTCTCTTTGGTAATTTCTGAGTAGGGTTAATTACTCTTGGGGGAGGGGGGTGGTATAAAAACACCCTTTTCCAAAGAACAGCTAGCAAAAGAAAAAGACTAGGCCTAGTAATAGTTCCAGCTGTCACTGGCCCATGTCAACCATGCCAAAGAGTAGTTCAGCAGAGATGCTGTGTGGCCGGTGGGTTCTGCTTCCTATACCTTCCGTGTCTGGATTAAGTGGGCAATGTAGAGGGACAGAAGTCTACTTCTGCTACACACACGCGCAAACCCTGCCTGGCCAGCGCGTCTCATTACTGACACTTACCCCAGAGACAACAAGCTCTCCACCAAGGTTCTGTACTTCAGCCTTGACTTTGCTGCAGATGTTGAGCTGGTGGCAGTAGAGAGCGATGCGCTGAAGGTAGGCCAGCAGGTCCTGCTTGCAGGCCGAGTCTGGGCACTGAGGAGACAAGAAGCTCAGCACTGAGTTCTCCCAGACCCACTGAGACAAACCCCGCTTCCAGGGTTATTCCTCAAAGGCTCCCTGTGGGTATTAGCATGCTTCCTCCCTCCCTGACGAAGCAAAAGGCAGGCAGAGAAGGGGGAAGTGTCTGTTCTCTGGGGTACTATATATACCTCAGGCCAGTCCCTCATAGAGCCTACCTCCTGCATCACTGCATGGCTTGTGCAGTCAAAACTTTCTGAGCCTTCCACTCAGTCACTCAGGGCCTAGGTTTCCACCCCAGGGGAGAAGCTCATGGCCCCACAGCGTGAGAGAAAGCATCAGCAAGCAAGGGCCTGGTCATGTACTCTGAGCTATGTAAATTAAAGAAACAATTCATCGCCTAAGGCATTGTCTGCTCAGCAAGGGTGCACACACAAGACAAACCCTGATAACAGACACTCGCTTTAGGCACACACGATTACCAAAAAAAGTAACAAGTGCAGCCTCTGCCCTGACTGCTCTGCAGGGTGTTTAGGCTTCTTCAGAGAAGGAAACATAGCCACTCTCCAGGGTTTTACACAGACACTTCTTCCAGTGAGGAGGTGACGGAGAAGCATCCTGGTATAAAATGGCCTAGATACTCCATGCTGAAGGCTTTGTATTTTTTCTAAGATGCCACTGAAACAGGACAGATTCAAGTCTGATTTGCATTTTATGATGACAGTGTTGGTGGCTGTGTGCAGAATAGAGGAAAGAATAGGCTGCAGTGGTCCAAGCAGGTAAGAGATCAGTGGAGCTACTAATTTCAGACAGGAAGAACGGGTGTTGTCAAAATACACTGTCCACAGGCTTTTTACTGAGTGGTCAAGAATGGCTGCCAAATGTTGGCTTGAGTAATGAGAGACAGATGCCACCCATCCTGCAGCCTGGAACTCGAACAACACACAACCCAGAAAAAAGCCTCAGGGAAGTACTGTGAGGCTTCCTGGAGGTCTGCAGCAGCAAGTGCGGAGACAGAAGCTGTCATCAGCTGGATGCACTGGCCTGTAACAGCGCCCAGAGCTCCCAGTTCCACAGAAACCCCAGCAAGAGGCTTGGATACGTCAGTTCCTGTGGGGGGAGGGGCAGCAGAATCTACTTCTGCCTAAAACTGAAAACAAACAAAAACCCAGTAGAGGCTGGTTTTATGGATGAAGTGATAGGAAGTTTTAGGATAGACACACCCAACTCCAGAGACTTGTCAAAGAAACAGGAGTTGAGAAGCCCTTAGAAATGTATGCTGGGATTAATCAAGTAGCTTAGAGCAATTCTCAAAGGTGACCTGCGGCCCATGAGAATCACTCACGTGGTCTGCGATGGTCCGGCCAAGCTTGTCCATCCTGGAGCCTGCCTCAGCAATTTTCTTGGCAGCACTGATCACATCCGATGTGTTTTTGAGTGGCCCTTTGCCTCTGAAAAGAGAACAGGGTCTATGAATCCTCTCCTAGTTGGAGGTAAGCAGAGAAAAGATGTCTACAACAAAGCATCAGGGCCCTGGGGAAGTGCTCAGCCTCTCGCTGCGGGGTACGGGGTACGGGGTGCGGGGTGCACTCTGCTCACCGGGTGAAGTCGGTCATCTCCATCATGATCATGCACATCTGCTTGGCCAGCACAATGATGTCATTGCCACTATCATCCCACTTGGACACTTCAGCGTCCAGCTTGCTCTTTTCTTCCTGGAAGCTGGCCACCTGTTCTGCAATCTTTGCTTTTTGCTCCTGAGGAAGCTGAGCCATGATAGCCTACAACCACAAGCCAAACCCCTCTTATGAAGTTCTCACAGTGCATTAGCCAGGAAGACTTCTGACAGCAACCTACAGCATAGGTTGGAGAATCCTTTAATGGGTTCATTTTGCTCGAAGGGCTATTTTCTCATTTTTGTCGGAGTTTACTGCAGCCTAAATTTCTGACCCACTTCCAAACTCATGTCTGAATGTATAGGGGACAGTAGGGGAAGCTAAGTTGCAGGCTTGACCACCACATCTGTGTGGGTCTGACTCCTTTAAACGTTTCAAATTTGCTGCTGTCTGTGGCAACAGGAGAGGAGAAAAAGGCATGAATGGGTGGAACCCTTCCTGTTGGGGACTTCAACAGTTTCAAGTTTGGAAGACCCATTAGAGGTAGTCTGAGAATTCAGGCAGAAAATCTGCTGAGGAAAATACACCTCATCTAACTAACAAGAAGCACATTGGAGACTAGCTGCCAATTCAAGCCCATAGGCCTGCGCCCCATCCTCAACTCTCCAAGTACTCATGACCCACGAAGGTCTACAGCAGGACCACGCTCTGAGATAGATTGCCATGGAGTGAGAAAATAGACTCCCTAGAGACTATCTTGGCGTCCTCCCAAAGCATGGACTGAATTGATGAGCTGAGATTTAATGACCCCAATGTGATGGTGAGGACTGGTTTTCTTGGATGTTATTTGTGGGTCTTTGTTGTAATTTTTTAAAGGCCCATGAATTTAAGAGCACATTCCTACAGTTTTTCAATGCAATGAGCAGTAGCATTTAAAAATTCTTTTTAGCAAATGTTATACTGACTAGATAGATCTTCAGTCTTTCCTGACTTGGGGTGTACCATAAACTGGCAGCCCAGTGTACAGCTGCAGATCCCTGGGTTCTTACCCTGCTTCTAGCTGAAGGGTATTTTGTAGAAGCCACAAGTGACCGGCAGTTGCCATTACTTAGGAAATTTTAGTTGTACTCCACAGGGAAAAAAAATGATCAGAAAAATGGCATTCTGAGTATAGTTCAAAATCCTAGAAAAGGGCCAGGCCTCATAGAGCCAGAAAACCTCTCCAGAACAAGTCAGAGGACCAAGGCCCGTGTCCTTACCCGGGCGCTCTGGCCAGCTATTAGCTGGTCATCTTCTGTCTGGACACTTGTTCTGCTTCTGACATCAAAGTCTTCAGTCTCGAAGTCAGAGTCGTCCAACTCCTCGGGGGTCTGCAGCCAAACAAAGACCATGAACCAGACAGCCATGTTTCTGGCTGAGTGACAGTATAGAGAGGCCCAGGGTAAGAACTCTGGTCTCCAGAAAGTAGTGTGTGCAGCCTCCTCAACCTCACTTTGTAAAGAAGGCTCCTCGCATAGGCCTTAGAGTTCAGGCTGACCTCTGAATCAAGGCTTGTCATAACCACGATTTCACTTTTAATACAATTTCCCAAGGAACCTACATCTGCACATGAAGGTTAAAACCATCCATGGTCAAGTCTTTACAGAAGGTATGTTTTTACACAACGTAAAGCAATTTCATAAATGCTTACTTTATGACAACAAGAACATTAATTACACTAATTAATTAAATTAATGCTGGGCTTCCTCTTTGGGTGCCAAAGGCTATTTTGAGGAATAAAAGAAAGCAATGTGTTATTCCTAAAGTCTAATTTTATTGTTATCAAAGGACAAGAGAATATAGCAGAGGGGAGTTCAGTGCATACCAAAGACAAAAGGGACTGACTGGTGTAGTTCCCTGCAGTAGTTATTAGGTAAAAGCCGTATTTTGCACAGATGACCAGCCTCTCTGGCTTAGCTACTGACTTGACACAGTTATTAGAAGAGCCGGCAGGCAGAACAGCCGGGGTTGGTGTTGGCCCAGATGGTTGGCCTGCGACCGGAGGGCGGTGAGGCCTCACCTCTCCGAGGCCCTATGCCAGGCCATGCTCATGTCCTGTGAGATACACTGAGAAGATGGCATGAGCTTGGCGTCTAACAGGCGAAGGTCGAGTCAATGCTAGAGAAGCGGGCACAGTGCTAGGCAAGATCACGAGGTGCTACAGAGCCACACAGGTCCTGAAGGTGTGTGACTCTGGAGTCCTGCTCAGCACCTCTGAGCTCCCGCCAAAGACTGCTGTAGTGTTGGTCTACAGAGCTTTCCAGAGCCTAGCTGGGTCCTAAGAATTGTTCTTGCCAAGAAAAGCAACTCTTTTCTCTTCTCCACTCACCCACTCGCCTCTCTAACAGCAAACAGGAGTAATAGGCAAAGAATGAGTAAACTATATGACTTAACCACAAAGTGACTGGCACAATAAACAGCCGTCATGGTGACTGAAAACAGGCAAAGGTCTTGGGAGGCAGTGCAGTGGCAGCATGCAGGTGGGAGAGTGTGGGTAAACTGAAGTAAAAGAACAACTTGGCTCACTGGCTGGATCCCAGCTCAGGTGACTGAGCCAGGGTACGAGCAGTGGGAGACAGGACAAGTGATGCAGACACCCTGAGAGTTTGGAAGAGCAGACTGTTCAATGAGAGAAGCTGGGCTGACATGGATGCCCTGGGCTAAGAGACTTCAGGCAGAGAGATGGGACTAGGAAGACTAGGTTAGGGGCCTTACATCAGGGTGGGATGCCTGAGTGGGTAAAGGCACTTGCTGCCAAGCCCAAGAACCTGAGGTCAATCCTTGGGACCCACATGGTAGAAGGAGAGGACTGACTTCCACAAGTTGTCCTCTGGTCTCCATACATGCGCACATAAAAATAAAGTAATTTAAAAAGAAAACCAAGACCTGAGGGGCTAAGTGAAAAGCGACAAGTGGGGCCAACCAAAGACATTGGAAACCTAAAGGACTAGTGAGAGTCAAACAAGGAGAAACCTGTGAGCATGTGTATGCTGAGGATGGAATCCTGGCTCAGGTTAATGAATACTTGGTTTTATTATTGAGACTCATTTCTCAAGAAAACCAAGATGACTGTTGAATAAAAGGCAGTGATGGGGTCAGTGAGCGGTGTGTGCACATGCTAACACTAAACTATAGCACCAACATCATCATCAGTGAGCCATGTGCGCAGGCTAAACTAACTATACCACCGACATCTTCAAAGCTTCATTTTTGCTGGTTCCCTGCCAAGCCCACTTCAGCACGAAAGGGTACCTTCCCTGAGAGTCTATCACTATACACACACCTGGAGGCCCAGAAGAAGAGGAAGGGCCTGCCATTCTTCATCCCAGCATAGAACTAAATACAGTAAGAAACAGTCATTTAGGGGCTGGAGAGATGGCTCAACAGTTAAGAAAACTGACTTCTCTTCCAGAGGTTCTGAGTTCAATTCCCAGCAACCACATGGTGGCTCACAACCATCTGTAATGGGATCCGATGCCCTCTTCTGGTGTGTGTCTGAAGAAAGCTACAGTGTTCTCATATAAATAAAAATAAATAAATATTTTGAAAAAAAAAAAAAAAAGAAACAGTCATTTATGTGTCAGGCCTGGGCTGAAAACACTGCCTGTCTATTTCATCCAAGAAAGCCATTTTTTAAACACTGACTTTCTGTGCATGGGAGTTCTGTCTTCATGCATGGCTGGCATCCCTGGAGGCACGAAGAGGCTTGGGATTCCCTAGGCCTGAGGTACATATGTTATGAGGTACTATGTGGGTGCTCAAACTCCCAAAAACCAGCCAGTGCTTTTAGCCACTGAGCCATCACTCCAGCTCCCCAGTAAAGCCTTTTTTTTAGAGAAGAAAACTACATATCAGAGAGATAGTCCCCAGGCTGCTTCTTCAGAATGGGGCTCTTAGCCTGGATCACCTCCTAGGGAAACATTATGCAGCTCTGCTCTCAGTGGCTTTAACATGGTACCCAGTCACAGAAGTAGAACTGTGTGCATCGCTGGAGTATATGTAGCATTGGCACCCATTAATACCATAGTATAGCCACTAGCTGCCATGGATAATTCTGACCAGATGACAGGAGATAAAGTACTTCTGCAGTAACTTGGAACTCTAAGGACAACTTGCAGGAGTTAGTCTTCTTTAGCCATGTGGGTCCTGAGGATCAAATTCAGGCCACAAAAGAGCAGACACCTTTACCCACCAAAGCATCTTTGGACAGTACTGGAAAGACTGGAAGTCTTTGCTATCTTCCAGTCACACTCACAACCATTCCTCTTCCCAGTGTGCTTGGGCAGATGGGGAGCTTTGCTGCCTCACCCAGAGAATGGTGGGCTTAAACTAAGTTTTTCAATGCCTCATACAAAGAGGAAGCAATACGCCTTTAACATGTTCCCAAGTGACACTGTATTAGCTTCTGCTGGCTAGGTAGATAGGGTTAAAAAAAACGGGATGAGCCGGGCAGTGGTGGCACACGCCTTTAATCCCAGCACTTGGGAGGCAGAGGCAGGTGGATTTCTGAGTTCGAGGCCAGCCTGGTCTACAGAGTGAGTTCCAGGACAGCCAGGGCTACACAGAGAAACCTTGTCTCGAAAAACCAAAAACCAAAAACAAAACAAAACAAAAGCAAAAAAACAAAAACAAAAAAACAAACAACAACAACAACAAAAAAACCACGGGATGGCGTCCTGCCTACCGTCTTGGAGGTTTGATTAGAAAACAATGAAGGTATAAATGAAACTCAACTGACTAATCAAACCACAGGCAAAGCTCAAGCAATGTAGCAGGTGGGAATCGTATTACAAATGCTTGTTCTGTGGGGTCTGCAATGAATGGGGGAGAGGCGGTGCAGGACTCGGGGAGCCCCCATCTTATATCTTTAGAGCAACAACCAGCATGTTCCCAACTGACACTGTGGTCATCTTCTACTGGCTAGGTAGACAGGGTTAAAAATGGCAGTTTGTTGATTTGAGATGGTTAGCCTGTGGGTTAAGGGCCTATAGCAAATTCATGGCTCTGAGTTTATTGTTAGAGTGTTTTCTATACTTAGAAATAGCTGAGAGGAGTTAACAGACAACAGTCCAGATTGCCTTACATGGATAGTTGGTTTTCAAAACGTCAGAAGTCCACAGAATTGATGTTACACACATTTCTGGATTAATGTTCATTCTGATTAGAGACCTGTCTGCTCCTGACAGCTTCCTGTCTTGGATTCTAAGAAGAAATTGAGCATCTTTGGAGTTACTCTAGTTGTGGTGAGACAGCCACTAGGCAAGAATGGCCTCTTTTCATCTACAAATTACTGTCCAGAAAAGGACACACTTGTGGAAGAGTCGACTGATTATATCTGCCAAGACAGAGTGATCAGCCCTTAATAATTCTGCATCACTAGGTCTGTCAGACGACCCTGGGCCAGAAGGCTGAAGATCGGATGCTCCAACGTTTTGTAGTATAGGGACTGTCCAGGTGTTCAGCAGTCTCTATAAATTGGCTAAGTTTTAGAAGCTATGCTTTGTGCTTCCCATAATTTCAGTTAATTCAGTCGTTCTGGATTTCTGACAGGGTTGAAGACTTATAGTCTCATAGCCAGTCCCAGCTATTTACTTTGAGAGAAAAAGATTTAAGAGGATGGTTTTCAGCTGACATTCATTCTAAAGCCAAGAAAAAAGCCAGATCTGGAACTAAGTCTTTTAGTTAGGAGAGATGACAGAGGTTCTGGTTAGTCAACAAAATAATGGACTGGGTATTAGGTCTATCTTGTACCTTACAGATACAAATTGGTATAGTTATGCTCTAATTGTATTTTGAGAGAAAAGTTTTATTTTAACAGGAAGGGTGATATGTAGGAGGAGCTAAGGTTGGAGGAGTAAGGAGAGGAGGAGGAGCTAGGAGATGAGAGAGACAGAGAGGGGGGGAGGGAGAGCGAGAGCGAGGGAGAGGGAGAGGGAGAGGGAGAGGCAGGGAGAACATGGAGGCAGATGTTTGCATGTCTCCACCAGTCAAAGATAGTTGGTATATCTAGGTTGGGTATTGTACACTTCTGATTGTATGGGCATCTTGTTATTGAGCATTACCAAACTTAAAAAGCCTTTGATTAACATTTTTTTTAAAAAAGTTACTAATAAAAAAAAAAGAAAAAAGGCAGTTTGTGAGATCCGGGCCCAGGACATGTTTGATAGAGGAACTGCAGATTCAGGACCCCCCCCACCCTTTGTTCACAGGGAGGTCTAAGGACTTTCTGAGATGGGTCACATAAGACCTAGTAGTAGTACTTCCACTTGGCCATGAGCCATGGAACATCACGAGGGCTGCCACTTGTGGGGCTCTTTATCCTCAACAGAGATTCTAACCTCCTGCCTGGGTTTCCCTTCAAAGAATGGAGTGTTCCTTTTGGGCAGAAGTACATTAACTTTACCTACCTTAAGAAAATGTTCTCTGAAATTTAATACATCATTTTTCATAGCTCCTCCTGTAACTCAAACTATTCTATGTTTATTCAACTAAATTCCCTAAATTAATTCATCAAGCCCAACTCACGTTAGATTTCTTTTTTTGGCCCATGTTTGGGTTCTATCTCACTCTAACAGCTCTGAGATCCATTGATTTAATATACTGCCACTGTGTTTACTGGTTTCAGAATGACACATTGCTAAAGTTAGCAAATGATAAAGAAGCTGTTAAAATGTCTGGAAGGGATGGAAAGATGCTTCAGATGTTAAAAGCACTGACTGCTCTTCCAGAGGTCCTGAGTTCAATTCCCAGCAAACACATGGTGGCTCACAGCCATCTGTAATGGGATCTGATGCCCTCTTCTGGTGTGCATGAAAACAGAGCATTCAAATACATACATACATACATACATACATACATACATACATACATACATACAAATAAATAAAATCTTTAAAAACAAAGAAAGATGTCTAGACTGTGGTTCTTCACCCTTATCATCAGCACCGCCTTCCGGATGTCCCGGATGCCATCGTACACCAGGCGGGAGGCATCGATGAACTCATTCTCATCCATGGGCTGGGCTGGGTCTGAGCTCAGGGCTTCCACAGCTGCTTCCACTTGCTCAGTGAAACGTGGCATGACTAAAGAGACAAGGAAGACAGGTCATACTATGCAGATGGCACTCCACCAACCTTTTCCTGAATCCTTGGACAGTCAAGGTCATGACAAAGAGCCTCTGATTCTACAAGGACTCAAGCATCTTCTCACTGGATTCTGTGAACTAGGACTGGGTGGTTGAGAACCTGAAATGATACTAATGACTTTGAGACCTAAGAATGGGCACTACAGCAGGCTGGGGTAGTAGTTTACTGGTGAGGTGCTTACCTGCCATGTAAGAGGTTCTGGGTTCAATCCCTAACACTGCAGGGGGAGGGACCAACCCTGATGTTATATGCATTCACTAGCAGGAGACAACTCAGAAGTTTATCTTAGACACCTAAAAGGAATGTGCTCTCGAGCTGTCTAACAGCCAATTTCTCAGTAGTACATGGAGCCACTCAGTGTGTGTAAAAGCTGTGTGTGTGCAATCCCCGGTATTTGGAACGAGAGGATAGCCTGTTGGAGCCAGCCATGGTGGGGACCAGGGAAACCCTAGGAGGGGGAATAGTCCTCAGACCTGTGTTGGAGAGGAGTTTGGTGGCTTCCAGAACCTTTTCTGTGTAAACTCCTGGCTCATAGTTGTCCATCTCTGAGGTGACTACATGGATGACTCGGGCTGCCCGGCCTCGAATGGCACCAGCAGTGCGATCCAGTGCATCCACGTCTTTCTCTTGGAGAGCAATAACACACTTGTTCACATCTTCCAAAATGTGGTTCTCTGTGGACAAAAATATGAATGAGACCTCAGGTCTTTTACTGGACGGTGACATGGTGACACGGCATGTTCCAATTACTGAGGAAGAAATTGGGCCAAGCACATGTGTCAGGTTTTCTATGAAGGAGCTGGGCAATGGCACCCGTTTACATGCTAGCATTCAGGAAGGTGGGGCCTGAATCTAGAGTACTGAACCAATCAACTCTTGCAAGTGTCCTCTGTCCTCCAAACATACCTCACGGTATGAGCACCCCATATGCTGAATATGTAATACAAACACACGCACCACCTTCAAGAACTCCTTCTTCACTGACTGTCACTGACTCCAGGTAAATTGACCAGAAGCTCCTACTAGGCACACAGCTGGATTTGAAAACCCTACACCATTTCCTTTCAAAGCCTGACACTGTTTCCAGAAACCCAGAGCAAGTATTCTCAATCTCATCTGTAATAACAAGCCACAGGGCCAAGGAAACTGTGCTAAGAGGAACAAGTTGCAAGTTGCACACAGGCACCATGCAGTAGGGGAGACCCAGCAAGGGGTGAGAGGCAGACACATACAGCACACAGAAAGGGCCACAGTGGGTGGCAACATCAACTTCTTGTTTCCTGGAACACATGACAGCTCTTAGAAGTTATGTCAGTTAAAGACATGGTATCCTGCCAACAACAGAATATGGCATAGCAGGTGCAGAGTTCTAGTTCTTGTAGAAGAGTTAGAACCAACAGAGCAAATGCAATCTGTTTTAAGAAGCACACTGAGGCCAGGTGGTAGTGGCACACACCTTTAATCCCAGCACTCACGAAGCAGAGGCAGGCAAATCTCTGTGAGTTGAAGGCCAGCCTGGTCAACACAGAGTTCCAGGATGGCGGCCAGGAGTATACCAAAACGAGGGAGGGAGGGAGGGAAGACTTCAACATCATCATAAGCATCTTTTAAATCCAAATTACTTACATGCTAACTAAACAAATGTATACGAAGCCTGCCGTCATTCAAGGTCTTAATGTTGAAACTACCTTTTCTGAGTCAAAGATTACTGTGGAAGACATATCTTGTATTGTAAAGGTGGGAAAGTCAAAAGGAAAGAATAGACTCTAATTTAAAAAAAAAACCAAACCCTGCAATCCAGCGGTTTTCGTAGTATTTAGAGCTCGTATTGTTTTTGAGTGGCTAATACTTTAGAGGATGTTAATACATCAGACTCAGTGATGTATTCTATAAAAAACATCATCTAGATACCTATGTTTAAAAAAAAAAAAACCTCAATTTTATTAAATTCATACATATTTTTTCCTCATCTGTGGTCACAAGCAGAGAAGGTATGAAACAACAAAGGAAGTAAAGAAGCTGACCGTGACTGTTAACCTCAGGAAATCTGACATGTGAGACAGCCTCCGGGCATGCCTGTGAGGTGGCAAGTTTACCTACTGCGGGCAGCACCATTCCCAAGGCACATGCCTTTTATCTCAGCATTCCGGAGGCAGATGGATCCGGTCTACAATGAGAGTTCTGGGACACTCAGGGTTACACAGAAAAAACAAAAGCCTGTTGTGGGGGAGGTGGAGGTTAAGTCCAATTACTCCCTCTGCTTCCTGGTTACACACATAGAGTGCCTAGCTGCCAGGACAATCCTACCATAGCAAACTATACTGTTGAGCTGTAGACCTTTTTCTCTCCTAAATTGCTTTTCACATCAGCAAGAAAAAAACAAGCAAAAAAAAAAAAAAAAAAAAAAAAAAAAACCCTAAAAACAACAACAAAAAAAACCAAACCACTAATATTCTCTCTAGTCACCAAGCAGCTATCTCAAGTACTGTTTCCTTCCTTTAAAGAGAAATTCTAGCCTACAGTTTTGCTAATTTTATTATAAAATTTAAAAAAAGCGTAAAAATCCTTTTGTATGAAAATCAGACGGCACAGAATAAACAAACATTTTTAATGAGGGTTAATACTGTCAACTCGAAGGGATCTAGACTCAGGAAGCAGACTAGCCTATGTGCACACCTATGAGGAACTGCTTAGTTTAGGTTAAGTGAGGTGGGAAGACCCATCCTAACTGGGCAGCTCCACCCACAGGCTGGGGCTTAGATGGAAAAGGGGAAATGGCAATGCAAACCCAGTCACACCCATTGCTGGGGAGGTCTGGTCCCCAGAGGGACTTACTAAGGTTTAGTTAAACTGATGTCATATTGTGGCCTCCAACACTTGTTTATACTCACAGAAGAATGGTACTCAACCTCAGAGACCTTTTCTTGCAATCAACAATAGTGAGCACTCTGTTGCTCGCGACAGTGAGAATAAGGGATGATCCAGTGCTCAGCCCCACACAGGACGCTCATTCAACCCTTCTAAGGCTTGGTGAACATCATGGAAGAAGAGACTCAAAGAATGCACTAGCCAGAAGATATAGAAAAGGCCCGTGAAATCTTCTGGCTATGATAGCCATTACAATAAGAACTCAATGGTAGCAGCGGCCTGCACTGGGCCTATCAAGAGTCAATCATGAGTGGGGAGGGCTCACAGGCTCACCATTAGCTACTGATGGACTACAAAGGAAGGGAAGTCACCATACATCTGAG
The DNA here is from genome assembly GCF_004785775.1 of Grammomys surdaster. Taxonomy (NCBI): domain Eukaryota; kingdom Metazoa; phylum Chordata; class Mammalia; order Rodentia; family Muridae; genus Grammomys; species Grammomys surdaster. Next base: position 1,998,859 of record NW_021604593.1, read on the forward strand.
CACTATAAATTAACTGCCTGCTCTACTAGGACTCGCCCCGACACCTGCTCGGCCCTGTACCTCCTCCCTTGCATTACTCATCACTTGTATCCTTCAGCAAGCCTATGACAGAACAACCAGAAAACACAGAAGGGGCAGACATACACAATTTGGACGCTCTCTTCAAGAGAACAATTCTATGCTTGAATTCACTAAATAGAAACTGGCTCAATTGCTTTGCACTAAGTCAGCCCTCTCTTAAACTCATTTATTTACAAAAATGCCGAACCTATTCACTAGATAAAAGTGGATCTGCTAAAGAATTTAATTTCTCTTTACTGGTCTTCTGTTTTTTTTATTAAATAACCTTAAAAAATCCTGTCTGGGTCCCACTTAATGCTGTTACTTAATCCCTTTTGTAGTCTGATTTGAAAAATGTTGTATGAGAAAATTTTTATTTTATTATATTTTACTTTACTGTAAGAAAAAATGAAAATCCCTTGAGTCTAAACTCAATAAACATATCCACTTTAATTTAAAAAAGAAAAAAAAAACTGTAAGAATGTAGTATTTATCCAGAGGGGACTTTGCATTTAGATTTCCAAATTTGTTGTTTGCTTAAAAATGTGCTATGAAGGTAGAATGTTTTTCCCTAAGCCTATGAAAAAGAATAATTCCATATTTCATTGGGAAAAACAACAGAAGGGCAAGATTTCCCAAAAAGGCCCATTGCTGCATTTTTGGCACTTGCAACAATGTGCTCGCAAATGAATTTTTTTGTTTTAAAGTAGCAGCATCTGCAATTTGGCAGTCCAGCAGCAACACTGTTTACCCTGTCTTCCTGCAGCTAAACAGCCTGCACCAGGCTTTCTCAAGTTAAGCCAAAGCTACCACCTCAAGGAGGACATGCAAAGCCAGGAAGGCATTGGTATGCAGAACACAGCGTCCCTCTATATAGGTCACTGCTGGAGGACTGTGCTGTGCATGTTCTTAAGCCCTGCTTCTCTTTCAAGCCCCATTGCCACTCACACCGTCCACATTCCAGCCTGTGGTTCCCTGGAGTGACAGGTAGTTTCAGCTCTACAAGAACCCAGTCACTCAATCCGCCCACAGCCACTAGCCCCAGGAAGCTGGCATTTCCAAGAAGACAACACAGCCAGGGGCAACAGAGTCCATGTTAAGTGGAAAATGCATTTAGTGTTACTCAACTCTAAGGAGATAGGATTAAAATTTATTTCTGTGAGCTAAACACTGAATTGCATTTGACAGACATGTTCTATATATGAATGCAATTTACTATGTCATTACCAGTTTATGTTTATATAATGAAATCAACTGTTTTTGTGAGGCGAATTACCCAGATTTATCTTTTGCAGGTTCATAATTAAATGGCACTTAAATATTTCCTCTGTTTTCTATCTGCGCATCATACAGACGCAATCTTTGGGAAAGTAGTCAGTGAAAGTATGGTCGCTTCAGAGACAGAAGCTTTCCAAGAAGGGAAAGAGAATTCTCTACAACAAACTAGCTGAGAGGGCTGAGAGGCTCATCCCCTGAGTTTCACAGGCTCATTACAAGTGACTGGTGACACCAGGACATAGGCATACTAAAGTATCAAAATGGGTAGACTGTTATATGACACACAGGTCATAGACAGAGGGCCACAGTCTACACCAGCAGTGAAAAGTTTTGCTAGCCCAATAACTAATTCTTCCAGGATGGACACCAGCTCCACCATGAGGGAAAGTGCTCCAGGTCCAACTCCCCCTGCACAGGACACAAGTGTAGAACTTTGTAAAACTGGAAACCAGCATGTTATTGATAGAGTCCCCTTGTCCAGATTTTAAGTGTTTTGTCTGTAATTATATTCTACATGCCATTTCAGGACCAGTTCATTACCTGAGACAGCCAAGAAGTCATCAATGGAAGTAATGTCGTCAACAGCGTCTGTGAGAACACGGACCTGCTTCTCCCACTGCTCTTTAAAAAGATCCATGTTCTCTTGGGCCAGTTTACTCTGTGGCTTTGCTGCTAAAGCCAATGCAGCATTGATAACCTGCAGGAGACAGTAAAGTAATGTACATAACTCAAGCCATCAGAGCCGCGCAAACCAATCACATGGTCAAACAGGACACCATGTGCTCACCCCAGGGCGTACAGAGGAAATACTGAACAGCAGGCCTCAGACGTTTGAGAATGCCAGGCAATTATAAAATAAGTGAAAGCTCCCTTCTCATTAGCCAATTTGTGAAGGCAATTCTGTAACTTTTTCCTCTAAATTTATTTATTTTATGTATATGAGTACACTGTGGCTGACACACCAGAAGAGGACACTGAATCCCATTACAGATGGTTTTGAGCTACTATGTGGTTGCTGGGTATTGAACTCAGGACCTCTGGAAGAATAGCCAGTACTTAACTACTACTACTGAATAGCCCCCAATTCTGTAATTTTTGACATTAAATTCCAGTTTTTTAAAACATTCATTCATAGAAATGTACCATCAAAAATTACATAATTAAAATTATATGCTACATATAATTAACTATGCTATTTCCTTCTTTTAAATATTCAACATCATTAAGTATATATTAAAACATTATCATTCCATTTTATAGGTATATTACTTTCCTACTGTGGGGGTATTTAGACTCATCTCAGTTATCGATCACTATTACAGAAGTAGCAATAATGTCCAATAATGCATAATGCCCAGTACCAAATGCCAAACTTAATGGAATTCATTCATGATAAAGGTACTGTATTCCGATTCCAAGGACTCTTTTCCCTTTGTCATTTTAACAGAGGTATCTTTGACATATAAAAATTCCACAGAAAAGCATATAGTCTGCTACATATAAGCAAGAATCTAGGACTGGGGACATAGCCGCCTGGCAAAAAGCTTACCAAGTATGGGCAGGGCTCTAAATTCCAGCCTCAGCACAGCATGCACATACACAAACATTTTATTGAGATACAATTTATAATTCATCCATTTGAAGTGTAAAATTCAATGACAATTAATACAGTCACAATGATAATGCACTCAGTTCTACTATTTTTTTTTTAGTCCCAAAAAGAAGCTCCAATTATATTAGTAATTGGGAATCAACACTCCATGTTCCTCTTCTCTCCACACTGCATCTTCTAGTAACTACTAAAGTATTTCCCTACTCCAAAAAATAACAAGTGGCAAGGGTGCACAGCACTGTTTTCCTTCTCGTCTCCAGGGAAAGCACCTAGTCTAGTGTGAGCCATGGAGTACAATGTTACCCACTTTCACTCTTCAGACAACATACACCGAGGGAGTTTTTCTTCAATTCCTAGTTTCTAAACATGGCCTAGGGAGACTATAATTGCCAATAGTTTGTCAACATGGGTGCTGCAAAACAAACCCAGTCCCTTTTGAGTATGGTCCATGCTCTTAACTGACCTGTGCCCCCAGCCCCAGCCCATCCGCTTTATACAGCATTTTAACCATCTCTCTTCATCGTTTCTGCTGTCTGCCTTCACATTCATTTTCTTACTATTCGTTATTCACTGCAATCAGTGAGTCTGTGAAAAGATCTCAAGAGTTCGTTCTTCAAAAGATGTACAGAAAGGTCAGTAAGTGCATGAGAAAAGCCATCAGACATGCCAGTGGAGTCTCTTCCGGTTTATCTAGGTAACTAGAACTAACTTAAGAGAACAAAGATAAACAGCCCACATGGTCCAGCTTGTATCTGCCAATACTGAAGATGCCCCGCTCTACACACACAAAGAATAATCACCTTTTACTCAGGGCACATCCCTAATGCCAAGTGTGGTCTGGGTCCTGTGTCTAAAATTCAGTCCTGAGGTCCATCTTAAGAGAAACTGGGAAGGAGAGAAATGAAGCTTTGTGTGGTGGGCTTCATGCTATGACACGGGCCAAGTCACAAGGTTCATCAACTCCAGCGTTCATTAGCATTGACTAGACTCTCCCTGTGATTCTTTTTTCCCTAGGCTTTAAGATCATTTATATAAATACTCTTGGTAGGTGTGATCGGCGTATGTTACCATCTGTTTCTGCAGATATGTGGAAGCATTGTCGCTTTTCAAGCATTTTAAAATGAAATGGAGAACTAAAGATATTAAAGTGTTGGAAGGATAAAATGGCAAACTTGAGGGGAAGAAAGTCCAATCTTTAGATATCTACTCAAAATTATTTCATACAATTTGGTCATCCAATCTACTGTATTTATTATCTCATGGCAATAAGTCACTGGAAAATTTTATGACTGTATAAAGCTGGCGAGATGTTTATCAGAAGGCAGGCTTTACAACTGGTTCATCATAGATGGCTTGAGTGCTTTCACATAAGAGAGCCAAGGGACAGAAACCCCATCCCTGAGACTTCTGGTACATTATCACTGTTCCTCTGCTTGTCCCCTTTGGTCTATGTCTACTGCCAGGTTGACAGGACATGCAGAGAGAGGTTAACCTAACTCTTAGACTATGCTGTAAGCATTCTCTACCTGGAAAAGTAGAAAAACATGATTTAAGATTGCTTAGAGATCTGAGTGGCAGGAGGCAAATACACTGAATATTCACAAGCACTAGCTGGGGCCAGTAAGGACTCAGCAGGTAACAGTTGCTTGCTGACAAGCCTGATGAACCAGAGTTCAGTCCCTGTGACACATATAGTGGTAGAAGAGAAACAATTCTCACAAGCTGTCCTCTATCCTCACACCATGAGTACACGCAACATATGTACGCACACACCAATAAAGTAGGGGGAAAAGAAGAAAGAAAAAAGTATTAGTTGCTTTATGTACTTATAGCCATCCCATACCCTTAGCCCAACCCAATTACATCTTTCCAAGGGTCACTATTAAACAGAAACTCTTAGCCTTTGCTTCATTGGCTGGTCCAATGAGGTTACTATTATCTGTATAAGGCACGTCAGCAAAGTAGACTAGTTACTTTATGACAAGTGTGTCACAACCGTGCATAGGCTGGTCAGACACCTGTGTAATACACACATGCACACAACAATGCATGCGTGAAGAACACAGGAACTTGTTGAAGTCTGCTCTCTCCTAATCACCAGGTAAGTCCTGGAGGTGGACGAAGGTAATCAGTCATGGCAGAACTGAGCCATCTTGATGACCCTCTCCTATGCATTTTAAATTAAAGGCAAGGAGGCAATAACATATGATAAAAAGAAAATGATACTTAAAATTTTCAATCTGTGGTTTATTTGTATCAGGATTTCTATTTAAAACCCCCTTTTTAAAAGGAA